>NW_027286874.1:84588289-85188289 GCF_022747635.1 Hetaerina americana
AAGATAACTATGAAGCCCTGAGCACGCAGTATCTATACAAATGTCAACTACAAAGTTCTGGGTGAACGTTATACATAAGGAGCGTGTTATCGATGGGAAAATACAGTACTTCTAGCTTCTTGGAATCCATTAATTAGCACAACTCTTTCTAATTTTCAGGTAGCAGAATTTCTAAATCATCCTCATGTTCATGCTACGAATCGACAGTTTGTGAAGCTATTTTTAGAATATCGTTCAAGTGGAATAAAAATTACATATAAGAAGAACACTCATCCAACAATGAATCGACCTCAGTGCATTTACAGTGCATCATTGTCCATGCCAAATCATTCTGAAAGGGATGTGCCTAACAGTAGTGTGCATTCAGGTGAAATATCTGATAGTGTAATTCATACTACAGTTCAGGATTAAATTCTTCTGCTGTGGAGAAATTTGAAAATTATGGGGAGGTGTTATGTGTATGTATGGTTGGGCAAAGGTTCGGAGAGTAGTCTTGCATTGGGTTATTGAATATTTGGGTATGCCACTCAACACCAATGTTGTGTAGTGATGAGCATTCAGTGGGCATTTCAGTTATCTTAAATGGTCCACTTTGAATGCAGTACTTTCACTATATATTTATTGAATCTAGTAATACAAAAATTTTCTTGCAGTTTTCATTAAATACCCTATATTTATGACAACATTTTAAAGTATTCTTGAAAAATGGTTTAATGAGAATTTATTAATTAGCAGTACATTTGATGGTCATGGTTCCAAGGTTTTAATAAGTATTTCTGCAATATTTCATGCTTCCCCCTGAATTCATGACGATTGTAAAAAGTACATTATTGATCCATAGAATGTCTGATCTTCTGGTCAACATCTAGCTTATGTTTCTCAAAGATGCAAGGCAATTTAAATGCCCTCCAAACACAATTGTGTGTGGACAGTGCATGTGTTTTAACATGACATCGACATATACTGTGAAAAGTGAATATGATCAATGGAGGACAAATTTGTTATTACTAAAAGGCTTTACTTGATTGATCTACAACAACTTGTAAATTGACTTGTAGCTTTGAGAAAGGGTTCTGGGTGATTGCCTTAGTTATCAGCAGGTATATGAAATTTGTTATAATTAAGCTGCTGTGTTCAACTAATTTGGATCATGGTTGACTGTTTACGGATGTAACAGAAATCTAAAAGGCTGAGTTCCAGTAACCAGTTTATAGGCCACCAATAAAAATCATATAAGCAAGGGCTAGTGTGAAGCTTTGGTTGTCAACAGTGGAGTATTCTGTCCTGACGCACTTGCTCCTTTAGGTTCATGTACCAGCTGTTGCATATAAGGACTCTCTCTCAGCATTGAAACTGTATCCGCCATGGCCTATTTATGTGGTATGGTGAACAGCAAACAGTTCTGCCGCAATGGCTGCTACGTCACCATCATGGCAGCAATAGTCATAGGGATATGACATCAAGTAGAATAATTGAAGGTTTTGGAGAGGAATCCATAAGCTCTTTAGGAAACCTGACTTCTCTTTCACTTTACATTGTCTGCTTCCTTTTCACCTTAGGCAAGGGCACAGGTCTTTCTGGGTGCTCCTTGTATCAGTGGATTGTAATCAGTGGATTATGAGGACACATCAGAACTTAATCATCTATGTTCACCAAATGGAAGTCTAGTTTGTGAAAAACCTCATCCATGGGATGCTAAAAGGTCTGTGAAGCATCCTACAATGTCAATGTCATAAATGGAACCTCAAAGAGACCAAATAAGAGTACCTGTTGTGGCAAATCAGAACCTGTATCCTTAAGAAACTTAAGTTATGATGTATTATCCGTCCAGTACAGCCAGTCCACCATTGAGTGATAATCATTAGTCGCATATTCCAGTTATCTTCCCCATTTTCCATGTTGAAGGGATATGGTAGTATGCTAGTGGGTTATTTCTCATCAAGTCAATAATGGTTCAAGCTCAAGACTGTGCCCAAGGGAGATTGGTGGCTACCCTATGGGGAGCTATGTTAGAAGTTGCCCAATGGTACTTACCTGGGACAAGAACATCAGCCCACATCTATGGTGGAGAGGGTAGCTGACTGTCTGCTCAACTCTATGCATTTAAGGCCTCCATCACAGCTGTAGATGCATTAGAGGCCATACTTAACTTTAGAGGCATTGGTGCCACCTCGTGTACCTAGTGTGGAGGCGATTCCAACGCACCACTGTGAGCCATCAAAATAGTGTGCAGTGGGATTAGGTAGTCACTTTAGCCACAGTGAATTTAAGATTTCTGGAACTGAAAAGCTTGCCCTTCTGTCAAGGTACTGCGATGGTTTACAATTGCCTGTTCCCTCATGTTCAAGCAGTTGGTGAATCTTTTGCTCCTGTGTAGCCAAAAGCTGTTGGATTAACTGCTTCTTAATTTTGACATACTTACCTCCCATGGATGAATGAGTGACTACATCTTCTACTTCAGTGGCCTACTTACTGTCTAATTAGCTGTCTGATTTTGTGATTCATTGGCCTCAGACTTATTTGCGGGCAGTGGTAGGATTCCTTTTTATTCTGAGTTACTGTTGATCCTCTTGTCTTGCATGGTATCGTTGGTAAAGAAACAGTTCCAACGAATTTTTAAAAATTTCCATGGTTCTCAGATTGTGTCCTGAGTTTAGTCCTCTCATTTTCATTTCATTATGCACGTCCAGTTTGTTGTTGACTTGATTTTTAACACGTACCTTGCAGGAAAAATTGGCAATGGCCTATGCTTTGACTTCCAATGCAAGCAGATAGGATAATACAGATCTGTTTTTGACTGTTTTAAAATGCATATGTTGCTAGATGATCACCAGCATCTAAGTATGGAAACGCACTTATTTACATGTACAATAATTGAGATGCAATGTGTCAAGAAGATACCCATTAATTAGCTATTTCATTTAAACAATTCATTGAAAAGTTCAAGCATTATTGAATTTGAAATTTAAAGATACCACGCAATTATGTAGCTGTGATCACACTACATCGTGATTTCAGTGCATTGTTTATTTTACTGTATTGGACTTACTATTATCATGGTTGAAGTACTGTTTTTCACTATTGTGTGTATTGCTTTCAATGCATTGTTTCTGCATCTAATCTGTGACCGATTACCAATGAATTAAAATAATTTTCTGAAGGGTTCAGCGCAATATTAAAGAACTAGATTAACATGTTGAAATTATTGCTCATCAAACCTTGTATATTGGATGCAATATTCATTATCTGTCAATAATTAATGAGCCTTGCAAAATGAGCTAACAATAATTATCCTTGATGCGAGGACAATGCTACTCTATTTTTTTTATTGGGGGTGCCATGTACTCTCCCACTGTATATGTAACATGTAGTTGAGAATAATTTGTATCCATTTCTGCAATTTTTGTTTTTACAAAAATGGTACTTATATTATTTTGAAATAAATTTTGGAAATCCAAAATATCAAATAATCGCAATAGAATATCATATTTCTCAATGAAAATAGACTATTTTCACAATATTTTTCTCCATTTATTGCTCAGTAATAAAAAAGGTGAAAATTTTTTGGTGCTTTTTCTTCTACTCAGTGGAGTTATATTTCTCAATACATTTTTTATGAACTGGCTCTCTGGTGTGCTTTCTTACAAAAATGATGGAGTTCAAAATATCTGTAAGCTTTTAAAAGCAAATTTTTATGTCATAAAAATAAAAATGAATTGGCCAAATGTGGATATATTTATTCTGCTATGCATGCAAGTCATGTTACAGACATGACATCAATTTATTATTTTTTTAAACTCTGTACATGTGCATTGTGTATTGCCATTGTTAGTCAATGACATTATAAGATTTGTAAATTGAAGAAGCTATACATATAATAGAATGGAATAAATGAATGTATGGCAACTTGTCTTCTGAAGAATTAGGTGGACATTTATACTGCTTGAAGTAATAACATTACACTGGTGGAGTCAGGTGATTGGATGTTTATTCATCACCCTACCTATGTCCTCATTCGTAGGGTAAAGCATCAGAGTCTTAGGAATAGGTTTGCTGATGCTTGGAAATTGAGCACTGAAGTTAGCAGTCCTTGAAATATATGAAGAGCTTCACTAACAAACTTATGATTGGTCTGAATGAAGTGGCTGTTTTTCATTGTTACAACTTGAAACAGCAAAAATATTGACAAAGATCTACAGTGTGGAAGTTATAATAGTAGACAATTGGAATGAATTTTGGTAAAATGACACTTGTGTGGGAAATAGTTGTATTTATTGGACTAAGTATTTCCTATTCAAGTTTCCCAAAATAAAACCACTGACAAGTACATATTTGTAAATTTAACATTTTATAGAAAACAGAGTGGTATAAATTATTTCTTATCACATGTGGAAGCTTTATGGACTTCATAATTAATGACAATAAAAAAGCTGTATGCTAGCCATAAAATCATTTTGCATTCTCCTTAAATTATATATGGATTTTTGGCGAGAGGGGGTTTGCCATTTCCTTCCTTCCTTATGAAAGAAAAGGTGTGGAGGTCAAAGGGAATCTTATATATAATTATTATTACAACTTTTTAGCCTTTTTTTTTAAGAAGGAATTTTAATTTCCTATCCTTGATCCCCAGAGGAGACATTGTACAAATGCACTCTAATGAAACTAATCAGTTCTAATTTATTTAAGCATTTATCAACATAATAATTCAAAATGTTTGTTTTGTTTCACTTTATGTAATCTAATGCAACTTTTAGTGATATTTAGAGGTAGTGCCCTTTTTTTTAGCAGAAACATTTTGCTGAACAGAACTGTAATCATGCTGGATAATATGCTTATGTAGAGCCTGAGGGTATGTTTTCCTTTTTTTGAGAAACAGGTGCCTGTTTGATACATCAATGATTATGTAAGATGGGGTGGGAATGTTCACCTTAATGGATCCTTATGAAGGCAGGAACGGGGCAACAAAGCTGAAAATGACCTTAAGTATGATCTGATTACTTAACTATCCTGCAGATTGGTGAAATTTGACCATGTTGGACTGGCCAGGTGAGGTCTGCATCCAGTGTAGCCGCACCCTTTGCTGAGTCTGGGTTGTTCTCCAGACACCCTTCAGTTTCAAGACTCATTCTCCCCCCAGCTTGGCAGTTTGCCCATTGTATTGGCACTATTGACCTCAGATGCCACCTGCATGTTCAATAAGTTACTATTGACCTTAATCAACCCTGTTCCTTCCTCCATTAAAAACAATTGTTCGTAAAAATAATCCTATTTGCATTAACTCTATCCTTGGGCACAAATATTAGTCATATTACAGCATAACCGATGAAAGATGAACTACATGAGGGAATTGGGATTGGTGCGGTGGCTATCGTACTGGCTTCCCACCCAGAGGGCTCGGGTTCAAATCCCGGCGGTGTTGAATATTTTTCAGAGGTATCTCGATTCCTACTTGAGGTGCTTTGGGGAGGGCACTTTGAGTGAGTACGCCGTCCGTCGGACGGGATGTTAAGCTGCGGACCCCTTGGCGCCTTTCGTAAAGAGTAGGCTAATGCCGACGCATCCCTTCTCCACCCTTCATCCTTTCCCGTCCATCCCCTATGGCGCAAATTACCTCAGACTCCGCTAAATACTACTCTTACTGTGAACTACACGAATTCCATCACTCCATTCCTTGGCTTGCAGAAATGTCAGCCATTGAGATTGAATTGTATTGAGTAAGTTAATTGCTTGGTCTTTTCAGCTTTTGGTGTAATGTACAACCAACCACAGTCCAACCAGTACAACCATCCAAAGATTGGTTGGAAAAGTAAGGTAAAGCTTGCCTCATACTAAGCCCTATACAATGTACATGAGGGTAGGGGGGGTTAATTTTCCAATGCAACACCTATTGCCAATTTCGCAATTAGCAATCTTGCTTAATATGCTAAAAATATTTTTCTCAAGGATAGCAGGGTTTTATTTCTGTTTTCGCGCTCTCTCTACTATTGCTGATGGCCCTTCTCCAAAAATTTGAAATGCGCTATATTATCATTGCGTAATACCGTATAACAAGTTTTTTTGAAAACTACCAGCATTTCATGTACTGTGTGTAACCGCTACACTTTGCTTACGGTCCACGCCTACTGTAGATTCACCCTCTACCACACATATTTCAGGTGGCTTGCAGGGTATCCGCATTCCATTTCGAAGTTTCAAATCTGAGACGCGTAGACCAAACCAAAGACGTCCGACCGACCACTCCAATTCCCTTCATCCCCCTTCCTTTTCATCCATTCCCCCGGTGATTCCTCTGGGTTTCTTGTACGCCTCATATTCCCTTTTGTCCTTTAGGCGGGCGAAAGATCAGAAGTGCCTGTTGCCATCAAATGCGCCGTATACCCATTGGAGAGAATCCCACCATTTCCCGAAAAATCTAACGCCACCTGCTCAGCGCTGTCTTTGGTTTACCGTGGGTAACATTTAGTTTCTCCCTCGTTTCGAGCGTCTCGATGTGCATCGCAGGGGAAGTTTGTGGAGTATGAAGACTCGAATTTACGACGTGAAATGAGAAGTAAGTCTTGATACACGTGCAATGTTTGCTTTTAGAAACAACATGTGGATGTAGTCCCTAGTAGAACCCTGGTTTACTGACCAAAGGGCCCGGGCTCGATTCCGGATTGCACCCCTGGGGCAAGCTGTGTGACTTCTTGGGTACTAGAGTCGCCTAGGAAACTGCATGCGGCACAGGTAAAGGAACTGGCCCACTTACCCGGTGTGTGAATTTCACGCATGTTTTGGGCTATACCATCACCTATCGATCAACGTTTGGATTGGTTACGGTGGCTTTTGGCTTACGCACTGTAATTAGCTGCAGAAATCACACACATTCCCATGATTAGAAATAATCTTCAAGGTAAGGGAGATGCGGGTTGAATTCATGGTCATAATGATCCTTATTAGCCTTATTTTTCCAGAAATTCTTCCGAAGAGAGGGAGACCTGTGTTGAGGAAATGATCAATACTCCGGTAGCCTACAAGGCTTCTGTATCTCCTGAAGGCAGGGGGAGAGGGCAATACTTAATCTCCTCTTGAATCTTTAACCAAACTTTTCTCTAATTTCCGTTCATGCCAAATGACTACAGTCGTATATCAAATTGGATAATGAGTACTTGTAAACTATGAAGATTGCTGATGGCCTTTCATTAATTTCTGGTCATAGTCCAAATGGTGTCGCGGATGGAATGTTTAAAGGAGCATTTGAAAGTTGGAGAAACTTGATGACACAATGCGCATTGCAGTTCAACTTCGTACCGGATGAGGATAAATGGGAATGCTCGTATAACTTTTGGTAGTTTCTCCCAAGTTATAATTTGGCTTGATGTGACTGTTGCCTACAGTACATCAGACCATGAATTTTTCCTCAGCGGATCACGCGATCGAGTTCACTCGCGTCGGAATAGTATGCTTGTAACACCTATGCGTCCTTTATAACATCAATGACCCCGGAATTAAACTAACCGTTATTTTCTTACATTTCAGTTATGTTCAATACAGAAGACTGTCACGTGAACCAAAAGGAGAAGCACTCGAGGGTCAGTTGAGGGCTCTGAATGGAGTTACAAGAAGATGCACCATAGGACGATTGGTAAACTCAGGCCGGAAGAAGATAGAACGTATGATAAGCATCGGTAGGTGAGATACAATTTAAGTCATCGGTAAGGTCTTGGCGATGTCTATCACGATGCGATCAAAGGCTTCTTCAGCTGCAGTGGTCATATTCTAGATTCCTTTGGAATTCTATGCGAAAGAAACGCACGAGTGACATTTGGCATGGATGTGATAACACTCCTGACTTTGTTTAAACCAACACTGAATTAATCATCATTGGTAGATGTAGGTTAGAAGTTAAAATTTGCGAATATCTACTTGAAGAATGAAGCAAATGGAAACGTTTCCACTTTAGGGGATCATGTTATTTATAAAGAAGAGCTGAAATTTAAAGAGGAAAAAAAGTATCAACGAAATGGTGCCGGTCTGATTGGTCTAATTAATGGGAAATGTGATTACTCTGACTCTCCTGCTTCTGAGAAAATATCGCTGTGAGACTATCAAGGAAGTTTTTGGGATATGGTCCACCAGATAAGACCGAAATATCAATTTAAGCGTCCCAAACAAATCTCCATGAAATGTTGATTAGGTAAGAGAAGGGCAGTTGTTTGGGCTTCATTTGTAATGTATAACACTGAGACATGGATGATAGTGGAATGTAAGGAGATTCGCCGTTAATTGGGAGTGATGTCATAATGGTATTATCTCTTATTTTTAAAATATCTTCACCCTCATGTCTCTTTTGATTTTTGTTAAATAGATTGCGGACTGTAGACTGAAAGCGTTACACTGTCGGTCGAGAAAAAAATTAAGTAGACTCGAGTATATTCTTTATGACGGGAAAAATACTATATTAAAATTAACGTATCTTCTTTTATATTTTTCCTACACACGTATTTGCATTGTAATTTTTTAAAGTCATTTAAAACTTAGTGTGTTGAAAGTGGAATTTCAAGGGAATTGTTCTAGCCGCTTGCTGTCCTGTCTCATTTTTTCTTTGTGGTATTGTCGAAGTATTCGCTCAGTCATTCGGAAGTTTCAATAATATTTATTTCAGGTTAATAGTCTTGATTTGTGTTAAAATTTTACCCTTTCTTATCGCGTTACTTAGCGAGGCGAATGCTAATTATTTTCGAAAATATTTTATCTTCTTTTGATGTGGTACTAGGCTTAAATTTCTGGAAGCGTTCTATGTTCAGTAAGGGAAATAAAAAGCGCTTGATATTATTCCATTCTTAGTTTTTTATGGACCTTGTTTTCGACACAGTGTAAGTTTTAAGAAGATTCACTTTCCGGACAGCTTGAAAATGGCATTTTGTGCGGTACCTATGGTCGGTAAAATGAATAAGTGTCGAATTTACAAAGTGATTCAGTTACTTCAAAATCGCCTTCGTTCTCTCATAAGATACTAGGACAATGAATTTTTACTATTCACATATTAGCACCAAATTGAGAAGTAAAAATTTGTGTTTCTGAAATTTGCTGCATACTGCAGATTAAATTGCGGTTGTTATGTGGGAGTGAAAATTAAAATTTATTCAGGAGTGGCAGAGCAAGCCATTGAGTAAAAGTTTCTCCGTATTTTTCTTTTAACTATGGTCATAAAGACTTACATATTATTATTGCTTTATCTATTTCTGAAATATTAGGCAAACATAGTTTTAAATATTAATAGCTGAATAAAATTATAGGTGATGCGAAACTTTTTACGGTGTTTTTCGATGTAAAGCAATCCTCGCACCTTGACGCATATGGAACCACGATCGGAAATGAGGGAAGGGAAAATTAAAGACAATTCTATTCATGTGAATTTCTAAGGTCAGCTTTTGACAATTTAACTACCGGGCTTTCATCATTCGAGATTCTTGTCTTTTTACCATTCACTATGGTGTCGCGTGGGAAAATTAGGTTAAGAAAGTGTCCAGAAAACACCACTCCACGTTCCACAGTATCCAATGAACTTGTGATGCGGATATGGCTTGCGGTCTTCAATTTGCAGTTTTTTCTGTCCCTCAAAACAAGGCACTGAGATTGACGTAAAGTTTAATTTCACTGTTTATACAAATTATTTGATTTAGATGCACCGTAATTGATTGAAAACAACGTTTTCGAGTCTAACAATCATTTCCCTCTAGAATAGTCTGTTTCAATATCGGTACCATTTTGAAAATTTCTCGTCGTAATTCACAACACAGTGATAAAATCCCAAGTGCCATCGTAGATAAATTTAACAAAAATCCCGTAATGCAAGAGTTGGCGTTTCCATATTTTTTTCGAAGTGAGCAATTATTCGAATCCTTCACTGTTCGCGGGAATAAGGCATCTTATTCCTAGTAGTAGTTTTTAGGGGAGGCGACCGACAGCTGAGGTCATTTGCGCCATAGGGGATGGACAGGAAAGGATGAAAGGTGGAGATAAACCCAGCGTCGGCATTAGCCTACTCTTTACGAAAGACGCCAAGGGGTCCGCAGTTTAACGTCCCATCCGACGGACGGCGTACTCACTCAAAGTGCCCTCCACAAAGCACCTCAAGTAGGGATCGAAATCTGAAAAATATTCAACACCGCCGGGATTTGAACCCCGCACCATCTCGATCCCCATCTTATTCCTCCAATCTTATTTTTTTATAGTTTTTTATTTATATGATATTTATATATTTATATTTTATTATCAATTGAGAGAGGTTTGATTCCAAATTATGCTAGATATGTAATTTATAATTTAGCCCTCGCTCATTGTGTGATTCCTAAATTTGTCCCTCCAATATTCTATGTACACCTCTCATTACGCAACTCTGTCTCCTCATCGTTGCACCCGATCAGATATGATATTATAATCGACTACCTAATTCCTCGTATATGTCGTAAGCATCGTGAGTTCACACGTGAAAACTATTGTTTCAATGAAGTTTACATTGCTATTTCGGTATTTTGGATGCGGGAGGCATTTTGGGGAAGGATTCCTATTCCAAACATTCATCACCACACCTTTATTTAAGTTTGATTTCAAATTTAATGGATCGCAACAACGCTGCATTGCCTGAAGATCGTCTGCTAATGATACCTAGCCTATAATTTATCTTTAGGACAAAGAAAAAACTCTGCAAACGCTTGCGTCGTCATCATATATCGTATGCCAATTTTTCTAACCACCACGGTGTCAATGTTGTTAATGAAAAGAAGATGTGAAACAGGTCCGATGGCATTCTCTTGGGGAAAACCTGGTCTGGCTTCGACTGCGCCAGGGCAAATGTTATCTTCGACATCTCGACGTATGCAATGGATTAATAAGTCTGTAACCCAATATATGATATTTTTTTATACCCCATAGGCTTATTACTTTGTGATGTCATGTTATTAGGCACTGTGTCGATATCTTTTTAGAGCCCAGAAAACCGTGTCAATTAAAACATTGTTTTCTTGCAAACAAAATTTTATGAGCAACAAGTATAAGTTGCTCATAGGTAAGTTAAGGATCTACTGCTGATGAAATCGGGCTGATTTTTAATAAATAGAACTGGTATATAAGTACCTCTTTATTGAACTAACAAAATATTCCATGACATTACATCATTAATAGATTAGGAAGATAATAAGATTGTAATGAACCGGTTCCTTCCTCTTTTCGCTTTAATATATATATATATATATATATATATATATATATATATATATATATATATATTCCTACTGGCTGTCTTCATATTCTTGAGCGCTTTGTGATCTATATGGGGCTTCCAAAATATTATCTCAAACCAGGGCGCTATTTTCGATGCAGGTTTCTTTTATATGGAATATAATATTTGATAGGGTCATTTGGACTTATTTGGGTTATTGTTTTCAGCAAGTCTACTATCCGCTATATGAAATTTCAATTTGGGGCATCGGTTTGAAGAACCAACGAGTAAGTTGTGAGTTCAATGTTTATTTATTCCTCTTAACCTCCATTAAATACTAATTCAAAAATAAAGTTTGTATACTACGACTAGTGATCAGTCAATTTTGTCCTCGGTATTTTCTTCACGCTCTTAGAAAGGGATTCGAGTCATTGACCATGCTAGCATATCTAATATGTGATATAATATTGACCTTTTTCCCATGTGTTCAATTCGTGTATTTTTCATCTTGTTCTGCCATAAGCATTGGCGTTTTAAGAATTTCATTGCGATGTCCGTTCAAAAATTTCCTGAACTTTTTACTAGAAAAAAAATACTTCACCCACCAACTATTGGTTAGGATCACCTTCAAGGTTGTCTCCTACCCAACGTATACATTTATCCCAACGGTGTTTCCCCGTTTTGAAACAGTCCTGAAACGCTTCTTCCGGAATACTCATATCTCCTTTGTCGAATTTTTCTCTATCTCTGAAATGATGGCAAATCTTTTTCCTTTAGGCGTAGTTTTTAGTTTGTGGAAAAGGCAAAGATCACATGAGGTCAGGTCTCGTGAGTAAGGTGGGTGGGTAAGCACAGCGGTCTTGTTTCGGCTAAAAACTCATGAGTTCTGAGAGACAAATGAGCCGAATGAGAGTCGTGGTGAAAAAAACCCCTCGCTGCTCCTCCGAATTTCGGGCCGTTTACGCTTGATTCCTTCTCTTAGGGGTTTCATAACCCACAGATAGTACTTGTATATATATAGTAGTACTTGTATATATAGTAGTAGATAGTTGACTCTATGGCCTTTGGATAGTTATTCGTGACGTACAGTCCCCTATGCATCAAACAGTTTCAGACAGACTTGAACTCGATGTTTTTTCTGGTATGCTATCATCAGAAGAGGTACGAATTTGGCTGCGACTCGATTCATCCTCAATTTTTCAGTCAGGGCTTCATAGCACGAACTCGTCGAGATGCCACACTCCTCTGCAAGTTCTCTCAGAGTCAAATGTCGATTTGCACCAACGAGATCCTTCACCTGCTCGATGTGGGGGTCATCAGTCGATGTTGATGGTTTTCTGGAACACCATCTTCTTCCACTGATTGCCACCCTTTTCTGGAAAGGGTAAACCACTCAACACTTTTATAGCATCCTCTCTATTAGCCTTGGTAATCAACTCAAAAGTTTCTATGAACGTTTTGCAAAGTTTCACGCAGAATTTCACAGAACAACGCTGCTCCTTAAAAGAGCTCATTTCCGCGGATCCGATTTTTGCCGCACTCCACGAACAACCCTTCACATATGCGGCCGTAAGTAATCAACAAAACAAGATATCAACAAATTGTTTGCAGTCGGTTATTTCGGAAGTTTCCACGGACACCACGCTTTCAAGCGGGTTAAAAAATAACCAACTGGAGGCTATTAAAAAAGATCGGGAACCTTTTGAACAGACCTTGTACTTTCGCTTCGTATCATCTAGACCATATTATACTTTATAAATTTACTTGGTATGTACTGGCATACCGTTAAGCGTTTCATATGGAGGTGGTAATTCCTCGTATCCTTAGTATTTCGGTGTTTGCTAAAAATTTTAAAATTGGCAAATCAAATCTGTAACTATCGTCTTATGCGGGTGGCTATAATCTCTCTTTCAATTAGGCAAAACTTCTTTTGTGATTTATATTTCTGAGTTCTCCTCGGGAAAATGAAGCCGGTGAACTAAACAGTTGATATAAGAATTTGTTATTTACTATATGCTCCCGTAGAGACACTCATTTGGGGCACAATTTACATTTCCCACGCCGTGCCCATTTTCTGATAAAAATGATGTCCAAGTTTATAATAGATAATCTTTAGTTTTGCGCCTGACACAAATAAAAATTAAAAAGGGGTAAATTGCTTATTCTTATATTTCCCATCGGGCTTCAACATATGAACAAAGGGCGAATATCAGAATGGAGAGCAACGGGCAGCCAATATCAATATCGTCTGAGGATGCGACAATAGGCTCAAGAGTTGTGGTGCTATGCCGTCCGCCATACACGACAGAGAAAAAAGATGAGTGGGTGATTGTTTTTCACTTAATAATAAGTCTTCCATGTTATGGCCGGATTTTTCAGGCTCTCACTCAAATCTTCTGTCAATTAATCTCTTCTAGCCTCCTTTGTTTATTCCCTAACAAATATGTCATTTTTGGTGGTCTGCATCTCATTCAGAATCTTTCTTTGAAGTCCCTCCCATTCAATTTCCCTCTGGCGATCCGTAATTCAGGACAGCATCTGGAAAATTTGTTTTCATACTTCAAAGGTTCAGGATTAGTTGTGGAAATGATGACTACCATTGAAGTAAATGCGTCTGTACATTCCCCCAAATCGTCCGTGGTCTGATCCACGTCAATCAATAATTCGCAAACACCACCTTCGATACGTGCTGCATTATTAAGGTGAAACAGATTGAATTTCATGTGAAACTGCAACTAATTCTTTAGTAGAGCAAAAAGAAAGTAAATTACAGTAGGCAATTTTCCGCTTTGAAAATGCTGCGATCACTCAGTTTCCGAATATCGAGTACTGAGTGGCGGCCATATACAAATGAATAAATGGGGAAAATGCCAAAATTTCATGATTTTCATAAAAAATATTCCTAGCATAAGTATTGGGCAACATTTTCGAAAAAGATCGACGCCGTTACGCAGCGAATAAAATGGCGTCATGTAGAGCTTGGTAAAAAGAGTCCAGGAATTATAATGAATAACATCTTCATTCTAATGGGAGTAAAATTCTTTGCGCCCAATAATTCGTTTAATGATACTCCCAACAGTTTCACTTGTAAGTCTACCAGAAGTTCATTTACATTAGCACTCGTCAGAGTGATGCACACAATTTTATGTTCTGGTATTCACTACACGTCCTAGGCCTGCAGGTGTTTAGCAGCTAAGATTTTAGAGCACTGCAGGGTTTTTTAGATTAATATGCAGTTCAGTTTGTTGGTCAAATAGTGGCTGTCGAAAGTGTTTTAACAAAAAATTAAGCTGTAAATGAAGGGAGGATCAGTACTAGAGATGCATACAATAGGTTACTTTACCTAAATCAGATTGCGTGTGACGGAAAATTTTATAAGGTATTCGAAAGGATTATAACAAAACGAACCCCGTCAAATATTCAAGGGACCGAGATGTCAAGAAAGTAGGAAAGAAACTATACAGGAAATAAACCTGTATGTGTGGTTAACTGAAAAAGTTATAAAAATTGAGTCGCTGATTATCAAAATCTGCATAGGTGCAGATATTATTATTGGAACTGAAAACTGGTTATCCATTGATATCGCCGACCGTGAAATTTTCTCAAAATCCTTTTCCAGAAATTACAGAGGAAATACGAGTCATCCGTCGCAATATCCTATTTTTGCCTATTTCTATTCACACTGTTTCATCATCTCACGGTGCCTCGGCTTGCTCCCCTGCTTGTTTGTCCATTCCTTCACATGTTCCGAGTACTCTACAGCAGGTATCCTCACCTGACTCAGAATTTTAAGGACTCAAAATGGTGACCTCGGTTGCCGGCGTGGATCCATTAGAATTTTCGAGTGGCTATAATCGTCACCCGTGGATCACTTGGAACACAAGTATGATCGAATCCAACCCACCTCTCGAGAATACAAGTTATTACTCCAACGCCCCTGCTGCATCGTGCCCTCACCCGAGCGACAGAAGTCTGGAGGGGCATCGCCACCTCTCGTCTGACGAGTGAAACACTCACTCCATCGCTTGCAGTAAGATGGTGAGAACAGGACGGGCTGGACTCATCTCGCGAAGCAATGGAAAGATAGGCGCATATCAGATATCTTCAACAGTTCGAGAACTGGAAATTGTAATTCTTAACGTCTGGGGAAAACATTTTAGCAATGTGTTGGAGATCTCAATTCTTATTCAATCTAATTTTTGTTCTTCCTTTTCTCAGGTTTTACTCGAAAGAGCCGAACATAATTTCGCAAGTGATTTGAATAAGTTCGGAGATGACTCCGTGGGACATCGGTGAGTAAATTGTACTCTTTACTAATTGTACTACGAAGTTATTACCCAAAATTTTGCCCGTGAATCCGATTAGAGGCAGGCAATGCCTTAAATGTGGTTATCTTTCCCAATCTCTCACCATAACATTTTCACCTCGTCGATTCCTCTCCCCCCTCCCTCTCGTAAATTGGTGGTCAATTTTTCCCTAGTAGATCTTGTAATTGAGACTGTAGTAGTACATTTATCCCTCGAGAGGTATTCTACGATCTCGGAATACTCTGTACTCGAAGCTGATCTACCAATCAGTAAGATGGCTGAAAAATCTGTATGTTCATTTTAAAATTCTAGTTATTTTGTGTGTGTGGTATGGGTAAAACGTAATAAATGTCAACATGATCTAATCAGATTTGGGAACGCAGAAGGAATGATCCAGGCTAACTCGTTTTAGACTCTTCATCGTGACAATTGAATAGTAGAATTTTACTTTTATCTACCTAATGTCAGGCAGTAGAGTTATGTCAAGAACTAAAAACGGTAATATGCTATATTTTGAAGGTATATAGTTTGAATGATCGGACACCTAACCATTATTCCGGATTCATTTCCACCCCACGCTTTGAAGGTGCCACCTTAAAACTCTGTTTTGAGGTAGTTTATTGTGAAATTTCGTCTTCGAGCAATTTTCCCTGCAATGTCTGTTTACTCTTTGCCGTATCTTCTTTCCGTGAACAGCAGTTTCTGCCATTGAAGAAAGCGATCGTGAATGATCTCTGTATTATCGCGTTCGGCTCGGCGTACAATTTTGTTTTGACAATGTCATAAATTGGAATAGATAGGCATCCAAGGGGAGGGTAGTGAGCTGAAAGAAAATAGTCTTTGTGGTTGATGAACGCTTGGCAGAAGAAAGGCCGAACAAGGAGGGGTGGGGGTGATCCCGTATGCGTCACCTCACCGACCCTCGTCTCTTTAAAATACGTGACGAGACCTGCTTTTCGGTTTCCTCTCGACCCTCGGCTGCTAGTCTGTCATCTTAATCCTCTCTTTGTTATCACAGTACGATTTTGCCAAAAGGTGCAATTGAGGTCCGAGTACGGTTTCACATAGGTTAAATGGAGAGAGCACCCTTCCACCCGAGTTTACCTATTTCCACGTGAAGACCGCCTTAGTCGGGCATGAGCGAACGCCATTCAGACGGTAGCCGTGAACGATTTGTAGGAAATCCAAATGTTGAATGTTTTTGAAGTCCAGCAAATCATTCGGCAGACTTGATCGAGGCCTAGCCGTTCGGTCAAAACAGGCCCCCCAGACCCATCCCCAAAATGCCAAAGAGGGGAGGGAATGGCAACCGCTCCCGGTAAGGGACTCGAACCCCAGTCCAACGGGTCCGAACACACGCTGATGATACCCAGTTGAGACTCGACCGTTGCGTATCAGACTGGCGCGTGTGTAGACGAAAGCCATAGGAATTAGATGCATCACAGTGCATGCGACATACCTACGAGGTGGAGCGCTTTGTTATGGCCGTCACCGACTAGACATTATCAGATTTTTCAGGTGGAAAATATAATTTTGTGCTATATATCTCAAGAAAAATCGGAATTATCTATAAAATTGACGGTGGGATATTTACCCTTGGGGATTAGGAAGAAGAAAGTTGCTCTAGTGATGCCTTAAATCGACTGTACGATAAATAAATGTTGCTCCAAACGTGAACGTCTTCTTATATCATCTTTTAGTGTCCTTTTTAATTTTATCACTAAAATTCCAACATTGTCATTAAGTTACAAAGCCTTTATGCGCGTAACGCTGAATAGCTATTGAGTGAACTCAAATAAGCGTTAAACCCAGCATCGTGTTTGCATATTACCGATTCAAGTTAATACTTAGCAGAATCTCGCTCCAAAGAACTTCACTGGCCGGTTTAACGTCCAACGTTTTTCATGCCCCGAATCTGTGATGTTTATCTAAGTCTGTGCAGACGCAGCAGGAGGCAGTCAGCTGCTACGCCAAAGGGATAAGACTACGTCTCGAGTAGTTTTTGTGGGAGGTGACCACTACAGCTGAGACCATTTGCGCCATTAGGTAGGGACAGAAAAGGCTGAAGGGTGGAGAAAAACCGCCGATTTCTCAACGAAAAGAGCTAAGGGGTCCGTAGCTTAACGTCCCATCCGACGGACGTCCTAGGTGATTAAGACGGACACTGCACTGAGTGATTACTAAGCCCGTCTTTCGGACATCGTACTCAATCACTCCTCACACATAGTGCTCACCTCAAGTAGGGATCGGGTACCCCTTATAAATATTTGCCGCCTACTGGGATTCGAACCCGGGCCCTCTGGGAGGGAAGTTAGTTCGTTATCCACTACACCATCCCGATAACCCGATGGTGGCGATCAGCGAGACCTAGTAACCTAAACGCTGATCTTCTTGAATCTGAAGGCGTGTGTGCCAGTCCTAGACGCTAGGCACCAATTGACCTGTACTACGTTTTGTCTCAATCGGATTTCTATGCGGATATTTCAAGCCTCTACTGGCGTGAGCAAATAATAAAAATAAAAACCTTGGATTCCGAGAAAACTTCATCTTAATGTTACAGATTGACTTCAACGTAAGCCTGTTCTTTTGAACTTATTATGCAGTCGATTCCATGGAATGGTCGGATGAAGTGTTTTGCAGTGTTATTAATTTTCCGACCAGCAAACAGATCAATTATCACATTTCCTCTCCATCATCATTGGCAATTTACGGTAAAATATTTGAAAAAGAATTACAAACCCACTCAAGTGACCTAATCATGCATTTTTCTTGCAAAATATTGGGTATTAATTTTTCATGATGGTCTTCTTGAAGAGACAAAAATATGAAATTATTATGGAAGGCTTAAACTTCTGTAAAGAGGAACCTGAATTACTCAATTTTCTAGTGAAGAGACAGGCTTTCTGGATGAAAAGTTTATGCTAGTGACCAATGAGCTCGCTGACTACCATATAGCTTGTTGCTTGTAATTACTGCAATGACTTAGGTGATATGTTGCCTTATTCATTTAATGGAATTAAGGTATGACCTCAAATGTCCGAGCACCTTATGAAATACCACTACTATTCATGTTTGTGCAGTAACAGCATTTAATCAGCTGTTTATCTATAACCAATAATATTGAGTATTGTTAGGGAATTCCTCTTCTCTTCTCAGGCTTGTCCAACAATTAATCCATTCATAACCCTTTTCCCTCTTCTACAATGTAATTTTGGGAATTCTGTATTCTGTCTGGGAGGACAAAAAACAATTTTTGTGTAATACTTTCACATACAGGTCGCGAATAAATTGAGGGTCATTCAGTTGTGCTTCTTTAAATTTATGCTTGCTCCTCATTAATTTCTTTCAAAAGGAGCGATGAAAAATATTTTGTGACTCTAATTCATTTCAAGTATGAACTCTAAATATCATAAGACTGAATGGCTAAATGATTAGGAAGCAATTGCTCTTCGTTAAGTGCAGACTCAGCTTTATATAAAGTCTTTCCTATGGTTTTATAATTCATTATAAAAAAAGAAAGTAAAGTTTAAGCTTGTCACGAATGTCTGTTTTCATTTATTTCAATGTGAAAAATTCCTTAATTATTTAGGTTGAAAGACTAAGTTTTAAAAACCAATTTAAAAATTATTTTTTAAGTAATTTTCATTGCTAGAAATTAAAATGTTTTATTCTTTACTTCAAAATTTTAATAAAAATTTCAAAATAGATGTAAATTTTCAGTGATAGATTTCTGTACATATATATTGCAAGTGAGAACAACCTCTAGTGATTGTGTGAATATACTATATTCATAAAAGTATCCATATTTTTTCTTTTTTCTTCGCACTATGATACTATTCCTGGCAAGTTGTGCCTGCACCTGGGCAAGGTTATGGATATCATAACACTACATCCTTTTGGCTGGGTGGTGTTCTTCTTCCTCAATATAAGTCTATTGTCCCTGAAAATGATAATAAGTTTTATGCTTAAAGGGACAGCTGAAGTCATTTTGCACCAAAGTTACCTGGCTCCTCCATCACAACATAAGATTTTGCAAATCATAATTTCATTTCAGCCGAATCATGTCATGACTTAATATGTTCATATTAGCACCATTTTGAGGAAAGAAGGCTGAACAGGCCATTAGTAAATATATGGTTGCAAGTGAGTAGTTTTGGAGGGGAAAATGCCATCATTACCATTTTCCAAACCTGCCGTTCATTTATATCATCCTTCTTTCATGTAGAGAGAAAAACTGTGAATAAAACACTAAGTAATCTTTGTTTTTTAACTGTGGAATATTATCATTGTCCCTTCAGTTATCTTTGTCTTATACAGAGATTTTTTTCTGTATCAGAATGTCATTTTTAGAGATTAATTTTAACAAAATGTCAGCCCTTATCCCCGACAAAAAAATTCAAATTTCAGCAAAGTATGCATTGAAATATTCCTTATTATATCCCCTGCACAATTTACAGCAGCAGCATTAATTTTTGCTTGTGATCCCATGAGGAGTTTTTCTCTGTAATCTTGACTGTTTGGATCACCTTAGTTAACCTCAGGTGGAGGATGCATACTATTATTTCGAGTTTAATAAATGTGTACAGCTAATGAATGCATTTATTGAAAACTCCTATTAATTGTCCATTGTTAAATATCCTGTATTGTTCAGGTTTTGTGTTATCTTGTTTATTTCAAATTATGTTTACATTTTTTAATGATAAGGCAGCTTGTTATAAATTGCAATTAAAATAATAAAAATTGAGATTTATATTTAAAAATACTTCCAATGGCAATTTTATTTTTAGTGGAAGCCATATAAAACTCATGAAAAACGTGATATTATACACTATACTAGGTTTGGAGTGGGTATAATAATTATAATTAATTGTGTTTGCTTTGCTAATGTTTAGTTGAAAATGATAAAAGTGACCATTACTCAATGCACCTTGTAATTTGTAGAGAATAACTCAAAAGAATAACTAAGTTGCAGATCTGGGCTATACATGAAATAATTTAATTTGAAATAGTACCCACATTTTTCTGGAGTGGTCATGAAACCTCCATCAGTTAAGTGAGGTGACGTTGTTCTTTACCATTTGAAAGGGCATTGTATATATTTTTGCCTTTGGATATATTATTTTATTCACACCTAATATTACTTCCCAGACTCATTATGCAAGTTATTAGAAATATTAACACCACTTTGAATTGATATTGATGATTATAAATAATTCTTACAGATATCATAGGAATATAGATTGTATGAATACACAATATTGTAACCATCAATGGAAGTATTTTGAAAAAATTCTTATCGAATAGTAACTTAATGTACCCATTCATCATAACATTTGTAATATCATGGTTCATTCGTGTTCTTTGTTAGCTCTCTGGGTCTTCTCCCAGAGCATAATAAAAAATTGTTGTATTCAAAGTTATTTTCTCCAAACTTTATCCATGTATTTAAGGCCACTGGTCAATGTTCATAGATGTCACCTCAAAGATCATTTAATTAGATGAGCCTTCTATAGTGAAAAATATAATTCTTCTCCTCTTTTTACTCTTGTATGTGCATATCCTTGGAGTTATGGAAGATTGGAAATCATGGAGTGGAGGGATGGAGCCCTGAAAATGTCCTGTATGCCCACTGACCAACCTTCATTGATGCAGTGGGAAGAACTTCCTTTTCCGCTGTGTAAGTTCCTATTTTTGCTAATTGATTGTATATGTAGTTTCAATTTAATGATTGTTGGCACTGGTTTCCACTCTACAGTCTTGGATGATAGTAATTGGCTGGGGTGATTTTGAATTTTTGTTATAGAGTCACTATGGCCATCATGAGATCTTGACTGAAATTGCTTCCTGTGTGATTGGTTTTCCTAAAGAAAGAAAACTCGCTTCCTCTCGGTGTACCAAGGTAACCTGCGATTTTGAGTTTTTTGTCAATATATCAAACCAATGGTCTTTATGGAACCACAGATTGCACTAGAAATACATGTAGGAACAGATGAATCCTATGGAGAATAGCATTTCCTCAAAAAATATTGAACATATTGTTTAGAATTCAAGATTGATCACCCAAAATATGAAAGACACCTCAATAATTGATACTATAATCAAGTTTAATGTACGACCCAGGTTTTGATGTTCAACGTCATCTTCAGGGATCAACTCTTACATACATCGATTTATATATAGATAGATCCAAACCTAGTTCACATCGAAATAAATTTTCTATGGAATCACAATGTTACTATTTCTTCATTTCCATTAAGGGTAGGTGTTGCAATATTTTACAAAATCCCAGGCATTCATTTTTTTTTGCTCCTGAAGCCTTCTCTATTCCTTGGTCAAGTATGTTATTCTATAGTAATGATATTTTTAAAGGGTAAAACTATAGAGAAATGTTCTGTCTAATTAGTCCACGCATTTTGTGTTCGAATAAGTAGTACAGTTTTAAAAAGTGTTTTGTTGGTCATTGGCCATTCATTAATGAGGACAAAATTTTAGTTTTTCAAAATTTGTTAATGTGATACATATATTTATGCCAAAAGAAAATCTTTGGATCATCATCCTAATTTTGTAAAAATCTCGATCCAATTGAATCACATGAATTTTACTGAGTCAATAGATGGTAGATACCTGTATTCTGTGTTGATGATCACCATTTAATCATTTCTAGTAGTCAGTGTTTCAATGAAAATCATTCAAAATGACTTCAGCCAACTTCATTCAGCTAATATCCCAGTACATTAGATTCTACTTGCTGTGATCACATGGGAGTTGATTTAAAAGTAATGAGTATGAGAACGAGTGACACAAATTTATGCAAAATTTCCTAAGATTATTATAATCATAATGAAAGCTTTAATTTTAATTATTTCGTTACATTCAAATAACATAAATTGAGAATCAATATTTAAGCAATTAAAAAAATTACTTATTTAATCTTAATATCAAAGGTGACATCGATTATAATGCATTGTAATCATTAACATAGGTTAAAAATACAAGGATTGGTTTATAGCAACTCTCCAGTATATCTTGTTCCCAGCCAATCCCTAAATTCCCTCTGAGCTCCTTGCATATACATTTTCCACCACCTGCTCCTCATTGTTCATCCTAGGCCCATCTCTGCTATTCTCACCTTTCTCTCCTTCAATTTTGGTCTTCAGTAAACTGTTTTGCGTCAGGATATGTGCAATCGATTTCCCTCTCTGTAAATGTCCACCATAAACTTTCTCTCCTCACCTACAGTTCAAAGTACTTCACTTGATACTCACACGATTTTCTTTTCATCATTCTTCTATTGCATCACATTTTCATTGCCCCCCCAATCTTCTTTCCTCTGCTTCTTCAATTGTCCATAGATTCAATATACATCTTTCAATGAATCACTTCCTTATGACTAAGATCTGGTGCTTTGCTATAGGTACTTGTCTATTCTGACATAATACTTCTTTCATCCCATGTTATCTAACCTGTCTAAGTAGTAAAATTCTTCCACTTCCTCCAGTGTCTCTCTCCCAACTCTCATTTAAAGACAATCTTCCTTGAGATGACAACAAACCATTGATTTCTATTCAAATGCTGTTCTGGTGTTAGATTTTTTTAATCCTCTACTCCATACTGGCTTGTAATGTTCTTGTCGGATATTTTTTCTTTTCTGCAAGTACATAAAGTAATTCCATTAAGCAATTGTTATCCTTTTTTATTTACTTAAAATTGTTCAGTGATATCCCAACGTGGGTTAAAGATCAAGGTTGATATCTTAGAGTTAAGGGCCTAGCTTAATAGAATTAATATTTTGGCTTTTATTGTACCGCATATGATTTTAATGCTCTCAATACTTATTCAAGTTCAATTCAGGAAATCAGTCAAAGATCTAGTTCTGAATTATTGGGATGAGTTTGCTTTCAAACTAATAATAATAATAATACACTTTGAATAATATCACATTATGATAATGGGAGAACCATTTTGTACTTCATTTAAAGTTGGTTTGTAAACAATTTATTGAAAGAAGTAATCAGAGATCACATTAAGTTGACCCTTTTACACATGTTCCCTGAAGTTGTGCATCTATTCCCTTGTCTACATTAGCCATTTAAATGTAACTTTCAGCAATCCCTTAAGTTTATGTACTCCTGTAAACCCTCCTGTTTTAACCGTCGAATCATGCTGTTCAAATTCTGGATCCATGTAATCTAATGCCTATCAGCCACTTCAAAAGAAAGTGCAAATATATGGTAGTCACATGCTTTTTTAATGAAAAAGAATTATTTTAAATTTTTCCTTGAAAACTGGATTATTGGAAAACCAATACGAGGATCTTTTTTCACTGGGATGAAGTTTTGTTTTGGTTGATTAAATAAATATGGTGACGTATTGCTGTGTAGATAAATGTAATAAAATTAATAATTAGTTACAAAAATGCAACTCTGTTAAAAGATTTTGATTGCTAATAATTCTAATGAATTTAGGTCATTCTTCCATTCAACTGAGCGAGAATTCTGTATAACTTGTCTTGTTATTTGCAGATAACATTAAAAGTGGATAATAGAGAATCGTTATGCTTTCTGATTATTAAATAAAAGAATATCATATGGCTGCACACAAAGCCTCAGCCCATGAATTAATCTTCATCAAGTTAAATTACTTCTAGTTGCATCTGTACACTGATGATAGAGCTTTGCAAAGATATAGCTGTAGAAATGATTGAATCCTTAATGTAAAAAATTTTGAAAATTAAAGAAAGGGCGAACAAACATTAGGATATACTAGAGAGCAAAGTCCCGTTTATTAAATTTGTAGGTGTTATCATAGATAGCAAGCTAAAATTTACCCACCATTGAATTCAAAGCAGAGAGAACTCTTGCTCCCTTATTATATTGGGAAAGCACCTTGTCATCTGTGTCACTCATTAATGACTGTTCAATTTGGTGTTCTTGAACCTTTTAACGTTACTCGATTAGAGGTCCAGCATAGCCTTGTAATCCTCTACATTCAAACTGCTTGACTGTTTACTGAAATAGAAAACTCCATGGTGAGCAGCATACTTGACTGGTTGTTCTTCTTCAGGGAAAACACATCAAGGGACATTGCCATAGGATATGAAGGGAATGTTTTGGAATTGTTCCGTTGTGCAAACTATGCAAGTATTTCCATTTTAAGGATATGCAATTCGAATGGAATACTTGAGATAGGACTTAAGCATCAGTTTTTCAATTTTGCACATTGGCTTCCCATCTTACACTAATAAGAGTATATTAAACTCAAAAAAAGGGGTATGTCATTACAATATCTACTTAATTACTGTATTGATTACTGTTAAATTATTGTGTAAAAAAATCACTAATATATAGTTGAGAAAAATCCTTAAACTAGCTGATTTTTTTAATCCTCTAAATTGATGGAATAAATGAAACATGGTCTAAGTAAAATTTTAAATCAAGATACAAAAGAGAGAGAAAAATTTGTAGATATATAACCAGACAAATATTGAATATTTCATAAGGTAACTGACCTGTAAAAAGACATGACATAAAAATAACTCCCTGCTCATCATAACCTAGCACTGATTTTGCACATTAACTAAGTAATATATGTTATTATTTAGTTAATCATTATTCAACCTATATTAGTTATTATTATTAAAATATAATAACTTAATAGAGGTTGAATCAGGGAAACTTTCTCAGTCATTTATTTCACAAAAGGTATTTAATATAAGTGCACTGTTTATTATTTTTATGAAGAGCATTTTAATGCCATAGTATTGAATTGTCAATCTACAACTTGGATGAAAGAAGCTTATTCTGAAGGCCCTGTTTGCCAATTGGTGTACTATCTACATTTATGGATATTCTCCTCCACTTCTTCTAATTAGCCCTAATTCTGATGGCTTCATTTGATAAGCAACTATGTATCACCTACTGAACAGATGGTGCAATTGTTTGTAAAGACTCCTGTGGTTTGGCATCATTATTTTCCATTGTACTCTGTTATCTTCTCTATTTATTATTATTTTAGCTCATTCATTTTATTCTCTTCATTCGGTTCTTGTCAAATAGTTGCATCTTCTCTGTAGTTTATTTCTCAAAATGAGTACGTTTTTGATGACTTTTTAATTTCACTTTTGCTGTAGAATGAGTTCTTGCTGAAACTGATCTAAACTATTACTAAACTGTTAACGTCTTCAAAAACTTGCCTGTAATATGTCAGGGAAATCTCTAGAAAGACCTAAGTAGGTAATGTATTCTGTTCAGTCTGATGCAGTTTTGGTTTAAATGAATTGAATCCAATTAAAGAAGTCTTTTTGTGTAGGGAAACTTTCAAAAGATCCAACAACTGTGCACAGTACCAGCTGACATAAATTGATTGACATTATAATTAGTACAGGTTTGGAGATTTTGTAAACTTCATTTTTTTATCTGTCATTGATTCCATTCTTGTGAATAATTATTTCAACACAGAAAATCTTCTGCTAATGTTCGTTACTCTAAATTTTGCCTATTTTACTGCAGAACTTAGAGGACTAGAACTGCACTTGTATATTCTCTTTTACCTTAATGTTTAATCAAATACTGTCCAACAAGCATTCGAGATAGATGCATCTATTGCAGATTTCTTTCCCTTCTCTCTCATCTCTGAAATACCCTGCTCCTGCCTCAGTCTTTATTTTTCTCTTCAAATTAGATAACAATTTCATTGGATGAGTTTCAAAATCTTGTAACCCCTTCAAAATTCATCTTCTTCTCATTCTATCCATATCAATTTCAAGGGGTTGTTGTGGATACTAATATTCCTTCATTCCTCTCCAATCCTCCCTTCTTCCATTTTCATCCTTAGATTTCATTTAATGGGAGTAGTTCACTCTGTGTGGAATCAATTACCTAGATTGACCATTTGGAATCTCTACTTCTTTCCTAATCTTAACTCATAATTGAACTTTCTGGAAACAGTATCTGGGAATTTTTTCTGGTAGCTCGAGTTTGAAATACATTGTGACATTGGACATACACGTAATCGGATAATATGTAAAACATGGATTCATACTTAAAGAGATTTATGCTATGAATGTCACCTAATGATTATGTAGTGGCACTCGCTGGTAGTGAATGCACCAACCTAAGTTTCCACATAAAATCATGATAGACTATAAATTACCCAAATAATTAATCAAGACACGGCATTACTAAAACATTTATTTAATTCCAACTTATTTAGATGCACTCTTTTTTGGGAACAATTTTCTGGGTTGCATATTGTCATTTTAGGACATGGTGTCTATCCGACAGTAGTGTACCTCTCACATGAGTACCAATTCTTGACATTTTTTCCTAAGCAATACATGGAAATTAAACTTTCCAAATCTAGTGCTGACTCGTTTTTGTAATTCTTAATTTTACAGGAGTTTCAATGGCTAAATTAATATTTTCATGATCTAAGATTATATTTGACTTTGTTAGTGCAAAATTATGTTGAACGTTGCCATTAATGCTATTGATTTGTATTTTTGCATGCTTTTTATATGTATATTTGTGTGTCTCTATTTTTATTATTGCTTCTAATACGTTTTATTACATTTTTTCACCTGTATGTCTTGATTGTGTGTACAATGGGTTAAAATGCTATCACCCTTAATTCTGCAATGGTATAAATAAACATCACTACACCAACTTTTCTGGTTGCAAGGAACATCTCATTCATCATTCCCCAAACTGTCATTGTGGCACATTACCCTAATGTACATAGTTGTTTTCAACTAAAATGACTTATTAATTCTGTGTGAAAAATCATCATTTTTCAATGTTGAGTATGCAGTAATGACTGCTGGCCTATTTTTTTGGGACATAGTGTTGACCTGAAGGACACACATCTTTATAACATCTAATTACTTGACTTCCTCTTCATTAGTTCACAAATTTTGCTGTAATTTTAATTCCCATTCAATTTCATCCCTTTATTGAGATTGACTTACTTCATAATTACATTATTCATAATATTCCTAAGATAGGAAATGTTATTAGTTTGCCCCTTAGCATTTCTGTTTAAGTCGACCCCTTGTTTTCAGCATATTTCTTGGACTAATTTTATCCTCAAGAATCCTGGTTTTCATCATCCAATACATAGTTCACATTACTCTTCAGTTGTGTTAATTACATGATTATAAATGTTTATCATTTGTTAAAATTACACAATCATCACAAAGATATAAATGCAGTCAGGCCATAACTTGTATAATAAACAAGTGTAATACATACATATTGTGGCTTGTATCACTCATTAAACTCTTGTTTAGGCTCAAAATCTCTCATTTGTTCCCAATCAGGCTATTGATAAATAGTATATTGTACTGTTTTGATTATTAGAATTCACTTATTTTTACTCTGTTGATTGTGTAAGAAACTTAACTTGAAGACATCCTTAGACATTTGAGGAATTGTATTAAAACTACACTGTCAAAATCATTAAACTTTCCTTTTATTTTGTGTAATGCATGAACCCTCAAGTTCCAAATGCAATTAATATTCTAATTTCATAAGATTCTCAGAGTTCTATAAGTGACCCTTTTAACATGAGGGCTATGTCATAGAATAAAGACAAATTTAGAAAGCTTTGGCAGACAAAATAAAAAATGAATGGAATTGATGAGTTTGAAATAGTGAAAAGGAAGGTTAGGTAGTTATTTTCATTTTGAAAAAGACATATGAATATATATATATAAATAAATAAATATATATATATATATATATATACATATAAATAAATAAATATATATATATATATATATACATATAAATAAATAAATATATATATAAATAACTATACATATACATATTTGTGTGTGTATATATATATACATATATATAAAAAACCATAAACATATTAATCAACCCGAAGGTCGGTTTAGTAGGTGATGGTAGAGATCATCCAGTACTAAGCCCTATACGGCGTGTGAAAATTCACATATTAGGGTAGGGGGGCCAGTTCCTTTCCCTGTGTCGGTTATGGTTTCCCAGGAAGACCTGGTACCCGAAAAATCACTTTAGCTTGGGTGGAGCTGCAGGTGCCCAGAGTGCTTTGCCCGGGAATCGAACCTGGGACCCTCCGGTCAGCAGTCCAATGCTCTACCCACTGGACTACCGCGACCCACATATATATATATATATGTATATATATATATACATATATATATATATATATATATATATATATATATATATATATATATATATATATACATATATATATATATACATATATATATACATATATATATACATATATATATATATACATATATACATATACACATATATACATATACACATATATACATATACACATATATACATATACACATATATACATATACACATATATACATATACACATATATACATATACACATATACACATATACACATATACACATATACACATATACACATATACACATACATATATACGAGGGTCATCCGGAAAGTAGTACCCGTTCGTGAAATAAAGACAAAAGTAAATATTAACAAACATAAAAAATTTTATTTGAAAGAGGATACTTTAAACTACTTCTCAACATAATCTCCAAGCAAATTAAGGCATTTGTCATAACGTGTGACAAGTTTCTGTATTCCTGCTGCATAGTCCTTCGCCGCCAGCTCATTGAGATACGCGAGGGACCCATCTTGCACAAATTTTTGCATAATGCAGATGGTGTTTAACAATTTCATGAACAATTGTTCGAGAAACATTGGGAAAATGCTCACAGATGTCATCAATTGTGACGCGCCGATCGTTCCTCACGAATTCGTCAACTGAGCTCACCAGTTGGTCTGTAATGACAGACGGTCTCTCCGAACGCTCATCGTCGTGTGTGTTCCCCCTCCCCATGTTGAAGTTGCGACACCACCGCCGAACAGACGACTCGTCCATTACATTGTCTCCATACACCTCCTTTAATTGGCGATGAATATCACATGGGCGAACGTTTCTTGCATTGAGGAATTTAATCACTGCCCTCACTTCACAACTGGCGGCGTTCTCAATTTTTTTAAACATTGTAAACAATCACAGAAACAACACAGGCAATGCTAGCGTCACGCAACTTGGCTCAGAGAAGGCAGACAAGCCACTGAAGCTATCTGACCTCGTCCAGCGGCTACTCGCGTCGTCAGCACTTCATGCGGCACGAACGGGTACTACTTTCCGGATGACCCTCGTATATACATATACATATCTAGTTCAAATTCAGTTCAATAAGTACAGATAGATCAATTTGTGTTTTACAAAGTGGATCTAAACCTGGAGTCATTGATTGTGGGTACTGCCAAGGAATGTGAATGATATAGTTATTCTTTGACAGAGTTTATAACACTCTAGGAAAAAGTTTTTCTCCTTCAGGAGATTTTTTATTGAATTATCTTCAAACATGTAATCAAATTACTGTCTAACTTTTGGAAAATCATACAGCCAGTCTCCCTACTTTGTCTAGTGTAGGATATAGTTTCTAGTTTATGAAGGAGTGAATTTGATCATAACTACATTTTTTCAGTAATTAATTTCAAGGTCATATTTAAATTTTACAAACAGATCTTTCTCATAAATTCCTCTTGGCATCATGCTTAGCAATGGCATCAAAGGATCACAGCACACAATTTACATCGTGGCAATGTGATGCCAGCAGGAAAGAAGTTAAGGGTGATAGCATTTTTCTCTAAAGCTTCCCTTTCTGTCAAATCATAATGCAAAAGCTTTTGTTTTGCATGATTGGAGAATATGAGAGGAACAAAACTTTTTATCGCAGTTTAATTCCCCATTCATTTTACTCGCCATTCCATACAAAGATCATGATACAACTAACCCCGTATTTACCATTTTATCGTTGTACTGTTCATTTTCCTTCTAATGCCTAAGAAGGAATTAAGAAATTAGGAGTGATAGTTGTCTAATTCTATCTTTTTCTTCCTCTCCTTATAGGTCGTCATTTCCTGATCTAATGCAATATGTCAAACTTGTGTTGTCGGACTTCAACAACAAAATCCAAAAGAAACCACCGCCCTTTGTGCTTCAGCAGGAGGGAGTGGAGGACAATTAATCATATGAGGCTGTTCACAAGTTTCCTCTTGGTGGAACTTCCCTCTCAAGGCAACGAACTAAATATAGAAAAACAATTAACAAAATTGTTGAATGAAAGACATATACTGGTAGCAGTTGACTTATTTAGCCGTACAGTCTAATGGCTTAAACAGAACTTCTGTGAAAACTCGTTTGAACTCTCATTGCTCCCAGATAAATAATATGCATTCAACAATGTTGTAAATTGTTTTTCTTTAAATTCTTTTTACTATAGACACTTTAATTGTTCAAAATGTAAATATTGTACTGTATAAATTTTATTTACAGGTGAAATAAACAATTTATAAAAAACCCCGCCACTATTTTAATTACCAAAGTCTCGACGCTGGACAGAATCTGGTTTTAATCAAGTTAGGACTTAAGGTATTTTTTAGGTCAATTTTTCCATAAAAATATAAATTATTTATTTATAAATTGTTAATATATTCATATATTTTAAAATATTTCAATATATTTGAAATAAAATGTTTATGAATTTATTATTATTTAATTATTTATTCACGTGCGACTAAAAAATTATTCTAAGTCCAGAGCAAAATTTTCCATGGCCAGGGTTGACAAAAACATGTAGGTATGTACAAATAGTTATTTATTTTCAGAGCACAAGTCCAAGATACATTGCATTGTACATAGATCCATTCCAGTTGGCAAATGAATTAGTGATTGGCGTCGCCGTAATGGATAATGTTGCATAATGTCTTCCATGGTGTATGTATCAATTGAAGTTCCATTTAGTGAGTTATCAGTCGATTGGATCTATCTTTCGTCAGGAGTTGACGTTAGAAAGGCTGATAGCAGTTCTGTAAAAAAGAAAAGACTCATTAGTGTCTCGGATACTATCATTATGCGATTATTAAATACCTGTCATTTTTTCATGAAATCGTTCATTTTTCTATTAAATATTACTTAAATTAAAAAGGTTAACCAATGTGTACAATGCCGAAAGTATTTCCCTTGATTTCGTTGGCAAGTATTGCGAAAATTGACCAGGTTTTAGATTAATATGGTATCTATAATTCATTTTATATCATTTGGTATTTTGTATTTAATGCACTTGATTATGCCTCAAAATTATTCAAACTAAGGGTTTTTATCTTTGACATGAATCTACGAATTCAATGGTTTACCTAATTGAATGCTAAAATAAACGATTGAACTGAATAGCCAACCCCGCTCGAGTATTTAGTGCCAATCTCAAACATCGCAGCTTAAATTCTGTTTCTTTGATGGCTATATAGTAATGGACGGTGGTTTAATTTCAAAGGCGATAGCTGTCAAACTATTAATGATTTACTAGCTGTTCAAATGCTTGCAGTACACAAGATAAATTCCTTAAAATTGAATGCAATTTTACAAGAATTGGGAGAAATGCTTACGTTAAACTACTTTAAGTTACCTTTGAGCAAAACTTTTACCATATTATTGAAAAAAATAACTGCAAAGTGAAGGTTTAAAGTTTCTGTAACAAATTTTAATAATCACGATATCATCACATCTGGTCAATCTGAAAGTATGTTTCTTCAGTTTTGTTTCAATTGCTATTTCTGTAAATACTATCCAACAAAACCAACAAAGTTTAAATATTGATATATGACTTAAAAATTGTTTTAAAGTAAATTGAGGAAATCTAAACATTACGATACATTTAAAGTTTCATTTAACGCACCTGATATAATTCGAACGGCGCATTAGTTTCTTATTCAAATACAGACATTTTAATCGTTTATAAAGTTGAATGCTGAAATGAACGATTAAATTGAATTGCGACAGATAACTGCCTCGTGTATTTAGCACCAATCACACTTGTATTCAACATTAAGTAATATCATACGAACATGTTAAAGTAATAGCATACTTGAAATTGATTAAATGAAGTTGAAATGTTATTTATTTAATGTTTACGTAACATTTGCTGCTCTAATTTCGCAACATAACGAAACTAACTGCAAAGAAATTCTACGCACTTCTGCACACCTCGACTTTATGCGGACACCTGTATTTTCTTAGCATGAACTGACTGACTGGTCTCGTTTTAATAGCGGGTACGTAACCCCACTCATATCTAGCAGCAATCGCAATCACATTCAACATTAAATGATCTCAGCTCTGGCGAGAAGTTTAAATCCTATTAATTTATTATTTACATACACTGCTCGATGAATAATTTCACAAAGATGACCAGTGTCGTGACCTATTAACAGCAGCTGATTTGGAGTTCTTTTATCAAAACCTGCTCTATATAATAAATCTAAGTTTAATGCACTTCTATAAAAATTCGAATGAATACTTTAAATTTTCATTATTTTGAGCTCGAGTTAGGTAAAACCTTGAACACATCATCAAAAGAGAGAATGCGATTATGAGACTAATGCTTAACCTATTGTATGACGCAAGCGACAAAATAAAATGTATACAAAACATTAAAATTTGGGACATCTTTATTTTTTATGAACTCACAAATTTCAAAACTTTTACACCAAATTGAATGCAAGTACAGTTCATAAAACTTGAGTGGATAAGTGTAGTCTAATTTTCCGAATACCATCGTATCATTTAGTAATGATGAAGCACGCAAACGTCGAAGTTTTCTTGGTCTTATTTCCCAGTTAATTAGTTTCCGGATCCATGTTCCAAATTTATTAATTGTAAAATGAATTATTGTAAACATTAAATCATGATTATTCCAAAAATTGAAATAGTTGGTAACCAAGCAAGGTCTTTAAACCTTAATTGGTTTTCTTGGCATGATTTAATGCCTCGCGCACTTATGAGAAGAACGATTTAATGTATCAAGGCTAAGTTATCCTGTTGAGTAAAACATGGTCGAAGGAATTTCACACTGGAGGAACAGTGAATCGCTAACAGCTGAACTTTAAATATTTTGCCCAAACCTTACGAAAGTAATGTACCTTAAAGGCTCCCCGAAATGATTTTTATGAAGTACTTTATAATTAACTATTTTGAGTTATGTTGAAAAAACCTTAATTGATAATTTAAAGGTTGATCAAAGGTACAATGATTAAACAGACTTCAAGTATCAATTAAATGATTTGATTAACAATGAAAATAGCGGATGTAAAAGTTAGAAATTAAAAACCACCAAACCTGAAAGGTGACCTAGAAGGAAAAAACAAGTTATACCGAAAAGGCTATACAAATACAATATACTGAAGGCTTAACTCCCCGCGATTCGGAGAAAAACAATTTCCAAGTTTCCGGAGTTTGACTAACATCCTAGTCTAAAAAATGAATTGACTATCGTCTCGGTAGATTAATATTGGCTTTCAATTAGTCCTCAGATTTTTTCCACGCCTGCCCACTGAATTAAAGTTTCTGAAACAACCGACAACAGTGGAGCTTTTGAAATATTTGATTTTCATTTGAAAACTTTCAAAACGCCGTCAAGAAACTAAGCGCAAACGCTTAAGTAGGTACCTCGCTCCCCTCTGACATATCCTTCGGGTCGAAAGCTATTACCCTCGCGAGAATATTTTCTCAAAAAGTCATCCAATCATCAATAAAAACCCTGGCTTCCCCCATATATATATATATATATATATATATAATATATGATCTGGAGGGTGAGAGCTTCACTTGAAAATGATGCAGTGCATCGAAACTGGTGGTGAATAAATTTTTATTCATTTGGAAATGTAGCTGTCCATCTGTTATACCTTTTACTACCCAGTACCACAGATACAGCATTCTTAACTGGCTGTAAAAATTATCTTTTTAAAGTAAATACTAAAGTGGGATATTAATGAAAACTGACATACATAAAAAAATTATGTGAACATTGTAGACAGTACCTGCGATATTCTGAAAGAAGCTTTACATTATCCCTACGCCTAGTTTTTAGAAACTGTCGCGCGTATTTATTCAATGAATAAAAAAAATATTGCATTCGGTGTACAATGAAAAAGAAAAAGTCTATATGAAAAATAATTAGAAAATTGAAAAAACTTTTAAAAATTAAACTTGGTAATAATTCCCAATGTCCTACAAACGGGCTATGCTGGGGATGCCATGGAAGTCTGCAATCAAGTTTTAAATTACGGTTATTATATCTTTAAAATATGTTCTTATTCAAAAAATAATCAGTGGTGGTAACACCATGGATTAATTCGGGTATGGCGATCCCTAATCTGAAAAATATATCAAGTTTCTGGATATCCCTTTCTAGAGACGTTCGACTTTTTCTTTCCATTTTACGTAGCACCCTGACAGCAAGGGTGGGCGGCACGGGGTAATTCAACGCCATTCGTGCAACAGCAAAAAAAATTCTTATATTTTAGCTATAATATTCATGTGTTAAGTGTTCAAATTAACTTAAATCATGAGTACTAAAAGCAAATTCACTATAGCATATAAGGAGATTTCTCTTCGCATTCAAGGAGCTACTGTACTTGATCAATCAATACATTTCTCGTTAATTTCCGATCACATTATTCGATTCTTATAAACCGCCTATACAATTACAGATGTGTGGAGAAAATGGGAAATTAAAACTCGAGGCGTTTGAGTCCAAAATTTCCAAAAACTTTCTTCAGTCCATAGAGTCCAAACGCCTCCTAAAATACACCCCCTAAAAGTAAAATCCCTCCCGAAGTAATCAACGGAAAAATAGTTTCTAGCTACATTATGAAGCTAACGAAAGTGCGCATTGAGCTTTATCGAAGTGAATCAAACTTTGGTATGCTACAAATGTAACTTTTTACATTTCAATTTAACTTATCACCAATATCTAAAGGTTTTAACGCTAATTCGGTGTTAATCTACTAATATACGAAGTTAAATCACATTTTCTATGCACACAACATTAAGTAGACTTCTGAAAAGAAAACAAATAAGAAATTAAATGTAATATTAATTATAAATTTTAAAAATTTAACAAAATTAAAATAAAACAAATTAAAAACCAAAATAAATAAAACAAAATATTGGAGAAAAATAAAAACATAGAAAATAGAGGAGCGAATTAAACTAAATAATGAAGCAAAAAAATTCATTATCTTTGCGTACTTAAATATGCGCATGCAAGCAATTCTGAGGCTCTTCGGCCATATATCCCAGTTGACATGATTCCTTTCAGGTGGGATTCGAACCCTGCCAAAAGGGTTCCCTCCCCTCGACCTACCGTTTATTCAAAGTAAACTTGAGTACGGTCAAGTTCACAATTATTCCTCACGTTCCTAGCTCTTGTTTTTCTGCCTAAACTATATAAGCCGTGTTTCCACAGAACAACAGTGTAATGGTCGACTTCTACGAAAAAAGTCGCACCACCATTAAAAGAGCTAAGCAAGAGAATACAGTGGGGATTCCGTTTAATGGTACAACCGAGGGCATGTGCACTTGGACCCAATTAAATGACTATGCGAAGCTAAGTAATTCTATGCGAAGTGCCAAGTAATTAGTATGTTAATGTCCAGGTGAACTGAAACTTGGGCTTCATGACGCTAAAAGATTTGTAGTATTGGGCAAATTAAAGATTAGATAGGTATTCTTTCTCAATGTCAATTAATGAATCTACTTAGAAAAAGTTTATGTCAATAAGTGGCTAAAAGGCTCTGTTGAAAGAATTAGTTGTCGGAAATGCAGTAGTTGTCACCATTTTGATAACAATTAATTATTTGAAAAAGTTAAAATGATTAGGTTCTCAAATTATAAACAAAGCAGCTATATTGCGTTGTTATTAAAAGTTAAATTGATATTTTGAAAGTGATGCCATGGCGAATTCTGTGTGCACCCAAGATAGAAAGATATTTGGCATTTTAATAGTGGGTTCTTGAACGCTGATCCAATTCAAAGAAGAAGACTGAAGGTATTCCAAAAATATTTTATGACCTCTTCGTCGAGATCTACTTCAAATAAATGCTTATCCCAATTAAATAGCGACAAATTCCAAAGACAATCGTGCATAAAAATGTAGTAGTAGAAATGTGACATTGCTGTTGTACCGAGTAGTAGCTTTCCGAAGAGCCAAGGTATCAGCTGGAACAGCGAAGGACTTGGGAGCTGACACCTCGCCGATGAGCTGATTTTCAGAGCACGGTATTCTTCCCTGATCCAAAATCTTAGCTCTAATCCGAAGTGAAGACATGCCACTAGCTCGAGGATTCTTCAGTTGAAATGTCAAACTTGTGCGGAGAAAATATTCCGAGGATTGGAATATATCGAGGAGTAACATTACGTTATTATAAGGGAACTATGCCGGAGCTAGAGTCTATTTAAAATATAGCGCAGCTTCAGCAGAGAAACAGCCTTACCATAAGAGCAATTTGAAAATGCATTCATAAAGAAATTTAAAATCTAAATTAGCATTTTAAAATAAAACTAAAATATTGCAAACATTCATCAGTATGGCATCAATAATTACAAAAGTTTTCTTCGAACTATTCATTTACGTACAGACTATAATTGAATGTTGAAATGACGTCTATACTAAATATAAATTGGGATTAAAAGCGATACATTGAACAATTTGAGATTTATTATTAAATTTCAGCCCGGAACATCCATCCACCGATGGAGCAGATGATTGCTATCGCCATAGCAATTACAGAAAATGAATCGCGAAAATTAGGAGGCAGAATTCGATCTAGCAATGCCGAAAGCGCGCGACACACACCCCTCACTCAGTGTGGCCAAATTTATTACAAGTGAGTCGACGAGTATGAAAATTTCACAATGCGTTATCGTAATGTCATTAAAACGAATCATTAAAAAGTATTAATTTAGTTATACTATATATCTCCGAGTAGCTGAGATGAGCGACAACTGACTCATCGCAAGTTAGCTGATCACAAATAATTCGCTCCACACTCAAAAGTGATCACTGTCACTATATTAAAATTGGCATGGTACCAAGATCTCTCTTTCAAACCAACCATAGCTTTTACAATTTTTTTTTAAGGTAATCTACCGGTTAAGGTAGGTTTTTCGATGGACACAACTACCAAACAAATATTTTGTGATTACTAACAAAACACAACCCTAAATTCTACTCTACACCAGGTCCCTCTTCATCTCTGAGTACTTTCTTCCGCCCTTCATCCCGTCCAACATCCCTATCCTGTTCCTTCCCTTTCCTCTTTTGCCCAACATTCTACCCTCTATCACAGTCTTCAACATCCCACTGCCGGTCAACGCCCCCTTCATCCACTTTTCCTGCCTCCATAGGATTGCTCCCAACAAACCCCTCTCTTCGCCCACCATACCAAGTACTTCCTCATTTGTTTTCTTCTCTGTCCATTTCACCTTCTCCATTCTTCTCCACACCCACATTTCAAAAGCCTACAGTCTACGTCTATCCTCTTGCTTCAATGACCACGTTTCCGCGCCGTACATAGCTACGCTCCATATCAAAGTTTTTACGAGCCTTTTCTTAACATCCTTACTCAAAGTCCCCGTCATCAACTCCCTCCTCCTTGTGAGAGCCTCTTTGCCTAGCGCAATTCTTCTCCTTACGTCCCTACTACTTTGACCGTGTTGGTCCAAAACACTACCGAGATACGTAAACTGTTCTACCTGCTCTAGTTTTTGCCCTCCTATTTTAATGTTAAGCTTGCCCTTTTTCTTTCTAGAAAATCGCATAACCTTTGTTTTATTAATGTTGATTCTCATCCCATACCTGTCGCACTGAATTTCCAATTCACTAAGCAATGCTTGCATCCCCTTGGCTGACTGACAAACTAAAGCTTGGTCATCAGCAAACCTTACTAATTTCACGAATCCCCCCCCCCCATTTTCATTCCTACCTCCAGTTCTACCCATGCCTCTTTGATCACATCCTCTGCATACAGGTTGAACAGCAACGGTGATAATGGGCAACCCTGCCTTACACCTCTTCCTAACACTGCCCATCCTGACTCCCCGTTTCCCACCCGCACCTGAGCAGTCTGAGACATGTACAGGTTGCGGATTAGCCTCCTTTCCCTCCAATCTATTCCTATTTTCTGCAGAATACTCATTAGTTTTTCCCAATTCACTCTATCAAACGCTTTTTCGAAATCTACGAAACAGGCAAATACCTCCTGGTTGTGTTCTATATTCCTCTCGATTAATAATCTCATTACTGCAATGGCATCACGCGTACCTCTCCCCTTCCTACACCCAAACTGATCATCCCCTAAGTAATCATTTGCCCTACTCTCTATCCTTTTGTTTATGATCCTGAGAACAACTTTAGCTGCGTGGGATATCAAACTAATTGTCCTATAGTCCTCACATGACGTGGCCTTTACCTTTTTCGGAATCGGAACTAAAACTGCTCTCACAAAGTCTTCCGGCCAGATTCCCTCCTCATAAATGCTACGGATCAGCCCATATAGCCTCTTCCTCCCACATTTTCCTAAGCATTTTAAAAGTTACACGGGAATGTTATCTACCCCCACGGCCTTATTTAGTTTCATCTCCCTTAATGCCCTTTCTATCTCATTGTCTAGTATGCCTGGACCTAAGCTGTCTTCCTCTACGTCATTTTCTCTTTCAATGTCTAACTGTGTTGGTCTGAGTTCATTACTATACAGTTCTTCTATATACTCCTTCCATCTCTCTTGGATCTTTCCTGCGTCAACTATTACCTTACCCGCCTTATCTCTAACTATTAGCATAGGTCTTCCTTTCTTACTTCCCGGTAACGATTTAACTTTGCTGTACAGCGCACCGATTTCACCCTTCCTCTGCAGACTTTTCATATCCTCGCACTGCATCTTCCACCATGCGTCTTTTGCCTTATTTGTTGCCCGCCTCAATTTATTGTTCAATTCTTTGTACTTCATTTTGCCTAATTCTGTATTTATATTCTTCCATTTTCGCCGCTCATCCATCTTTGTAATCATCTCATCCGTGATCCATGGTTTCCTAGTCCTTTTAGCGTTAACGGTTCCAATAGTGTCTTTTGCGGCTTTAGACAACCCTTTTTTGATCACTTCCCATTTTTCTTCGATAGTAATAAGCCCTTTACCATCCTCCATGATTTTCTCTACCGCCTGTTTTTATTCCTTCCTTTTCAACCCATTTAATGCTTCTACATTCCATTTTCTAACTCGCCGCCCCTGCCTTGTCTTTTTGAAACGTACGCTACATTTCATAACAACTAAATTGTGGTCTGAGTCCGCATCCGCTCCCGGGAAGCTGTGGGAATTTATCACACTATTCCTAAACCTGTGTCTAACCAGGATATAATCTAGCTGATATCTTCCAGAGTCACCTGGCATTTTCCATGTATACCTGCGTCTTTTGTGGTGTCTAAACCAATTGTTGGTGATGACTAACCCCTGTCTCCTGCAGAACTCAACTGCTTTCTCCCCGCGGTCATTCCTCGTGCCTAAACCGTAGTCCCCGACCTCGTCACCATCTCTTCCCTCGCCTACCGTCGCATTGCAATCCCCCATCACTATCAAATGTTTCCCTGCAGGAACACACGCGATCATGTCCTCTAACTGATCGTATATCTTATCGACCTCTTCTTCCTTATGGTTGCTCGGTGGCATGTATACCTGAATAATAACTAAGTTCGTCGGTTCTGCTTTTATCTCCACTAGTAGTATTCTATCCGTTACCTGCTTTATGTTGACTACGCTTCTTCCTACCTCTTCATTTAATACTATGGCAACCCCTCGTTGGGTCTCGTCCCCACCGCTGTATATTATTCTATACTTATCACTCCAGTAATCCCCGCTATCTTTCCATCTCACCTCGCATAGACCTAAAATATCTATATTTCCCCTTTCCATCTCTCGCTTAACATTCTCCAATTTCCCTGTCCTCATCATTGTCCTAACATTCCACGTTCCTATTCTAACTAATTTTGTCTTCTTCTCCTGCGTCTTCTGTCCTGCTGCTGCTGGTTTTCCCTTGCAAGGGTTTCGTGGGATGACGACCGCGGAAGCCTTGCCTCCCCCGCTGCCGGGCACGACACACGGCCGATTGGGCCGAGCCCCGTGGTTGCCAGGACTCAAAATATCTCTATTGTCCATCATATTTTTCTAGGGAATGATAATTGAGGTGGTTTCCCGTTGCCTTCCTCAATGGTGTTTTTAACGTGACACCATCACTTACTGGCCGCCCCACTGGGGTCAGACGCCATTGCAGCCGCCTCACTGAGGAACAGACGCTGCGTGGACTACCTTTCGTCTGGCTCCTAACCTTCGACCTATCTGGCATGGGTGACCCTACCAGGAGCAATAATTATTACTCCCGCCAGCACAGCTCTAGGGGTCATCGGAACGCACAAGCCCTTCCACCACGTCAAGGTTGTAGTCCGGGGAGGGCTTTTACAATTATGAAATTTATTTCATTAGAGTTATTACTTTCAAGCATAAAGGCTTAAAATACGATTTTTGGTATGCCAAATGTAACCGCCTGTTAAGTGGTTGAAACTGCAATTACGGCACAAAACTTAAGTACATCATCTACGACTATTTAAGTATTAAATAAAGTTTTACAATTCAGACGATCGTCTCATGAAATTAAGAAATATTTAGAACGCGAAGTACGACTATGTCTGTCATTAGTTTAGAAACATCTAACTTTGCATATACAATAAAAAATTAAATTAGAGTGAAAGAGAATAACAGACAAAAACCATGGTAGACATGTACAAATCACAAACATGTTAACCCTTAAAAATAAAAACCATAAATAGAAATCAACCCGGAGGTCGGTTCGGCAGGCTATAATAGGAAAAATCACAGCTTGGGTGGAGTAGGTGCCCAGAGAGGCTTGCCCGAATCGAACCCAGACCCTCCGGTCAGTAGCCTAACGCTCTACCCCCTGGACTACCGCGACCCAAAATAATAAACAGAAATAAATAATTCTGTCTTAATTACTACATAATCAGCCCGGAAATTTGTAGGCCGAAATCAACGCAGTGGTCGTCAACAAAATTGAGAGGAAAAATATTCGGCAAGAAGCAATGCTTAACAGGATTTTCAGACATTCCTGACGTGGATTTGAATATCACATACAAGTCATCAGACAAGTGGAAATATAAAATCCTAATATCAACACCGTAAATAATCTATCAAAGATGTTAAATCGTTACGTTAAGTCAAAAGGCGGAATTTATCCTGTAAGCGAGTACGAGATGCTCATCCTGCTGGGAATATAGCTGCACCCGCGGCTAAGTACTACACTTAATCCAGTAAAATGAATCTTCAGAGTTGTCAAAATTCACTAAAGGCTAGAGGTAAAGCGCTAAAATTGGGGTTACCTCTCTGAAATGGGTATAACCAGCATCATGATTCCCGTCACGCCGATCAGAAGCGAGCATTCTTCGTCTTCCCACTTCGACGCGGGCCTTTGATGAAATGGCGATACAATGCATCCTCCCGCCGTGAATTGGTAAGGAGTCCCAAGTGATTCGATCGGCAGGTTGAGCTTGAAGCGTCTGCAAAGGAATGGGAGCAGTAAGGATAAGATTTTGGAAAAAATAATTTGCTGATAAAGTAAGATTTTGTTGTTATCGTCGCAAAATCAGCAAGCTCACAAAGTGAAATGGAACTGACGTATGAAAATTAGGCATGTTCATTAATTCTTCAAATTAATAGCTGGACTCTTAATACTCTGCCAGAGAATCACCAATGCTCAGAGCAGGTTTAATTGCAATTGACGGGAAATTGTGATGCATTAAACTCCGCTCCTCCCCCCCCAGTTGCGTTACCTCGCACACCACCTTCGGGTGAACACCGAAGTCAAACCGAAAATAATGGATTACATCACGTATTATTAAGCATGAGATTCAAATCAAATTTGGCACGTTTTCCTTTTGAGCAATCATCCAGTTCGATATTTTAAATTTTACTGAAAAATAATTCCAAATAAATAGTTACTAGATTCGCTTATTCCAAAGTATTTCCACAAATCTCGAGCATTCTTAAAGGGATACTTAATTCTCCCAAGTCAAATATAAGGTCCGAACAGTATTTTTCCCCACAAAGAGAAGAACATGCGCCTTCAGTAACCTCGCGTCAAAAGTCGCCTTTCCCAAAATTTCGAAGGTTGCGATGTGCCTCGATACCTCAATTCAGTTACGGCAGTATGCATAGAAAAATGTATCCTTTTAAACGTGAACCAGTATTTTTCAAAAGATTATGTATCAAACAAAAATGAGTAGGTTACGAGAGAATCACATCGAGCTCAGAGTAGAAAGTCATGATCGCGGGAAATGTTTTAAAAATATTACGAATATTCTGATATTTAAGTTTTTCAGAAAAATGACAGAATTAAGAATACATGGCCACTTACTAGATTTATTCGAGCCACGCGTGATCTTCAGTCGCTCTCGCTATGTCGTTTCCTTCGCCCATGCAGTAAAAGCTTGGGCGCCTTCTCAGTAGTACGTCGTCCCAGGCCAGGGCATGTTGAGAGAATGGAAGAGCCTGGTTCGGCGGACGCTGGGGATTGGTGGGCGAAGTTAGGGGAAGGGGGCGGTTTGAACTAACGGGAAGGAGGTAGGGGAAGAGTTGGGGGGATGTAGTTTTGGGTGGGGAGGAGGGATATAGGGGTTATGGAATATATGGAATATTTCTGAGAGGGTAGGAGGGAAAGTGGGCGATGACGAAATAATGTCAGAGAGGCAGCTGAACGCGAAATGAGACAAGCATTTGTTGATGGAACTACATACGAAATACAAATATGTGATTAAAGTAAAGTATTTCAGAACACTGATTGGAATGCAATGCTCTTGCTTGAGTTGTGCACACTCATTGATGCGAAAGGTGTATCTTATATGCAAACAAAAAAGCATTTTATTTCCTATTTTTTCAATAAAAAAGACGTTCGCGCAAGAGGAGGTAGATATTAATAACAATAAAAACTAAAAGGTCACGTGATAAGTTCTAACCGAAAGAATTAAAACCAATAACTGCTGAAGAGTATCACCAAGAAGACAATAACACAACATCTTGGGCAATGAACATAATCTAGGCTATGAAAGATCCAGGCTTGGGCAATGAACATGATCTAGGATCTATAAAAGTAATCCAAATTTTCTGCAATTATTATTCAGAGCACAACCGTCTTGTTAGGTATTAACACTGAAAGAGTGAAAGTTTCCAAGTATCTTTGGGCATTTTTCTATTACTTGAAGTCAAAGGCGTTCTCAATTAGACTGCGGTGTAATTTTGATCCCTTCGTCTGAATAACTGCCCCCTTTAGATAGTCCCGAGTAGACGAAGTTCACCCCGGGTCCGATTAATGCGTCGACAATTCGAGTGTGTTCCTTCAGCACGGGTCAGATTTCCGCTCGCGCCGGCCGGAGGTATGCTCAAATTGACCAGTCATCGACTAGAAGGTCACTGGTTAAAAATTTGAATGGAAATCAAAACGTGGATCCACGGGACATCCCTTTACGCGCCGAACTGTTCGAACTGTCTTCCCACCGTCTCCTTTTATTTAAGAATTTTATTGACGATATACTTACATCGACTTAATAATCTTCAAAGTATGCTCCTTGAGCTGCTACACACTTAGTATAACGTTGCTCCCATTCCCCGTACGCCCGCTGGAAATTTTCTTTGGGGATGCCGTTGATGGCCTTCGTCGAAGCCTCTTGAACGGCCTTTATCGAGTCAAAACGTCGTCCCTTGAGCGGTCTTTTCATCAGGGGGAAGAAGAAGTCCGGTGGTGCCAGATCGGGAGAATAGGGCGGGTGCGGCAACGTGGCAACGCCGTATTTGGCCAGGAGCTGTCTGAAGACGAGCGCGCCATGGCAGAATTTTCGGCACCATCTTGGCGCACACCTTGCGCATGGCCAAATCCTGTGAAATAATGCGTTGGACGTTGGATGCAGACAGACCCAACTGGTCTACGATTTCTTCACTGGTTAAGCGTCGGTCTGTGTTCAGCAGTGTCCTCACTCTGTCCACATTGGTGTCGGTTCTTGCCGTCGACGGCCGTCCGGAGCGATGGTCGTCTTCAACGAGTTCCCTACCCTCTTTAAACAACTTTTGCCACTCAAATACTGTGGAACGGCTTAAGGCAGTGTCCCCATAAGCCTGCGTGATCATATCGAGGGTCTCAGTTGCCGTGTTCCCGAGTTTCGCACAAAACTTCACGGAATAACGTTGCGTGTGTGTTTGTGTGTGTGTGTGTGTGTGAGTGTGTACATCGTAGGAAAAGCTGAGCATTTAGCTATTTTTCTGCATAGTCGCCTTGACGATAAATCACTTTTTGCATCCTTATTGCCAGATTTTTAATACCGGCGTCGTACATTTCTCCCGTCACGTTACGAAGCCAACCAACGACCGCTTCTTGAACTTCCTCGTCTGACTTGAAGTTCTGTCCTCCAAGGTGTTTTTTGAGAGCGGTAAACACGTAGTAGTCGCTGGGGGCAACGTCTGGGCTGGAAGGAGGGTGGTCGATGATATCCCAGCCGAATTCATTGAGTAGGGTGGTCGTTTGATGTGACACATGTGGACGTGCATTGTCATGATGCATACACTTTCCTTTGGTGAGACACCTTGTTGTAACCGAGGACCTCCGACACAATATTCTGCACAGAGAAGTAGCCCCTTTCTCCATTAAGACCTTCCTTTATCTCATGAAGGGTAATTCTCCGGCTATTGCGCACCATCTCGTCAATTGGAGCCACCGTTGATTACGGCAAACTCGGCCGCCCCGACAGCTGCTCATCGTGGATATTTTCCCGGCCATAAAAAACTCACTGCGCCACTTCCGCACGTTTTTGATGTCCATACACTTCTCACCGTACACTCCCCACTAAATGGCGATGAATTTATATCGGAGAAGAAGCCGTCAGTTGGCTTCGCGACGCGGCGGAAGAAAGGTACGACGCAGGTATTACAAAGCTGCTTACAAGGGTGCGAAAAGTGATTGATTGTCAAGGCGTCTATGTAAAAAATAGCTAAATACTCAACCTTTCCAACGATGTACGCAAAGTTGAGAATAAATTTGTTTTTTTCATGACAAAAAATAAGAGACCTTACTTTTCAAATTGCCCACGTGTAGGTATGCATATATATATATATATATATATATATATATATATATATATATATATATATATATATATATATATATATCCCTCCTCGGACTACAACCTTGACGTGGTGGAAAGACTTGTGCGTTCCGATGACCCCTAGAGCTGTGCTGGCGGGAGTAATAATTATTGCTCCTGGTATGGTCACCCATGCCAGATAGGTCGCAGGTTAGGAGCCAACGAAAGTTAGTCCACGCAGCGTCTGTTCCTCAGTGAGGCGGCTGCAATGGCGTCTGACCCCAGGGGGGCGGCCAGTAAGTGATGGTGTCACGTCAAAAACACTATTGAGGAAGGCAACGGGAAACCACCTCAATTATTATTCCCAAGATTAACATGATGGACTATACAGATATTTTGAGTCCTGGCAACTACGGGGATCGGTCCCAACCGGCCGTGTGTCGTGCCCGGCAGCGGGGGAGGCAAGGCTACCGCGGTCGTCATCCCATGAAACCCTTGCAAGGGAAAACCAGCAGCAGCAGGACAGAAGACGAAGGAGAAGAAGACCATATTAGTTAGAATTGGAACGTGGAATGTTAGGAAAATGATGAGGACAGGGAAATTGGCGAATGCTAAGCGAGAGATGGAAAGAGGAAATATTGATATTTTAGGTCTATGCGAGGTGAGATGGAAAGATAGTGGGGATTACTGGAGTGATAATTATAGAATAATATACAGCGGCTGGGACGAGAGCCAACGAGGGGTTGCCATAGTATTAAATAAAGAGGTAGGAAGAAGCGTAGTCGACATAGAACAGGTAACGGATAGATTATTACTAATAGAGATAAAAGCAGAACCGACCAACTTGGTTATTATTCAGGTATACATGCCACCGAGCAACCATAAGGAAGAAGATGTCGAGAGGATAAACAATCAGTTAGAGGATATAATCGCGTGTGTTCCTGCAGGGAAACATTTGATAGTGATGGGGGATTGCAATGCGACGGTAGGCGAGGGAAGAGATGGTGACGAGGTCGGGGACTACGGTTTAGGCACGAGGAATGACCGCGGGGAGAAAGCAGTTGAGTTCTGCAGGAGACAGGGTTTAGTCATCACCAACACATGGCTTAGGCATCACAAAAGACGCAGGTATACATGGAAAATGCCAGGTGACTCAGAAAGGTATCAGCTAGATTATATCCTGATTAGACACAGGTTTAGGAACAGTGTGAAGAATTCGCACAGTTTCCCGGGAGCGGATGCGGACTATGACCACAATTAAGTTGTTATGAAATGTAGCGTCCGTTTCAAAAAGATAAGGCAGGGGCGGCGAGTTAGAAAATGGAATGTAGAAGCATTAAATGGTTTGAAAAGGAAGGAATAAAAACAGGCGGTAGAGAAAATCATGGGGGATGGTAAAGAACTAAGTACTATCGAAGAAAAATGGGAATGTTTCAAGAAAGGGTTGTCTAAAGCCGAAAAAGATACTATTGGAACCGTTAACGCTAAAAGGACTAGGAAACCATGGATCACGCATGAGATGATTACAAAGATGGATGATCGGCGAAAATGGAAGAATGTAAATACAGAATTAGGCAAAATGAAGTACAAAGAATTGAACAATAAATTGAGGCGGGCAACAAATAAAGCAAAAGAAGCATGGTGGAAGACGCAGTGCGAGGATATGGAAAGTCTGCAGAGGAAGGGTGAAATCGGTGCGCTGTACAGCAAAGTTAAATCGTTATCGGGAAGTAAGAAAGGAAGAGCTATGCTAACAGTTAGAGATAAGGCGGGTAAGGTAATAGTTGACGCAGGAAAGATCCAAGATAGATGGAAGGAGTATACAGAAGAACTGTATAGTAAAGAACTTAGACCAACAAAGTTGGACATTGAAAAAGAATATGACGTAGAGGAAGACAGCTTAGGTCCAGGCATAATAGACAATGAGATAGAAAGGGCATTAAGGGAGATGAAACTAAATAAGGCCGTGGGGGTGGATAACATTCCCGCGGAACTATTGAAATGTTTAGGGAAATGTGGGAGGAAGAGGCTATATGGGTTGATTCGTAGTATTTATCAGGAAGGTATATGGCCGGAAGACTTTGTGAGATCAGTTTTAGTTCCTATTCCGAAAAAGGTAAAGGCTACATCATGTGAGGACTACCGGGCGATAAGTTCGATATCCCACGCAGCTAAAGTTGTTCTCAGGATCATAAACAAAAGGATAGAGAGTAGGGCAAATGATTACTTAGGGGATGATCAGTTTGGGTGTAGGAAGGGGAGAGGTAGGCGTGATTCCATTGCAGTAATGAGATTTTTAATCGTGAGGAATATAGAACACAACCAGGAGTAATTTGCCTGTTTCGTAGATTTCGAAAAAGCATTTTATATAGTGAATTGGGAAAAACTAATGAGTATATTGCAGAAAATAGGAATAGATTGGAGGGACAGGAGGCTAATCCGCAAACTGTACATGCCTCAGACTGCTCAGGTGCGGGTGGGAAACGGGGAGTCAGGATGGGCAGTGTTAGGAAGAGGTGTAAGGCAGGGTTGCCCATTATCACCGTTGCTATTCAACCTGTATGCAGAGGAAATGATTAAAGAGGCATGGGTAGAACTGGAGGTAGGAATGAAAATGGGGGGGGATTCGTGAAATTAGTAAGGTTTGCTGATGACCAAGCTTTAGTTTGTCAGTCAGCCAAGGGGCTGCAAGCATTGCTGAGTGAATTGGAAATTCAGTGCGACAGGTATGGGATGAGAATCAATATTAATAAAACAAAGGTTATGCGATTTCTAGAAAGAAAAAGGCTAAGCTTAACATTAGAATAGGAGGGCAAAAACTAGAGCAGGTAAAACAGTTCACATATCTCGGTAGCGTTTTGGACCAACACGGTCAAAGTAGTAGGGACGTAAGGAGAAGAATTGTGCTAGGCAAAGAGGCATTCACAAGGAGGAGGGAGTTGATGACGGGGACGCTGAGTAAGGATGTTAAGAAAAGACTTGTAAAAACTTTGATATGGAGCGTAGCTATATGCGGCGCGGAACCGTGGTCGTTGAAGCAGGAGGATAGACATAGACTGGAGGCTTTTGAAATGTGGGTGTGGAGAAGAATGGAGAAGGTGAAATGGACAGAGAAGAAAACAAACGAGGAAGTACTTGGGATGGTGGGCGAAGAGAGGGGTTTGTTGGGAGCAATCCAATGGAGGCAGGAATTGTGGCTGAATGGGGTATTGACCGGCAGCGAGATGTTGAAGACTGTAATTCAGGGGAGAATGTTAGGCAAACGAGCAAAGGGAAGGAACAGGATAGGGATGTTGGACGGGATTAAGGGAGGAAGAAAGTTCCCAGAGCTGAAGAGAGACCTGATGTAGAGTAGGATGTTGTGTTTTGCTGGGGGCCACAAATTATTTAATTAGTAATTACGTCCATCCAAAAACCTACCTTAACCGGTAGATTACCTAATAATAAATAATATATGTTTAATGATATGTGTATATATATATATATATATATATATATATATATATATATATATATATATATATATATATATATATATATATATATAGCAAGGGATATCGAGTTCTTAGTAGAACTCATCTAATTGATATAAAATAATTTGGTTTCATTTCATCTAGTTTCTGAAAGGTTCATTAACATTGAATGGCGACACTTTTGGAGTTTCTGAAGTGGTGTTACTTTTTATCAAGGTTCATGGAACCGCTCAATCGAAATTCTCAAGAACTTATCCATTTAAGGATTAGGGAATTACGCCCAGGAACTTTCAGAATTTTGCTTACAAAGTAGGCATCTCCCTTTCAATTGGTAAATAAACGTGCAACAGGAGGGGTGACAGTGGGTCATCCTCTACTTCCCGCCAAAGCTGATTTATGTTGGGAAAAATTACGAAAACCTTGTTATGGGGTGCGAAAATTGAAAACCGTCCTCCGACCCTCGGAACGTAGACCATACGTTTGACATTTGGCCACAGGGAAAAGACCTCGCGAAGAATTTTATGAACACCTTATGACATCCATAAAAACTTCAAATTTAGAAAATATATCGAAGTAAATGTATCTTAATGTTTTTCAGTGACCGGCAAAGAGATTTGTTCCTGATTCTGGGTTTTAAAGCAATAAAATCCGTTTTCCAAGGTTTTGTACCGCCATCTGTACTACATCGTTTCTTTGCTGTCATCCCACGGACGAGACTAAATTCACATGCCCGAACATCTCAGTATTCTCCACTGAGGGAAAAACTATTAACAGGCGTATTGTGAGTTGCTGGACGTCTAGGATACAATCTCACCTCGTGGTACCACCCATGACAATTCCCACAATATTTGCATTACATGACGAATAAAATATAACAGAAAAATACCTCAAATTGTTATTATTAATAGCTTTTAAAATCGTATCCACAGAAAAATCATAACCAAAGCAACTAAAAGAGATATCTTTACTTTCCTTGCATGCCTAAAATAACAAAATAATGCATTAGAAGCTAAATTCAAAGATACTGCGGGAGGTGCCCAACAAGTAGCTTTTAACAGAGATATCCACTAATGCGCATTACAATACAACAACTTCCAAAGTGTAAAATTCATTCGCCTTGACTAGGATAAAAGTGGAAAAATATCAGTCAAGGCAAATGATTTTTACACTTTCAAAATTGTTGCATCATAAGATGATAATTAAAGGATTGCAAATTCAGTCACCATTTACAAAATTCTGTTTGCTAATTCATATTCTCAGCGTTAATAACGGTTTAATAAAAAAATAAAAGTTTTTGGTTACACACATTGCCTGATTGAAAATATATTTAAGAAAACCCAAAGAAAGTAGCTATCAATCAAATCTCTCACTTGTACAGTTGCAAAAACCAACTAATACTAAATGTTGTTCCCTTAGATTTCTGTATATTATCTCTTAGAAATCATCAAATCGCCTGGGGCCCAACCTCCTTAAGAGCAGCCTTTTATACATGTATCTCGGGCCCTTTCACAACTTCTCTGCATTGGAAAAGATGGTCAGAATAAATTGTTAAAACCAGGAGTTAATGTATTAAAATAGAACAATTGCAATACAATATGCATCCATCACACTGGCAGAAACCATCTGAAAACGGAGTCTAGAGCATTTCAGTTGTTTTAAAAATTCTGCATCAACCTCCCTTTTCGTCAAGCCTTTAAAAGACCCCAAATTACAACAGTGACTTTATTCCTGAAATGTTACATATTGTGCCTAAAGGTCTAAAATTGGATTCTCTTGAACAGTTATAAATGTTAACATCTTCATCCAACTCAAGTGTAACACACTGCAATGAACAAATTTTTCCCCTCCTATCCCAATTATCTTCTGCACATTTGAATCCAATAAACCCCCACATACTCCACTTCTACCCTTCCATCACCCCTCCTCCACAATCCTCTCGTTATCCCTACACACCTTGTTGACTGCAACTCTCTTCCCCACATTCTCCTGCCCCTTGATTTCTTGTCATTCCCTATCCTGCAGAATTATTACAATTTTACTTCCTATTGTTCACTGGTTCCCACAATATGAGCGATTCCATTTGAAAAATATTCTCTCTCTTTAATTTAATGGATATTCAAAACTTCCACGAAGTGAAGACTGACTCTGTAAGGTTTACCAACTCAACCTCTTAAAGGGACACAGATACAAGAAGAGGGTACAATATATTTAGCTTGATTTAAAGGTGTGGGTCGCAGTAGTCCAGGGGTAGAGCATTGGACTGCTGACTGGAGGGTCCCTGGTTCGGTTCCCAGGCAAGGCACTCTGGGCACCTGCAGCTCCACCCAAGCTATGTGATTTTTTGGGTACCATATCTTCCTGGGAAACCATAACCAGCACAGGGAAAGGAACTGGCCCCCCTACCCTGATGTGTGAATTTCAGGCACCATATAAGGCTTAGTACTGGGTGAACTCTACTATCACCTACTAAACCGACCTTCGGGTTGATTACTGTCTTTAGTATGGTTAAAAAGGCATGTGAATAGCTAATACACAAGTTATTTTCATGCAGATTGCAGTTAGCGACTTTGTGGGTGATGGCCCAGTTTTCATTATCTCAAAGGACTGATTACTCTTGACAAGAGGTTTAACCTATCCAAAAAAATACCATAATAACTTATCACTATCATAATTTTTAAAGAACCTCAGCTTCTACTGCAATTTAACCAAATGCAATTTATAAAAAAAAACTCTGAAGAGGAATGTTCTACATTAGATAAGAGATTGTTATAAAAAATTAGCTAATAATGAATAACAATGCTAAGAAAAATTTGTGAAAATCTGGGTTCACTGTGGCAATGAAATGACAGGAAATAGCATCACTAATAATTCAAGAGTGAAATACTCTTGAATTATTAGTGATGGGTGATTAGTGATTTCATGCTATTTTAAGTTGATTGGAGATAATTTTCAATTGGTAAAAACAAAGCTGGAAAATAATCAGAGTATATTTATGAATATGCTCAGCTATTAATGCTGTAAGTGATTTTAACTTTCATAAAAAGAGCAACAAAAAAATAGTTTCTCCTTGATCTTTGACTTTCAAAGTGTCATCAGAGTTCATACCCATATCTAAGACATGAGATGCCAAATAAATAATATGATAAGTCTCAAATAAATACATCATTTTTAGAAAAACATATATCTCTGTTGTCAAACCTTACGCAATACTCCTCAACCAATGGAAACGTATTTTGAGAAGATAAGTGGGTAAGACAGTTCATAGCCACATATTATTCCATTTTGCTCATTGGTATCAGTGCAACAGCAAGAAAGAGTGAAAATTCTCCTTTTGGCATGGCCTTCTCAATTTTAATTCTTCTTTTCCAAATTCTCATGATGCAAAGTGTGATGAAAGCATTTTTGACTGATTCCACATGCGAAACACAGGTAACCTCCAACAGAACTTTAAATCTCCTGATTAACAGCAGAAAGGACACCAACGGTGAATGGTTGACAACATTTCACACTTTTAAATCAGATCACAGGACAACCAACATCACACTGGACTTGAAGCATAGCGTTTACGAGTCTGAAGATGGTGAGGTTGTTCACATCAAAGGATTGATTCATAGTGAGTGTTTCTTTCTAAGTTTATCATTCCTTGTTATTATTTAATTTATAGTCTTATGCTTCTCGTTCTAGATTTCATTTGACAGTAATTCATTTTGAAGTGCCTTTATCTTTGTTTCGTAATTCTTGGGTAAAAATATTCAATTATTTTGATATAAAGAGAGGATTTCGTGCTTGCTCCTCTATTTAGTTGATTTGTTTATAAAATTTGAAAACAGGATACAGACGTTGCATGCCTCTCTGCTTCTTAAATATTAAAAATCCAAATATTATAGAAGAATAGCTTGTTGTGAGCAAGTAATTCCTTAACAGAAAAATTAATTTCAGAATCAAGCTATATTCTAAATATTAATTGAGGGATATTACATGTTGGAGAATGAAGTTATTCCTGGATTTTTTATGTCGAAGCTAAGAACTTCTTCCATCAAATACTCAAAACTTAGAGAGAATTCTTACACTGCATAATTTTTACACATCTTGAGTCCAGATTTTTTTTTCCCCTCAGTAATTTAATATTCTCACAATTAGTATTCGAATTTGGTACTTATTTATGTATGATGCTTCTTAGAATTACCTTGTAAATTTACTGTGTATGCCATTGGGTTTAAATTCTTACATGTACTTACGCTCAAATCTATCTACCCTCTTTGCTGACGCATAAAATATTCTTATAATGATGTTGAATAGACTTAATAGTTTTCTCTAATGATTTGAAATAGTACCTGATTTTGCAAATTGCATGAAAAATATTTTTAAGAAAATAATTTCACCAATTGATTGGTGTTTCAAAAAAGTACCACCAGACATATCTTTGTGGAAGAAAGGCTTTTTTACAAATTTCAGCAAGCAGAGGCAACAGTACCAAGGATACTCTAACATTCCATCGAAATTGTGGAAAGAATGCAGCTATCAGTAATGATGGCAGATCGGCAGAGAAGATAAAGTGAGTCTGTATGGAAAAAAACGATGAGAACTAGGAATTTGTTTATGAAACCCTAACTCCTTAAATATTTCTGCTTTTACAAATTCTGATGCTACTTTTGCTGAATCACAATTCCAATCAAACTGGCATGAAATCAAGTTCTTATGAAAGTAAATATAATTTAACGCTAAATTTTTTTCCCATTCTGCTTAAATCTTAATTTTTCAGATTGGACGACGGTCTTGATGGAGTACTTCTCACACACAGGCCTCTCAGAAAGAATGAACTATTTGAAGTGCGTTTGGATAAAAAACACAACAAATTTAATCACTGTTTTGGTATTGGAGTAACCATTTACTCTCCAGAATCATTAACCATACCTGATCACATGTATAATTTAAAGTAAGTAATAAATCATTTACTAGTGATTTGGTGAACCTATTTTCTATTAAATAATATTCAAAGGGTCGAATGCTGAAAGTAGGGCTATGCAAAATTTGTGTCATGAGACATTTTTTATTTGTTTACAAGCCAATTAAATTAGGGCTACTTGATTAAAGGAGTCCATAGTTAAAAACGTAATTACTCTCTTGGTATCAAGATATGATGAATAGTAAAAATGCCATTCTTAATAAAATGTTTTGTGTTCATTCCATTCAACATAAAATATAATATACCAACAATATCATCCTAAAAAAAGATTTGAAATTTTAAAATGTTTGTCACTATGACCTAGTTAGCTAATTTTCAAGATGACTATATTCCGTTCATTTGTTCCCCGTTATTAAAATTTATCATTTCTTTTGGATTTAAAAACTTCAATCATTGTATGCACATGGATATAATAAAAGCATATTTCCATTGTCTTACTCCAAGTGTGTGGTGATATGATTTTAGGAGTAACTTTTTGACATCCATCTATGGGTCAGGGTAAGTTTTTTGATGGAGTGAAGAACTAAACACTGTCATTTTCAAAACACTGCCTAAAACACCAAAAATACTCTTCTACTAGACATAAAACCATTGTTTGAATCCATCTACTCTCTGCCTCTCTTCATTGAGTTGAGCTTGCCTAATACTTTCCTTCCTCAAATATGGTTATGAGCCAATTTTAAAATGACTGATTTGATGGTATGAAATTTTAATTTGGATTTTCAAGATTCCAAAAACTACCATTTGAAATTCATACCCCATTATCCAGTTTAGATGAGCTGGATGGAGTTTTGGATAAATATCATGCACCCTAAAACAGTCATCCATCTAGGGAAATTCTCATATTGCAAGGATGAATATAACATGCATGCATATTATTGGTTATTTTTGTACCATCAATAGTGAAAAAATGTACCTGAATTCAGCACAGCCATATGGCACACCATTGACAATTTTATTGAATGGGCTGATAGAGATACTTGCCAGCGAGTTAAGTTGTCTCATTCAATATTATATTTAAACTGGAATGAAACTTCAGGTAATGGAAACAATGCATCGTACAGGCATTTTGCTGATGATGAATTCCTGGGATCATAAACATTGCTGTACGTTTAGATGCTAATTTTTTAATGTATTAATTCAATTTTCATCGTATTAAGTGTTAATAGCAAAATACTTTGATCTTTTCTGTCCGATCTAAGTTTTTTCGTAAATTCTGACCTCAAAAGTCATAGTGCGACTTATGGGCTTGGAAATACGGTAAATGTCACTTCCTGCCTGGTCCCTTGTAGTATGGGATGCCCCTCATTTTAATGTTTAATAAAGACTCTCCACTTTTGTAGGAGTTAATCACTTTCATCATATATATCATACATTCTAATTCCATATCTATCTCACTGACCCCAATGTACTTAGTGATGATTATTATCCTTAGGATGACTGGATAACGAAAGCTTAATTATCTGCAGATCCAACTGAACTTGTTAGTTCCTCACTTACTTTGCATATTACTATCTCCAGTCCTTCCAAAGTCTCTCTTACCACTTTATTTGCATTCATGAGAGCTGTTCAATAAAAAATGATCATACCTTTCTTCAACAACATACCTTCATCATCCTCCAGGTATTGATAGTCATTCTCAAAATAGTTCCCCTGTGATGCAATTCACTTGCCCCAAATTTATTTCGAGTAATCAATGATATGTAAGTGGGCATGGTATTCTAGTGGACAGAACATCGGGATACTGACTAGAAGGCCCGGGTTCGATTCCCAGAGACCTCTCTGCTCAGCCTTATTTCACCAATACTGTAATTTTTTGGGCGCCAGATCTTCCTGGAAAACCACAGGTGTTGTAAGGGAAGGAAATTCCCTGCTACTCTGATGTATGATTTTCACATGGCAGAGGGTTTAGTATGAGTTGACCTCTACAGTCACCTGTCAAATCCACCTCCACATTTGTTTACTGCAGTACTGAGTACGACATCCTGGAAGCCATTTTTTTTGCAGATCCTTCAACATTTCCTCAACAGCACTGCTTCATTGCTTTACCACTACTTCTGATGATACAAATGCTTTCCACAGACATAATTTCCCTAATTGGAGAACAGGAAACTGTTAAATGGGCTAGATAAGAAGTATAGAGAGGATGAGGAACTACTACTTCACTGTGATTTTCATGATATATTCAGCAACAAAATTCACAATTAAGGACCTTTGATTGTCTTGGAGAATTTCAATACATTCCAATTCCTTAAGTAGTAGTATGGGCTGGTGTAACATACTGAGAGCTATTTAAAATAGAAGAAAAATTAAAAAAAACAATATGACCATACATTTCCCAGTAGAAGATGTCCACAACATTGGCTATTTTCAATATTAGTGATTTCCACACAGAGCTTTGCTTTTCCCTCTTAGGATCAAAATGATTTGACCAAATTCATCAGTAGTGATAACCCTAGAAAAAAATTCCTTATTTTCCTGGAAATCAAACTTGAACAGCAAACCAAGCTGCTTGCAAGCATCCTGTTTTTTGGGTATAAGCAGTCTCAGCATCCACCCTATGCAAACATGTCTCACATTTAATTTATTCTGTTAGCAATAGGTAAGTGGTTCCCAATGAAATAACCAATATTTCTGAAAAGATCGTCAATGTTCCATAAAACCAGTGACTGGAGCTCTACTGTTCACCTTGCATTAAATTGTCTCCCCAGTTTAAGTCTTTTAAACCATCTTCTAGTTGTGCTGAAGTCCTAACTCTCCATAAGCTTCCTGAGTCATAAAATAGGTCCCAGCTGATGATTTGTTCAGACAAAAGGAAAATTTCAATTGAATTTCAATTTTTGAAATCCATGATGCAAACTAAATAATCCTGGTTTTATAATCTATACCTTTTTTCTAAGATCTTAATGCTGCCATGTTATTGCAGGTACTCATTCTGTTTTTAAACCCAAATTATTCCTTTCCTAGTTAAACACTGTGCTATTCTCCATCAACTTGTTAATAGTGCTACCATCCTATGCACCAACTTCCTTGGGTTTGAAATCATACTTATGGTAATATATTTGCCACATGCTACTCTTTTCTGTTTTTAGGGTTGGATATTGATACTAATCAAACAAAGTCCTCTGGCCAAGTTGCTTCTAATAAATGGTAGAATTGAGTCCAAAATAATCCTCCTTCCCCATTTTCCTTAACCTTGTGAGAGTTCTGTGGAGATATCACCTATTCCCAGAGTCTAGTTTGTATATTTATCTATCAGCAAAGTTTCAAATTGGAAATTATTTATACCTTGGCTGTCTTCATTTATATCATATTCTCTTTCTTCCTCTAATCACTGGAAATATACATTTCATACAAATAACTCAACTGGCATTTACAACTCAGTTAAAAGATTATGCCAAAAAATGAAATGCATATGTATTTCTTGAATTAAGACAATGAAAATGGAAATCCTTAAAAGAGTTGTGATAAACAAGTGAAATGAATTTCAATCAATTTGTCACCTAGTCTTCAAAACAGCCAAGGATAATTCTGTGCAACATTTTTCTTCAATTAAATTATCTTCAATTTTCAGGTCTGGAAACTGGATGATGTATCATACTAATTTGTATGAAAATGGAGCTCAAAAAATCTCGAATTATGGAAGAAATCTTAATGAACTTAAGGTAAGAGTCTCATCATAAAACAAAGTTATTATATTTGATGAAGTTTTCTCGGGTCTTCCACTGGGTTTAGGGGTTCCATATTGGCCAACATGGAACCCCTAACCTGGTGGAAGACCCGAGAAAACTTCATCAAGCAAATACGCCGGGAAAGCACCAGATCTTAAAGTTATTATAGTTGTAGGTAACCACTCAAAGCTTAAATGCATGCGAATATATGCAATTAACATATACATGTTTCTTCTTTACTATATTCTTTAAAACGAAAATCATTACAATTACTAAAGATCTGACCACCACATAGAACTACTAGTTGCTCAAAGCTTTCTTTTTATTGTTGTTATTATTGGAGCATTAAATTTATATTTTTGCACAATTAATAAAGGTGAGGAACATATTGCAGTGCTTATTTGAACACTGGAATTTAGGTTTAATGAGGTGCGTTCAAATTATAAAGTTACTTATTAGTCAAAATGGAGTAATAATAAAGATATGGTTGAGCTAAAAATATTTGGGCAGTCATTATTAATTCCAAACATACAGGGCTGCATTGTTAAGTACACAGTATGGATATCGCTGCTACCAGTGAGAAGAATTTTCAATACTTAAAGGGGCATTGATTAATGAAAAAAGCTTGCCATCATTATTCCCTTTGTGCAGTAATACTCAATGTAATTCATTTTAATTTATCATCAATTGAGTGAGGTATGCGGTGATGGTATGATGAATGTAAAAAGGGTTCATTCATGGGTGTGACAGTTCAAAGAAGGCCGAATAACTTGGTGTGACAATTAACCCAAAAGACCTCAGTGATGGCCCAGCTTGCTTTTCCAGTGGATATCCCTAAAGAAGTGTTCTTGGTAGCCATAGATTAATAGCAAACATACTTCTATGAGAGCATAACATTGGAAGGTAGTAGAAGTTTCAATTTTTTTTTCACTAATTTGTCAGAAAAAATTAGGATACTATAACCCAAAATATTTGAAATAGAATGGAATACATGTCATTGCTAATGGCACCCATTAATAAGTAGATATAAAAAATATACTACATAAACGTTCTTATGCAATTGCAATTCAGACAATGTTGCTTCCAATTTAGGAAGTTGAAAACTTTCCTACAGTCGATGAGCCTTTTAATAAATTACATTTTTTCTTTTTGTCCATACTTTTTAGGTAGGTGATCGTGTTGGTGTTATGGTGAACAAATATGGAGTCCTGAATTTTTTTGTGAATGGTGTGGACCAAGGTCCTGCTGCATCAAACTTACCATTAACACTTCATGGAGTTTTTGAGCTGTACTATAATGCAGCTAAAGGGACTATTATTGATTCATCTTCATAGTTCTGCAAAGGGTTGTTTTCATAGCAATGCCCATCCAATCCAATGTAAAAGCCTTTTCAACGTTTTTGGCTGCTTTGTTAAATAAATAATTTCAAAGATGTATTTTGGTATTATGCTATATGAAAACAAAATTTGGAACCAAATGGTTTCATTGGTAGATGTTAAATTTCATGAAAATAATTCAAAATGAAATGCCATTTAATTATATAAATTTGGAATGAATGGGTCGAATTGTATTTCTCACTGAGAGGAATTAAGAGTGTATTTCACTTACTTTATCAATACTATTAACTTATTCAACTATTGATGGTCTAGCATGGTATTTTAAAGTTTCTGAATATTCAAAATGCCAAGGAAGCATTTTTCTACATGCAAACAACTATTAGTAAGGCATTTCCTCGATTTGCTGCAAAATATTTTGCCATATTTAATTTTGATGACATTTTGAATTTGCTGAAGCAGTTGTAACTTAAAACAAAAATGAATTTGTAGAGTTTTCTGTCCAAGCAAAGTTTACAAACACTATTGTAGAATTAGTTTAAATGGATCATGCATGTCTTCAATTTTGTCATCAACTTAATCATGATTTCATTGCCATTAAGATGTACACAGCTTGAAAACTCAACTTTTTCAAGAATTTGTCTCAATTTTCTCATTTCTAAATTCAGTTTTTTGGCATAAAAAAGTTTTCACAGTGCTTAATTCACTTGAATAAGGTGTACATGATAAATGTGTCGCATAAAACAGCAAATTCCAACTGAGATGCCATTTCATCAATTCCATTTTGATGTATATTCATGCTGATTTCAAAATTCATAAACATTTTCACAGGAACTATAACACTCTCATAAAATTCAATATTTATGCAAAAAAACATAATTACTACCCTCTCACTATCAGTTATGGAAGCTTTCTTTCCTTTACAATTAAGGAAACTGAAAGATTCAAAATGAAGAAAATGCAAATTTTTGACATAAATAAAAATTGTTAACTTCAGTTTGTTAATACCATTCAGCTACACTGAAAGGAAAATTGAAGGAAACTATCATGCAAAATTGCTTTAGTTGTTTTGAAATAAAATATTTGAAATATTCAAATACTTTTCCAATACTCCGGTGGCAGATAGGTCACTAGAAATTTGTGGGTAACCTATGACCGAAGTTCCCCTACCTTAAAGGTGTGAAATTCACACACATAAAGGATTGGTTGATGTGAGCTCTAATATAACCTATTTAAAACGTGCTTTGGGTTAATTATCAGGAAGGTACATGGGTGGTCTGAAAAGTGTACAAGACATTTTTTATGAAATTTTTGAGGTCCGAGACTTTTCAGACCACCCTCATAAGAATAAGAAGATAAATTAATTATCAAATGATATAAAGATTAGTTGAACACACAGATGTTTACAGTCCAATTTTTTTTTCCTTTTAGAGTGCATATTCAATAAATTTGTTTCGTAGTTATCTGAAGAGCTTTATTTCCTCTACTAATTTCACCATGCCTGGTATGATTCCCTTGCCTCAGTCATACTCATGCCCTGCTTTATACGCAATCCTCTCTTTAGAGACTTATTATTCATTGTCTTCAGAGTCACATCAACTGTATTCCCCTGTTTAACTCATGCTCTCAAAACATTTAGCCCTCTCTCTTACCTACATCTGTTTGATGATATGAATCTCATCCATTCTCTTAATATTAACACATTTGCATAGCACATACCTTTCAAACTTCATATTACTGGTGCATCAAATACACATTCTTGCACAACTTGATTCTTTTCACACACCTATATCCTCTTTATTCCTTAATACTTCCCAAGTGACTGTAATATGAAGGGTAGTACTTTATGGATACAAGACCAGGTATTTGAGGCAATAGGATGATCTATAGCTCATCCAATACTAAGCCCAAAATTTTGTGAAAATCACAGGGCATCGTAGGGGAGCCAGTTTCTCTTGCGGTGCCATTAATAATTTTCCTGGAAGATACCAAAAAATCACACAGGTTGGATGAGGCTGAGGGTGTCCAGAGATGTCATCCGGAATCAAACCTGAGCCTTCGGGTCAGGAGTACAGTGCCCTACTCACTGGCATACTATGTCCACCACACATTATATCGCAAGGTAATTAGAAACAAAATATATTGTTTGAGGAATCCGAACAGAATATTGGATCCTTGAGAAATCGTGTGAAAGCATATTATGGATACAAAATTTACCAATGATAATCTTTTGCAGATGGATTAAATACGCTGCTAAATATTCCGTATCATATTTAATCTAAAGGTAATTTCAACATTTATCATATACTTCTTTATAGAACCAAAAGTATTGACAGAGTCAATCCTCCGTGTTTATTGCCAATTTATTTTTTGTGCTGATCCTCTTCACAATGATCAGCATTAACATTCCTCTATTGATAAAATATGATTTCTATAATTGACAAAAACAAATTTCATCGATTGCCTTAGTGATAGCTAAATTATATTCCCTCCATGAGTTTTCCCTAAGTTGAGACCTAAGTCAATAGCATCCCCACGCAATAAAATCTACCTTTTTTGGATGCGAGGATGCCGTTTTAATCAAAATCTCCATGACCTTTTTTCAAGATAAAATTTGCATGAATTGCTATATTTAGATAGGAAATGAATACTCGATAACATTGAATCATAATCGCTTGAATTGCCTGGAGGATGGAGACAGCTTAGCAATGATTAGCTTAGCTCGGGGTTCATTTCTACGTTGATTCAAAAAAGTAATAACATGAACACGCATTAGCCTACAACTGCCACTCCTGCTACCATAGTGGGGATCGAGATGGTGCGAAGGCTAACGTGCTGGCTTCCCACCCTGAGGGCTCGCGTTTAAATCCCGGCGGTGTTGAATATTTTTCAGAGGTATCTCGATCCCTACTTGAGGTGCTTGTGGAGGGCACTTTGAGTGAGTACGCCGTCCGTCGGATGGGACGTTAAACTGCGGACCCCTTGGCGCCTTTCGTAAAGAGTAGGCTAATGCCGATGCCGAGTTTCTCTCCGCCCTTCATCCTTTCCTGTCCATCCCCTATGGCGCAAATGACCTTAGCTGTCGGTCGCCTCCCCTAAACACAACTACTACTCCTGCTACCATAACACAAAACTAATTACTTCATAAGCATCTATGGAAGGCTGTCTTATTCCTCACGGTCCCTCACGAGACTGGTGAACAAATAAGATCGGAATTGTGCATTTAATTAGAAACTGAGGACTGAAAAACAATTCGCCATTTATGTCTGTTGTTATTGGCTGGTATTCGTTTGGATGACACTTCGGTTCCTACCAGCGTGTGAGGACGCTATCAAAGACTATCGGGTATACATACTTTATTGGAAACTTACTTTATATCTTAGGCGCAAGATGACGTGTCCTTTTTAGAGATTTTTTAAAAGCAGTGGAATTGAAACGAATGGACTCATGACACATTCAATGGAAGAACTAAAAGAGTAAAATGTTTCGTAGAGCGTCCTACCGAATATGAAATTGGAATTGGTATAGGGAGGGCGTGATGATTGAAACTTACTTGTTTGGCTGAATTGAATGAAATGCATCTTACATTACTGGGGATGTGGTAGTCGAGGAGTAGACTGTTGGACTTCTGACCAGAGTTCGAGTCATTCCGAGTTCGATTTTCCTGAGGACGCCTCTGAGTTACCTCACTTCACCCCATGTTGTGTGATTTTTCGAGGACCAGAACTTACTGCACGGCACAGGGAAAGGCTTTGCTCCCCCCACCCAGATGCGTCAATTTCTCCCACCATCGGGCTTAGTATTAGGTGAACTCTACCATCACCTATGACACCAACAATTGGGTTGATTACTGCGTTTATGGTTTATTACATTACTGTAGGCGTTCAGTAACAACTTCCCACAGTTATTGTTCAGCTAATGTGTCATCAAGCAATGTCCGGTGCAACGAATGGAAATAAATCTATTCAGCTTATATCATGTACTTGGATATTATTGGAAAAAATGAAAAAGTGCTAATCCAAATATTTGAAATGATAGACCGAAAATAAAAAGTAAACAAAAGTAAACATTTGTTGCAGGATTGTGCACGCCTACTACAAAAGGCATAGCAAAGGACGGATCAAAGTAACTCTTGTTACATTGATCCGTCCATATCACTAAGTATTCCACTGTAAATGTTCTGAATATTTTTTTCTGGTTTTCTTTTTTTCTTTAACATACTGCAAAAAAGGATTTATCTCCTGCTAACCCTGGTAAAAAATTGCAAGTTCCAATCTCTTCAAAGCTCTCCCTTCTTATCCATCTTTTACACCTCAAACAGCCCATGTACGAGCTGCCATATGCCGACCTCGGGCTACCGTATGCAGTGCACATCAATTTCTCTTGCATTTCGTCTACACCCGCGGCCGTCTGATGGATGTAACACATTCGGGTCTAAACTGGGACAAGAGTATGTGCTCGGACGCACGCAGCGGATCGAATCCTACACTCTGGGAGGAACTAATGCTTCTCTGAGAGGCGGACCTGTCGAGGGGATGAGGTGATGGCATGTTTTCTCAACAGAGAAATCCAAAGGAGGCAGGAAAGGTGGATGCTAAGGATTTCGATAAGCGATCGAATGATAAAGCCTGATGAAGGGGAAGACGTAAAACAAGCGAAGAAGGGGGGGGGGAGATAGGCATGTTGTAAAGTATATAGGGAGGGAGAATGTACGTTAATGGAAGCGAAGAACAGTTAATTATAACGTCAGATTGTCTTACTGAGTCATCTCACTGCGATCTCAACAAAGGAGAAAAATATTTTTGTAACTTTAATGGTAAAGAGATAGGGATATATATTTCACTCGCCGATGACCTCTAGGCGATATCCTTACTTCGAACTAGTTACCATATCAGTACCATTGAATGAATCTCCTCCTCCTCGGTGGATTTCAACAAATAAATAATGAAAATGAGGACCCCGTTAACTTCCCGCCGTCTTTGACGGCGGCGAGTTAGCTCCCTCGTCTCATATTCTAGAGGTCGTGAGTTTAATTTCTTTCATGCAGTGAATATTCGTAATAATTACGAAAATTTACGACACATGCTACTATCTAAACAGATATTTTAAGTTGTATAATAATTTGCACGCATGTGAATACTTACTTCTTGTATCACGTGAAGAATCCGGTTCTTCGTGATCCACGTCTCCATGTACGATGCGTGCCAACTGGAGCCGAGCGAGAAAGTGAATGGTTCGCTTGGAAGACGGCAGGCAGCGGTGCCCACGCGGCGTTAGAATTTCGGGGAAATGCAATTCGGGGATTTGTTCCCTCGAGGCAAGTTGCATTTGATGCGGCGCCGAGCCATCCGAGAATGAGGGTCAGGAGTACCGGAATACCGGGGTGGTGGGGAGAGAGGAATGACCGGCCGTCGAATGAAAAAAGCAGAAGTGTCAAGTTCACTCCGTCGTCCTTGGTTACGGGCGCTCGAGGGGGATGCGACAAGCGAGTCCCTACCGCGAGTGAGGGGTTTGCTTGCTCGCAGGTCAAGAATTTGCAACATGCCAACCCAACTTAAAATTATTCTGCTGCCGACAGCAACTTGACGACAATCTTGGCACACCGTTTTTCATGGCTGAATCTTGTGTAAGTTTGTGATGCGCTGTGGATTTCGGAATGATGCACCCTTCTGATAACATTCTGACAATCAAGTGTAGATAGGAATTGAGCATGTCTCTCACGTTTTGCACATTTTCGTCGCGCTTAGTCTTCGACGAACGTCGTGGGAATTTCTCGTCGTCAACCCCCTCTCCACTCTCCCGAAACAACTTGGGCCGGCGGAAAAACATTCCTTGGGACATAGTTTCATCTCTGTAAGAATCCTTAACCATGGTTATAGTCTCAGAACTCGATTTTTCAAGCTAAACACAAAATTATATCGCATATCGTTGCTCCATGAAACGTGACATCGTAAATGAGACATGGAAGGATGGAGAATATCGACTCATCCAGCTAATTCTACCAATTGGCATTGACCAAGAATTTTCTATGTGGACCTCTAGAATGTCCGTCTTCATTTGTCGAGGAGGGGTTTTGATTATCTAATGGAATGCTATATTAAATATTTAAGTAGCCACTAAATATTCATCCCATTAATTTTACTTATCTCATCTCATTGATTCCTTTTTCAAAGATTGAGGTCTGATTTTCTAATTCCGCTGCCAGAGTTAAAGATTAAGGAAATGATTTCGTCTACTTTTTCCGGAAGATTAAGATCAACTACGAGTACAAGTGCTAGTACTAGTACAGTAGTAAGTACTATGAGCCCTTGTACTTTGTTGAAAACAAACCATTTAGAAAGCTATTTTTCATTCTGCTCCGTGGTTCTCTTTCTTGTTTTAAAATCTCTATGAAGGGATTAAATGGTCAAAGGTTCCAAAGAAATTCATTGGCATCTCATCTAGTGACGAACGTATTTATGAGTACTTTTAATTGGAAATATGAATCATTGAAGAAATTTTGATGAAATTGCATTGATTAATTAAATTCGGAAACGAAATCCTTGGATCAAAATGTTCAATATTCACTCCGATGAGGGTAGTTTGAATATACAGGTAATGGCAGTTGAAAGACTGTATATAAGTGTAATGGCAGTTGAAAGACTTGCTAAGGATAACATTCTTTTACTACTTGATGTTTACTTAAGAGATAAATGATAAAAAAAACATTTATTATTTAATTTGGCTTTCAAATGTTTTCATTTACGATGGAGATTTTTCTCATTAACAGAATAAATCACAATTGAATTACAAATTGGGTTCAAATTGCGAAGAAGTAATATGAAAGAGGAGCGAAGATTCGAGTAATACCAATTCTTACACAGATAAGAACCGTCATAAGGAACACAACGGTGAAGGGAAAGAGAGATTAGTCGAGTCAAACAAGGTAGAAAACAGTAGGTTTAGCGTGCGTGCGAATAGAAAGGCATGCAGATGCCGGGTAAAAGAAAACTCACCATTGTGAAAAGTATACGACTCTTCGCGCCACCTCGTACACGCCACGAAGATATTGCTTTTTTTGCAATGAACGCTTCAGTGACTATAGTTCTATTCTTACCATAAAATAAATGCTTCCATAAAAATATTCATAAACAGCAAATTTGCTTATCATTTTCATTAAAATATTATTTGTACACCATAATTTAAGTGATGTGAACTCCTGACCTACGACCTATGACCTCGTATGTGTTTAGAAATTTGGCTGAATATCTTCGTTTGCTAAGCATGTAAGTTCAAACAAAGAGTTGCATATCATAAAATATATCTCTGATATTTAGCAAGCCAGACGCAGAGGATTAACAGTGATGTAGCCCATTGAAGTAGCATAGTCACTCTTGGGCAACTTTTGCCTGAAACAAATTGCTTCAATCTTGAAATGACTTCGTGATTATCATTATGGCAGAGAAGAAATGTTCTGCGGAGGGAGGGACTAATATGTAGGAAAGCATGAGTAAAATTATTCAATGCGTTGGTGTAGCTTAAGTGAAAAAGGAATTGCCTTACGTTCATACGGAGGTGCTCTCTACTTTGAAAAGTTCTTTCCTTTTGGCTCACGGAAGCCTCCTTCGAACAAGTACGTAAACAACTTGTCCCCGACTCCCACTCGTCGGGTAAGCCTGTTTGCCGTCGTCTGCCACTCGTATCCCATACCCCACCCACTGTCGCTGTCCCCGGGACCCCCCGCCACCGAAGTCTCCCAGAACGCCTCCTATCCCTCGCATTCGTCTCCCCGGTCTCCACGCAAGCCACCGGAAAGCAAGCCACCCACCATGTGGTTGGTATCCTGGGGAAGCGGCAACCCACAATACGCGTAGTCTCTCCGCCTGTCGCTTTGGGGTACACTCAGTTGTCAAGGCGATCACAACGGAAATGATTTGATCAAGGCAGCGCAGAGGCGGTTGTGGTGGCGGAGTTGAGGGAAGCTGTGTCGCGGGGAGCGTAAGGTGAAGCTCCCAGATTAGACCGACGCCTTAGAAAAATCCGTGAGCAATCAACTCGACTAATTCAACATGTCGATAGCAGTTTTTTCATCCTATACAAAATTATCTTTGCCATATCTGCTTTTTATATTTCAATTGCCCTCACCATCGCCTGTGATTTCACTTTCAAAATACCAATATTTCTTGAATTGATTCACTGAAGACGTCGAAGGAATCATTTTTCAGTATGTCATCGTCGGCGGCGTAATCGCGCGGACTAGAAATCGAGGTCGAACGCATTAAAATCATGTTTTCAAAAATAATTGTAATCAAAAAGACGAGTGCTCTGCAATTTTTTCACAATGTAAAGTGTTTAGGCAATTTTTGCTTTCTAACGAGACTATGATGAGTTCATTCACATCCTTGAATGCACCCAATAAAATGAAAAAATGAAAACAAAAGTTTGAGTGGAAAATCGATAATGCCATCATTTTCAAATCAAAAGAACTTTGGGTAATGATATATTAAATTTGCTAAAATTAATCAATTTATAATTTTACACGCAAAAAGGCTTTTGCAAGTCCATAAAAAACCAGAAAGTTGCCATCTCAATTTCCCATTTTCTTTCCAATATTATTTGCAATTGCAGGGCGTCCTTTGCTTGTTCTAAAACTGAACTGATTCTGATTGACATTCCCATCTTGCTTATAATTCTACAGGTATTCTTGCCTGTATTCTTATAATCCTATTCTATTATTTGACGATGGTCTAGATGGAAGAAGGGACTGCCACTGACTCAATCTCGCCCGAATAAAGCCTAATTATTATTATTATTCTTTAAAATATTCGAAAATAATTCTTACGTGCGATACAATGGAGAAACGCTTCAATAATATTGGAGTTTATGGTATTTAATTTACAGGTAATACTATTTTTTTTTGCTTACGCGAAATTTTCAGGGCATTCTTCCAGTTTGTTACACACTGTGACCACTCAAAATAAACAATTCTTCATTTTCACCAATCCTTTTCAGAAACTCAGCTGATTTGCCATCTAGATGTATATCTGTTGTTTTTCTAACCTTAAGGTTCAGCAATGAATATCTTATTCCATTCTTGTTGATTATAGGATAAAATTATATTTATTTATACAAGTATCTTAGATTTTTTCTATTACTCCTATTTCATCGACGAGGTCTTAATCATTTTACAGATCCTCAACGTACTCTTTCCAACGTTCACATATCTCATCGCTGTTAAATTGCATGTTACCTTCTTTATACTATATTTTACAACAGTGGATATCGTTGTTGACTTTTGTTGCAGAGATTTAAGTTAAAACAATGGGCAGCTTGCATCCCATTCTTTCTTGCTCTCCCAATTTTCTTGACGATTTCTATGGCCAACATTACATTCTCTTCTCTGCATTTCTTTGTGACCTGGTTCCTAACTTCTTTTGTAGGCTTTTGTAGATTTCTTTGGTGGCCAACATCAAGATAAAATATTGTTTATAACCTTTTCTGCCACCTTCATATTTGCGTCTTTTATTTCTTTTACACGATCAGTAGCCTTGAGTTGTACTCACTTGACTGCCACACACCTTGACTCACCCTCTTCGTCTTAAAATTAGGGCATTGCTCGAACTCTTCTTTTCCTATTCGTGCGTTTCTTTTGCTGTGCCATAAAAATATATTCCATCGCTGTGGCTCCTTCTGAATCAAGAAAAAATTGTATTTTTACGAGGATGAAATGCTAAGGCTTGATGCAAGTAAGCGTTCGGTAATCTCTATTCGGAAATACAATGATTATACAAATTCAAATCTGGCTAACAAAAGTACATACATTAGTTTCCGAAAATTAATGTCATTCCTTTTAAAGGTACTCACTTTCGTACCCAAATGAGCAGTTAAATATATTCTTACGGCCTCATATTTCCCTTAAATTTCTGTTTCTTTAATTCAACATTCTTCTCCTCTTAATATTTAATGACATCCATCTTTCAACAGTTGGCAGTTGAAATCATGATTGAGGTTAAAGGGTAAATGCGATAAAACAATAAATATTGTTTTATTTTTTTAACGGTATTGGGTATTTCCACACGTTTAAACCTGAGTCAATTGGTTCTACAAGTATGCTAGGGCATCATCTTCCTCTACGTATATAAATTAAGTTTACCTAGTTATGAGTCCCCAGAAAGGATTTGTATGATGCTTTTCGCGGAAATTTGGATTTTGATTTCCTCAGGATAAACCTAATGTTGGAAGCAAAAACACCTAACACTAATTTTTCATTGAACTTCACCAATTTATTATCAGAGCGCTGCAATATTATGAAACTCCAAAAGGCAAATTTGGAGTTAGAAAATTGGCTATAATATCTTCGAAATTTTGGTGAAATTTATTCAGATTCCACATTTTGTTTGAAATGCGTATTTTCTAACAAAATATAACTCTAGGAAATGAACATGAAATGTAGGTATTAACCAAAACTACCTTGAATAATTAATGGCTATGCAAATGGTTTAGCTCGTCTACCTGTGAAACAAATTATTCATATTCTAATAAACTGAACTAAACAAGTAATTACTCTAACTACGATATGCTTAAACGTGACAAATCTTCATACTAATGTCTAAAGTGGACAAAGTATTCTATTCATCAATGAATTAGTGAAGAGATTAGTTCGGGAAATAATTTACTGAATGAGAGACAAAATTACACTTTAAGAAATATACTCAAAATATTATCTGAAATATTTTTGCAAAAATAGTAAAACCGCATTTGATAAACATTCAGTCATTTTTAAAAAGTGCCAAAATGCAATTTAGAAAAAAATACATTTTTTGAGAAGAACATACAAACATCTTAGTCTTTAATTCATGTGTCAATTAACTGACAATAGTTCCTTTTGCCGTTTTATGATACATGTCGAGCACGCCATGAATTTTTAACGGCACGTTTGATGCAGCAGGGCCCTGATCAACACCATTTACAAAGAAATGCGCCGTTCCAAAGTCATTAACCATTACACCAACACGATCTCCAACCTTAAGAAGACGAAAAGAATATCATTATTCTAATAAGAAAGGAAGGTTGAAAACTCTTAGCATTTTACCTAAAATATTTTGATGCATCGAATAAATTTACTATGAAAAGATATTGGCAATGTCTACGCTGACCACATCAATAGTCCTCTGATGATATATTGCGTATATGAATAAGTATAATTGATATAAATAAATTCTCTTTATTTTATATTAGTATTAGTGGAAGTATTGATGATGATAACCAGTATGCTGAAGCATTAAATTCAGTAATTTCATTGGATGTGATCACAGGGACAAACATGAATGGCATAAAATAGACACTTTCCTGCAAGAGGTCTAAATCTTTTCCATAATCCTTAACAGTTACAGCTCCATCTTTATATACATGTGAATGGTACATCATCCAGTTACCGGACCTTAAAAAAACAATAGCCATTATAATGAGGGTGAGCTATTTCAAAGATATAATTCTAAGCCAGTAATTGAAATAAAAATGTACCTGATAGCTGTTCATCTCTGTTTGCGGGTGATTACTTTTACTTGAACACATAATTTTTAAATATGGTTCATAATAGTTTGATAGTTCTGTGCTAAAATTTAATGCCTTACATTTCCAAAAATTCAATTAAGGTCACTTGATTTCAACAAAAATATTGTTTTTTATGAAGGGAGAGAAAAAAATTCTCCGAATGGCAAATTATGAATGCATTTTATTTATTTTAATTAACACAAGGCCATTTTAGACTACCACAGTAGGTACCGAAATAAACTAGATTTAATATAAACCACATAGTAGCGTTTGTAGTTCCCACAAGGGGAAAACATGCCGCATTCTGCCTAAAAAGGCTCTTTGCAGCTGAGGCTATGAGCGCCAAGAGTCGGCGCTAAGGACGCCGCTGGCGGAAGAGATGGCGTGGAGAAATCAATAGAGAAGGCAAAATTATGTATACAATCATTAGATAAAAGTAAGATGATATCCATTTCTAAGCAATTATGGATCATTAGAGTTAATAACTGTAAAGGGAAATTATTTTGGACATGTAGATATTTTGAACGTACGTAAACATTGGTGATTTGTAACTTTCTGGAAGAGAGTTCACCTTATAGAATTTCGGTAAGAATAACGTCGTTTGAGTCTGCACTAAAGCTAAAACCCTCTACTAACCACTGAGTGAAGTACAGCAAGGAGTCCGATCAATATATAAAGAGACGGCATTTTAAGCATTGCATTAAGATTTTGGACCATTGTGCTTTTGGCACTTCATTCTGCTCTTATCTGCATCACTTATGCCCACAACTCTGATTTATTGGGCCCTCATTGTTACATAATTTCAAGATCGCGACCCGCTTAACAATTGGATTACACTGAGAACATTTGCAGAAGAGGAGATGTACACCTACCTCCTGTGTATAAAAAATATGTCTGGCAATTTGGTGTTTCGATTGAAAACGTCATGATCAGCCGTGATCACTCGTTATTTATTTTAATTTCGCCAAGGTTGAAGTCGACGGAGACACTCACGTCGAGCTAAAAAATTTTGTACCAGTTAAAATAGAGCACATATTTTCTGAGCTGAGGAATAATGATATCCATTCAGAAATTAATAAGAGAATATGCTTTGAACCTTATGGAAAAGCGTAGTAATTTATGCAATGTATTCAATTTCTAAAGTCATGATAATAAAAGTAAACGACAAAAATGTACACAAAAGTGAACGTCGAATTTTTTTCATCCCAAAGAAACTCGTATTTTTTTTGTTTGGACGATAAAGTATATTTGTTCACGATCTTGAGAAGATCATTTGATGTTCTTTTGATTGTTAAACTTAGTTATTGCATATCTTAGAAAACAATTGGTATAAGGCAGAAATACGACATTTACGAGGGAGACTTCTGAAAATCCTGAAATGAGGGCTAAATAAATCGATCGCGAAATAGAATTTTCATGGTAACAATACATTCCAGAAAGTCAATAGTAAACACCAAAAGGGAACATTTAAGTGGTATGCCGAATCGGCTACGTACCAGAAAATAACTATGTATCAGTCACTGTGTTGACGAGAATGAACGCTAACTATGAATGTGTCATTAAAAATGCCCTTTTGAAAAGCCCTTTCGAAAAGGACTATCGACTTTTGTTATTGTTTTTAGTATGCCTCTAAAAATTAGTGAGATACAATGGAATAACGACGATGACGGTTGCGATTTCTGAAAATTACTGAATATGTAAAAAATAATTCGATCTTGACAAAAAATATTCTACAAAACGTAAGCTGTTTGAGTTGAGTTGAGGCGGGATGCGGTTGGATTGATTTGGTTGGATGGGTTGGATTAAACTGGGTACTAAAATTTAATTAGATGAAAATAAAAGAATTTTATTTGAGCTTTGTTACGCAATAACTGCAAAACCTTTTTAAATAATATTGCTAAATTATTTAAGGATATTTATGTCATATCCAAATTAAAAATACTAAATTTGTAGTTGGTTTGAGTTAGCAGGGAAATTATTGACAAAGCACATGAGTTATATCACTAAATTACACCTGTACCTCAGTGAAAACAATAGAGGTTATCTTCTTGTGGGTCTATCTCTTATCAAAATGCGTTGGATAATGAAAAATATGTGCTGTTGAAGAAATTTAAAATATATTTGATGCCTTCAATTTCAAGCTGGAGCACTTGCACTTCGAAAACTAAATATTTTAAAGGCGTGGGCCAACTAATAAATATTAAGTCAAGCCCTCATCCGTGGCTAGGCGAAAGGTAATTTTATGGTATAGCACAAGTATTTTTACCGACCAAGATACAAGGTTAGTCCGGAAAATAAGTGTACTGATTTTTTCCCGCCGCTCCAGGCGCGCCCAGCACCGCTCTGACGGGCTGCGATTGGAGGGGGGTATGTTGGCAAGCGACCCTGAAAAAGGCAGTCGGCTCTGAGCTGTGGTGTAGTGAGGAGCTCTGTTAACGCGAACCTCCACGCTCGACCCACGTCACGGAACGCGATGCCGAAGTTTTTGGAGCAGCGTTATTCCATCAAATTTGCGGTAAAGCTTGGGAAATCGTCTACCGAAACTGTCGGTATGATTAACCAGGCTTACGGGGAGTCAGCCATGTCCAGAAACATGATCTTTCGGTGGCACAAGATGTTAGTGGAGGGCAGAGAAGAGGTCGACGACGAACCACGGCCTGGACGCCCATCAACGACACTCACCGACGAAAATGTGCGAAAAGTTCGCGATGTACTGAACTCTGATCGTCGTCTTAGTGTTCGGATGATAGCAGAGCAGTGTAATGTGCCAAAAACAATAGTACACGAGATTATTAGGGAGCAATTACAGATGCGAAAAATTTGTGCAAAGTTGGTGCCGAAAGTGCTCAGTGATGATCAAAGACTCAATCGTTTGGAAATCGCGACACAACTTGCGGATCACTGCAAAAATAATCCACATTTTTTAGAGAACGTTGTTTCGGGTGACGAGACGTGGATCTTTGAGTACGACCCGGAGTCGAAGAGACAAAGTGCGGAGTGGCACACCCCATCATCACCCCGTCAAAAGAAAGCTCGCATGAGCAAATCTCGGATCAAGGCGATGCTCATTGTCTTTTTTGACAAAAGGGGAGTCGTCCACTACGAATTTGTACCTGAACGACAAACTGTAAATGCTGCATTTTACGTCCAAGTGCTCGACAGGCTTCGAAAACGAGTCGCCCGCGTCCGGCCAGCGATCAAAAACATCTGGCGGCTGCATCACGACAATGCGCCGTCTCACACCGCGCTTGTCGTGTCGGACTTCTTGGCCAAGCACGGCGTGGCAACGCTGCCGCACCCGCCCTACAGCCCGGACTTGGCACCACCGGACTTCTTTCTGTTCCCGAAGATAAAGAGGAGTTTGAAAGGAACGCGATACGGGACTTTGGACGCCGTCAAAGAGGCCGTGACGACGTGTCTTCGAGAGGTTCCCGATGATGCCTTCGCGGGAGCGTTCCAGGAATGGGAACGCCGCTGGAACAAGTGTATCGACTCACAAGGGTCCTAATTTGAGGAATATAGTATTAGCTTAAGATATGTAAAAGTGTAATAAATTTTTTTTCCTGAGCTCAGTACACTTATTTTCCGGACGAACCCTGTACAATGGGTAATAATTAAATGCTGTTCAAACGGCAGGCAAGTCTATTCTGAAGCTCATCACGAAAGAGATTGTGATCATGCAAATAAAATTTAGTTAGCCTAATATTCTCTAGGTGAATATTAATGTAGGTGGTATCGATAGTAAGAGCACAAGAGCTGAGGAATCATAAAGAATCCTTGATCAAATTTTATATCACATCCATGTTATTAACCAATTACACAGTCTAAAAGAACGTGTACTCCAGGTATTAAAATCATCATCAACTTACTTTAAACGATACATGTGATCAGGTATATCGAATGACTCCGGAATGTAACTGGTTACTCCAATCCCCAAGCAGAAATCGAATTTGCTCGTTAATTTATTATCCAGACGTACTTCGAACAACTCATTCCTCCTGAGCGGTCTTTGGGTCAGTAGAACCGCTTTAAATGGCTCGTTTTTACTTCAAAAGAAAATTTTAAATGATAGAAAACACAGAATTAAAAGATAAATTGTCCTGGTGGAGTAATTATCATTAAAAATATATATTTTAGAGTCATCATTCAACAAATACATTTCTCAAAGCTTTATGCAGGCTTCGAAATTTTAGAATTTTGGACACATTCCTTATCATTGAGTCATAGTTTATTGTTAACCCCTACACTCACTTTATCCTCTCCGCTGTTCTTCCGTCATTACTAATTGCCACGTTAGTGCCACATTTCGGATGGAATGTGAGTCTATTGAGGGAACCGTTGCTTCGGTTCGCTGAAAATAAGAAAAAAAATCTGTTTATATTTACTTACGTCAACATTTTAATCAATGTTGAAAATTAACACCAGAATCGAAAAAATCTACTTTTTTATTCACTTATCTCATGGATTTATCATTGAAGCAATTATCTTTAAAAAGCCAAACTAGTAACATCATTAAACAGTGTGTATGTAGAAGGCAGTGATAGAATATCTTAAAGATATAATGGTACATGTTAGTTGATTATTAATGATATAAGGTATTATATATTACAATTGATAATTAATTATATTAAAAATAACATGGGAATTAGTCTAAAAAATCTATTTCGAACGCTAAAGAACGATCAGGAAAGTTTTAGATAACACAGACTAAATCGATTTTGAGCTATTTGTCCTTTTGTAAAACTTCAAATTAGTATTTTATGCAAAAATAAGCGGTGTATTACAGGATTTTAAAATATTTATTATTTTCGATTATCATTCAATTTCAAGGGATATTAGTGAGATAAAAATGTTTACTATGAAATGATAGAGGCAGAAACTGTAAGGAACTTTATAATTTATAAATTTATTTATAATATTCTGAACGAAATTAGGAGAAAATTCACCTTTGATTACTCCCTTTATATGAACAGTTTGACTTTTATGGCACTGATAAACAATTTGCGTCAAGTCCACAGTAATGTTGGTTGTGCTGGAATCTGATTTGGAAGCGTGAAACGTTGTCAGCCATTCACCGTCCGCTTCCTTCCAACTGTTAATGAAGACATTCAATGCCTGGTTCGACGTGGAATTTGTATCACAGGGAGGATCTAGAAGAGCCGCTGTGACTACGATTTGGAAAACTAAGAACTGAATGGGAAATATAAAGACGAAATACGCCATTTTGTACGAGGAATATCTACTCCTCCAGCTGATTAGAGAAATATGAATGACTCAAAAGCATCTATATTGACCTCTAGAACTTTCGCATCTTTATCATGGTCATGAAACGTCATCATTAGCCTAAGAAAGGTTTTAATTATCCAAAAGGATGTAAGATTAAACACTTTCGTAAGTCTCTCTGGATGAAATGCATAACATTTTAGTATTTAAATCTATTTTTTTGTCTTCCATTTTTCTCATAATTAAGTCTATTTTTTTTATAATGCCGCCTTAGCTAAAGATCAAGCAAACTTCGCTTTTTTCAGAAAGCTCAAGTCAATTGATAAATTGATAAAGAAGCTCTTTCGAAATTTATTTTTGATTTTGAAGCGAGAGCTTTTCCTTCGCTTGTGTCGCTTAAATAGATTGAATGAAGAAATACTCAAGTACAGTTCATTACGGTCTCTCCTTACGGAGAGCATTATTATGAGCAATTATCTGTCAATAACAATCATATGTCACCGAAGAAACTTAGACAAGATATGCGGAAATGTGAAAGGTAGTAATGAAATCCGCGAATTAACATAGTCATTCTTAATTCGGGCAACACTTTTTTGTTTAAAAATGAGGTGACATCTAAATGAGTGGTTAGGGATAAAAATAATAAAACTAATTTTAATGTAATTAGTCTTCCCTATGTTTTCACTATCTATCGAGATTTTCATCATCAGCAGAGTGAATTTTAGTTGAATAAAAGACTTAGCATGACTTCATATTCCATCATCATTATTGTAGTACATTGTGTCCTAACATTTGGTCATCGATGAGCTAAGTTAGTAAATGAATAATGAGGCTGAAAAATATTAAAATTCCACAAAATAATTTATTAGCATACGTGCACGGTTTCGATACTGTGCACCATCATCAGGTTATGGCTAGCAACAAAACCTTGGTCGTGTGCTGATTAATTATTTTGTGTAATGCAGTGTGTTTTGTTCCCTTAACATGAAAGTATTTAAATAAGTAATGCCCAAGACTAGTCTTTAGTACATTAATAACTATAAATTTTTAAAATAAAGCAAATAGCAAAGTCCACGACAACATATTTGGTCATCCTAGTCAGCAGTCATCCATTATAACTGGTTATTCGAGCACGTAAGTTAGTAGTAGTAGTTTTGAGGGGAGGCGACCGACAGCTGAGGTCATGTGCGTCATAGGGGATGGACAGGAAAGGAAGAAGGGTGGAAAGAAACCCGGCGTCGGCATTAGCCTGCTCTTTACGAAAGGCGCCAAGGGGTCCGCAGCTTAGCGTCCCATCCGACGGACGGCGTACTCACTCAAAGTGCCCTCCACAAAGCACCTCAAGTAGGGATCGAGATACCTCTGAAAATATTCAACACTGCCGGGATTTTAACCCGGGCCCTCTGAGTGGGAAGCCAGTACGTTAGCCCCCGCACCATCTCGATCCCGCACGCAAGTTACTTCCTCAATTATGGATTCTCACGATGAAAAAGCAAGGAACGTTCACTGCAATTACAGCCACGCAATAACTGAATTTACACGTACAGTACCTCATATAAAATACATACACTCACATGCAATGAATTAGACTGAAAATAGTTATTAGAACAAGAATAAGGCGGGTATAGTGAGCTTAATTTGAATGGGTTTCAAAATTGAATAATTGAATGAATTTATTTAGAGCAAACCACTTGTAATGTAGCCAAATGTCTAATTTAAACTTTAGCCAAGGTACTGCATATTTTATTATTTACTTTTTCTAAGGTACTGCTCAGCACTTGTAAACCTCGGGATTCAAATCTAATTGTTTTATTTAACAATGTGCACCTGTGCCAAAGTTAAAAATTGCTGAGGGATATTTTTTGTTCATAGATATACCTTGGTCAATATAGTCTCTTCCATTTCAAACCATCTGGCACTTAGAAGCACCAGTATTTTTCTATTATATTCCCGTTAACATTCCTCCAAGACTTGTTTTGATATGCGCATCAAATTATTACAGGCAATCGAAGCACTATTAAATTTTACTGTACATTGACGGGGGGGATTCTTGCTTGAACAGCTTGCCAGAATTATAACTATTCGTGTATTTTCTCGGGATGGAAAGAAAATTTTCTATGGAGTGGTTTATTTGTAGCAAAACGTAACTCGACGCAACTAGTTACTGGCTTAGATGCCATGTGGGTAATAATAAAATGACTACCTTTCCATTGATCAAATATTTTATAATTTTACAATACAATTATTTGAACCTAACATACCTCGGCCGAGATAGTTATACAACAACGTCCCCGAATGGGCTGACCATGGTTGCTTCCAACACCCATTCTTACTCGGATCATGACAGCACAAACGCACGACATCTGTTTGCAGATGAGTTCGTAAGATTTTTCCGCAAAACGCTGTTGCCATCCCCAAGGTGAACATACAGGTAAGTGTATCATTTTAGGGAGCTTTATTACAGATAGAAAGAAGGTAAGCTATGATGTTACATACTTAACCTTAAAATTTAACTTAAATAAGACGAGTAATTCGGTGAAATTAGATTAGCCGTCTTATTCCTCGAAATCTTTTACTTCGTCGATATTCCTCTTCCGTATTTATAGAACAAACTATTGCTATTATTAGGTTTCTTTGGCATTAAAGACATCGATTCAATTCTAAGAGTAGGCTATAGAAATACTAAAAATACTGAGAGCCTTGAAAGGTCAACATTATATTACTACATATATATATATATATATATATATATATATATATATATATATATATACAGGTATATATATGTGTGTATATATATATATATATATATATATATATATATATATATATATATATATACATTCAAACACGAAATCCCGCCAAACGGCGAATAAATACTCATATATACAGAAACAGATATAAGGAAAAGGGATAGGAACACATATAAAGGACGAACACAATAGAGGTGGGGAAGGCGGAATCGAACGGATCACTAGAGTAAAAATATTTCCTCAACCGGGACTCGAACACCGGATCTTTCCACTTGCCGGGCGGATGCTCTTAACCACTTGAGCTATCGAGGATAGTCAATTTACCCTGAGATCCGTGGGTCTAATATGTCGCCAAGCGCCCCGATTCTTTCAGCCAAGAGATGGCGTCAGGGGGCTGTTTCACCCACCAAAGGAGAAATAGACAATACACAAGGAAAGGAAAGGACAGTGGGTTAGAATTCATACAGCATCATACAGGAAAGGAACACATTGGCCAAATACACATTCAAACACGAAATCCCGCCAAACGGCGAATAAATACTCATATATACAGAAACAGATATAAGGAAAAGGGATAGGAACACATATAAAGGACGAACACAATAGAGGTGGGGAAGGCGGAATCGAACGGATCACTAGAGTAAAAATATTTCCTCAACCGGGACTCGAACACCGGATCTTTCCACTTGCCGGGCGGATGCTCTTAACCACTTGAGCTATCGAGGATTGTGTTCGTCCTTTATATGTGTTCCTATCCCTTTTCCTTATATCTGTTTCTGTATATATGAGTATATATATATATATATATATACATATATAAAATACATATATATGTAAATATATAATATATTATAATAAGCAATTAGTATTCAAACCAACTTTTTTATGAATTGTTAAAATATTCGTTTATAATGTTATTTTACCCTCCCCGGACTACAACCTTGACGTGGTGGAAAGGCTTGTGCGTTCCGATGACCCCTAGAGCTGTGCTGGCGGGAGTAATAATGATTGCTCCTGGCAGGGTCACCCATGCCAGATAGGTCGAAGGTTAGGAGCCAGACGAAAGGTAGTCCACGCAGCTTCTGTTCCTCAGTGAGGCGGCTGCAATGGCGTCTGATCCCAGCAGGGCGGCTAATAAGTGATGGTGTCACGTTAAAAACACTATGGAGGAAGGCAACGGGAAACCACCTCAATTATCATTCCCAAGATTTATGAAGGTGAGATAGAAGGATAGCGGGGTTTACTGAAGTGATAATTATGGAATAATATACAGCGGCGGGGACGAGAGCCAACGAGGGGTTGCCATAGTATTAAATAAAGACGTAGGAAGAAGCGTAATCAACATAGAGCAGGTAACGGATAGATTATTACTAGTAGAGATAAAAGCAGAACCGACGAACTTGTTATTATTCAGGTATACATGCCACCGAGCAACCATAAGGAAGAAGAGGTCGATAGGATATACGATCAGTTAGAGGACATTATCGCCTGTGTTCCTGCAGGGAAATATTTGATAGTGATGGAATGCGACGGTTGGCGAAGGAAGGGATGTTGATGAGGTCGGGGTTTAGGCACGAGGAATGACCGCGGGGAGAAAGCAGTGAATTCTGCAGGAGACAGGGTTTAGTCATCACCAACACTTGGTTTAGACACCACAAAAGACGCAGGTATACATGGAAAATGCCAGGTGACTCAGGAAGATATCAGCTAGATTATATCCTGGTTAGACACAGGTTTAGGAACAGTGTGATAAATTCCCACAGCTTCCCGGGAGCGGATGCGGAGTCAGACCACAATTTATTTGTTATGAAATGTAGCGTCCCTTTCAAAAAGACAAGGCAGGGGCGGCGAGATAGAAAATGGAATGTAGAAGCATTAAATGGATTGAAAAGGAAGGAATACAAACAGGCGGTAGAGGAATTCATGGAGGATGGTAAAGAGCTAAGTACTATCGAAGAAAAATTGGAAAGTATCAAGAAAGGGTTGTCTAAAGCCGCAAAAGACACTATTGGAACCGTTAACGCTAAAAGGACTAGGAAGCCATGGATCACGGATGAGATGATTACAAAGATGGATGAGCGGCGAAAAGGGAAGAATGTAAATACAGAATTAGGCAAAATTGAGTACAAAGAATTAAACAATAAATTGAGGCGGGCAACAAATAAAGCAAAAGAAGCATGGTAGAAGACGCAGTGCGAGGATATGGAAAGTCTGCAGAGGAAGGGTGAAATCGGTGCGCTGTACAGCAACGTTAAATCGTTATCGGGAAGTAAGAAAGGAAGATCTATACTAACAGTTAGAGATAAGGCGGGTAAGGTAATAGTTGACGCAGGAAAGATCCAAGAGAGATGGAATGGGTTTATAGAAGAACTGTATAGTAAAGAGCTTAGACCAACAAAGTTAGACATTGAAAAAGAATATGACGTAGAGGAAGACAGCTTAGGCCCAGACATACTAGACAATGAGATAGAAAGGGCATTAAGGGAGATGAAACTAAATAAGGCCGTAGGGGTGGATAACATTCCCGCGGAACTTTTAAAATGCTTAGGAAAATGTGGGAGGAAGAGGCTATATGGGCTGATTCGTAGTATTTATGAGGAAGGAATCTGGCCGGAAGACTTTGTGAGATCAGTTTTAGTTCCTATTCCGAAAAAGGTAAAGGCTACGTCATGTGAGGACTACAGGACAATTAGTTTGATACCCCACGCAGCTAAAGTTGTTCTCAGGATCATAAACAAAAGGATAGAGAGTAGGGCAAGTGATTACTTACAGGATGATCAGTTTGGGTTTAGGAAGGGGAGAGGTACGCGTGATGCCATTGCAGTAATGAGATTATTAATCGAGAGGAATATAGAATACAAGCAGGAAGTGTTTGCCTGATTCGTAGATTTCGAAAAAGCGTTTGATTGAGTGAATTGGGGAAATTTAATGAGTATATTGCGGATAATAGGAATAGAGTGGAGGGATAGGAGGCTAATCCACAACCTGTACATGTCTCAGACTGCTCAGGTGCGGGAGGGAAACGGGGAGTCCGGATGGGCAGTGTTAGGAAGAGGTCTAAGGCAGGGTTGCCCATTATCACCGTTGCTATTCAACCTGTATGCAGAGGAAATGATCAAAGAGGCATGGTAAGAACTGGAGGTAGGCATGAAAGTGGGCGGAGAATTCGTAAAATCAGTTAGGTTTGCTGATGACCAAGCTTCAGTTTGTCAGTAATCCATAGGGTTGTCAGCATTGTTGAGTGAATTGGAAATTCAGTGCGACAGGTATGGGATGAAAATCAATATTAATAAAACAAAGGTTATGCGATTCTCTAGATAAAAAAAGGCTAAGCTAAACATTAAAATAGGAGGGCAAAAACTAGAGCAGGTAATACAGTTTACGTATCTCGGAAGTGTTTTGGACCAACACGGTCAAAGTAGTAGGGACGTTAGGAGAAGAATTGCGCTAGGCAAAGAGGCTTTCACAAGGAGGAGGGAGTTGATGACAGGGATGTTGTGTAAGGATGTTAAGAAAAGACTCGTAAAAAATTTGATATGGAGCGTAGCTATGTACGGCGCGGAAGCGTGGTCATTGAAGCAGGATGATAGACGTAGACTGGAGGCTTTTGAAATGTGGGTGTGGAGAAGAATGGAGAAGGTGAAATGGACTGAGAAGAAAACAAATGAGGAAGTACTTGGTATGTTGGGCGAAGAGAGGGGTTTGTTGGGAGAAATCCTATGGAGGGAGGAAAAGTGGATGAAGGGGGTATTGACCGGCAGTGGGATGTTGAAGACTGTGATTGACGGGAGAATGTTAGGCAAACGAGGAAAGGGAAGGAACAGGATAGGGATGTTGGACGGGATGAAGGGAGGAAGAAAGTACTCAGAGATGAAGAGGGACCTGATGTAGAGTGGGATGTTGTGTTTTGCTGGGGGTCACTAATTGTTGAATTAGTAATTTTGTCCATCCAAAAACCTATCTTAACCGGTAGATTACGTAGTAATAATAATAATAATGTTATTTGTATGCAAATTTTTATATGAAATGAATTTTTCTGATCTGTGTGCATTGAACGTTTGCTGAATTTCATTTCATTTTCTAAAATTTTAACATCAAATAAAGAGTTTCTGATATTTTGCTAACGATATTCCTAGGATAATTGATGCTACAAGTAGACATACATGAAGGTGAAAATACAAGGTTTCCTCACGAACATTTCAATATGGAAGGCTTCTCTCACGAAACATTTCGTAAACACGAGAGATGAACAAACGGAAACTGAGACCCTCGATATGATCACGCAGGCTTATGGGGACACTGCCTTAAGCCGTTCCACAGTATTTGAGTGGCAAAAGTTGTTTAAAGAGGGTAGGGAGCTCGTTGAAGACGACCATCGCTCCGGACGGCCGTCGACGGCAAGAACCGACACGAATGTGGACAGAGTGAGAACACTGCTGAACACAAATCGACGCTTAAACAGCGAAGAAATTGCAGACCAGTTGGGTCTGTCTGCATCCAACGTCCAACGCATTATTTCACAGGATTTGGCCATGCGCAAGGTGTGCGCCGAGATGGTGCCGAAAATTCTGCCATGGTGCGCTCGTCGTCAGACAGCTCCTGGCCAAATACGGCGTTGCCGCACCATCCCTATTCTCCCGATCTGGCACCACCGGTCTTCTTCTTCTTCCCCCTGATGAAAAGACCGCTAAAGGGACGACGTTTTGACTCGATAAAGGCCGTTCAAGAGGCTTCGATGAGGGTCATCAACGGCATCCCCAAAGAAAATTTCCAGCGGGCGTGCGGGGAATGGGAGCAACGTTATACTAAGTGGGACACGCCAGCTCAAGGAGCATACTTTGAAGATTATTAAGTCGATGTAAGTATATCTTCAATAAAATTCTTGAAAAAAAATCAGTCCTACCACTTTTGGGTGCGTCCCTGTATGTAGTGTAGAGACGGTGTAGGAACGACAATGAATTGTGCGCTGGGATGAAAAAGGGAAAGATAACCTAAGTATCATAAGTTTTTTTTGTTGAGTTCGGAATTATAAATTTACAACGATCACTAACCAGTTTTTGGTGAATCGGGGGCCGTACATCTTTTGTCAGTTATTAAACATATTTTAAATTTGTAAGAGACCAAAGCCCACCATACTTTGCAAATAACACCGTCTTCTCTTTCGATGAAAAAATTCAGACAAGGAAATGCAGTTTTCTTTGCACAAAGCTTGAGATATTAAAGATAGATTTTTAGGAAGGGCTCTTCTTTAAGCTGAAAATATAAAACATCCTATGTCCATGATTTTCAAGCAAACATAATTGGGCAAACTTTTACTGAAGTAACAGGAAAGTTGTATTACTTAAGCAATACTGAACTTTGGTAAATAATATTATTCCCTTCGAATAACGTCAAATATTGTTTTATACCAGTTGGGTGCGAAAAATCACATTGGCCATTTTTCTATGTTAATTTTATTTTACTGGAGCAACCTGATTCATCAATAAGTGATATGAGTTTTACGGTTTACAAAACGGAGTAGGAAAATGGAAATTTGTTATAACAATTTTAAGTGTAGCTCATTAGCATTTATACCACTAGTATCTTCATTTCTTCCTTCTAACAAATATGTTATCACTAAAAATTAAACAATGCAAATTTCCAAAACTTTGTTGCTTAAAATCATACAAAAGTAATTTTTAAGTAAAACCCGAATTACTTATTTTAATATTTACTATTCACAATGGGTATCATGTTGGCAATCTGAGACTTGCTGCAATAGTGGTAAGATATCAGATATTCACATTCTTGGTTGTGAAGACCTCTTTTTTTCACAACCAAGAATGTGAATATCTGAAATATTACCGCTATTGCAGCAAGTCGCAGATTGCCAACATGATACCCATTGTAGACCCTAATTCATGGTGATTGCTGGGTCTGTGGGATTGCTATGTATGAGGTCTGTTAAAAAGTATCGTAAATTATGAATTTCGGCGGATAGCGTCTATTTAATTTCTGATTTTTTTGTGGCGTTATGTTGGTACTTATGTCTCTCACTTATGCCGCAAAGTTCGGTCATTTAGAATGTTTAATTAATTGTTGATAGCTGTTTTGCTTGGTCGTGATTTGGCTTGTCTTCGATTTTTGCCTGTTCCAAAAAATGGATGAAAGAATCTGTTTCAAATTTTGTGTGAAAAACGAAATTAAGTGCGCGGACGCATGCCGAATGTTGACTGTGGCATATGGAGAAGCAACCTTGGACCGAAGCAACGTTTATCGGTGGTACAAAATGTTCTCAGAGGGCCCAGAAGATGTGAACGATGCGAGAGCGTGCCGAACGCCCGCACATTAACAACAGACGAAAACATTGATGAAGTGAAGAAAATAGTATTGGCCAATCGTCGAATTGCCGTTAGAGAAGTTGCTGAGGAACTAAACATATCGATTGCTTGTGTCATTACCAATGATCTCGGCATGGCGCGGGAGTAGTTAGAGAATGCGGGTTCCAAAACAGCGAAAACCCCGCCACATGGTGGCAAAAATCGTAATTAAAAACAAATGAATATCGAAACAAAAGAGGAGCGCGATATGGCAAACAAATGAAGCACGGTTGGCGGCGGACGACACCCCGCCACCTGGTGGTAAAAATCGTAACTAAAAACAAGTGAATGTCGAAACAAAAGAGTCGCGCGATGCGGTAAACAAATGAAGCACGCCACCTGGTGGTAAAAAGCGTAACTTAAAAAAATGAATATCGAAACAAAAGAGGAGCGCGATGCGTCAAACAAATGAAGCACGGTTGGCGTCGGACGACACCCCGCCACCTGGTGGTAAAAATCGTAACTAAAAACAAGTGAATGTCAAAACAAAAGAGTCGCGCGATGCGGTAAACAAATGAAGCACGCCACCTGGTGGTAAAAATCGTAACTAAAACAATTGAATATCGAAACAAAAGAGGAGCGCGATGCGGTTAACAAATGAAGCATGGTTGGCGTCGAACGACAGGAGAAGCACGGGATGCGCGTGTGCTGGTGGTAGAAAGCTGGACTAGTTGATTTACCTGCCACCTGGGTGCGCGATGCGGTAAACAAATGAAGCACGCTTGGCGTTGGATGACAGAAGAATGTTGACAAATGAAGCGCGGGGAAGCGCGGTGGGTGCTGGTGAGCGTAAGTAGTTGATTACCCTGCCACCTGGTGGACTGTATGAAAGTGTGAACGAAAGAGGCGTTGAAACAAAAGAGATGTGCAAGGCGGTATTGTGAACAAAAGAGGCACGGCTGGCGAGGTCGGGTCGGGTGACGTTCATGAGAGGACGACTTTTAGAAAATCCAAGATGGCGTGTTTCAGGAACGGCTTATCCTATCTCTGTAACAGGATGTCATGAAAAGCGCGGAGGTTTCTGTTTCGCACTAACGTCACGATATTAAATGGCGTGTTTCAGTAACGACAGTTTCTATCTACTATCAACAGGAGGGAATGAAAAGCGTGGACGTGTCTGTTTCAAACCCACGTCTTGATATCTTCATACAAACCTTCAGAGGTGTATAAATGAAAGAAATACCTTAGAATTCAAAATTTGTTTATTTATCCATCTGCATTAGGTCCATCATTAAAAAAAATTAAGAAGTGTATTGCGTAAAAGCTCTCTAGGTACTTTGTTGATGGATATTATTTCTTTTAAAATTTGCGAACGTCGCTCCGGTCGAACAAGGAAATCCACTCGAAAACCTTTGCAGGTGATGAACTCGTTACAATTCGGACAGCTCACAACTTCGGGCCAACTGCGATTACGAGAATATTGAATAAAGATGCACTGGTCACAGATAATCCGCACACAAAGTTCGCGAGGACACAAAATACCTTTACCTTTCTTTATGCTCAATTCCTTACGCTCTAGGAGCATAGGTTTGATAATCTTATTCTTCCGAGAGTATCTTTTTCCAATTTCACGGGAATAAAGAATGAACACAATAGAGTCTGGAAGCTGTGACATTTCAATAGAACGTTCGACAGGACAGTGGGGAGTAGACTCCAAACGCTTCCCGCGAACGGATGACGCTGTTCTGACCAGATGTCACCATTCGACTGTGCCGAGCATGGTTCTCACGATGTTTAAATTCAACCAGATGTTACCATTCAGCTGCGTTGGAGACGCATATGCACGCCAACGTGTGGTAAAATGATGAATTTCATATTGTGAGAGCACAACGAGCCTATAAAACACCCTCGTTGCTCCCTCACCATCACTCGTTCTGCGATGAGTTCAACGGAGCTATACAGAATACTGTGCAAAAGAGTTGAAGACGTCTGCATCAATTGTTTTTTAAAGTTAAACGCACCTTTCATGTCAGTGCGTCTTTCACACGAGACTGTGAAAAATAGTGCGATCCATCCGGAAATTAACTTTTGCTGCATGTGTTGCCGCCAAGTCCCCGCAGATTGGAGACCCGCTCACGAATGTAAAAGGTGTTCGAAATGTGTTCCGAACAAGGTGGAGTATGCCGTTTTGACCACATTACCTCATTGTGGATTTAATACTGAGGATATTGGACTATTTTCCGAGTTAAGTGAAGATGAGGAGGAGGAGGAGGACGACGACCTTGAATCCCCGATTCGTTCATGATTTATCCATCGATATGTGATGTTTGTTGTATTTATTGCTTAAACCAGCATTGAAAATGTGAACAGTACTTAAGATGATTTGGAAATCAATATGTGAAGTTTTTTTCAATAAAAAAAATGACTGAGAAATTGTTCTTTTTCATTGTTTTAGAGGGTAAAAGTAAATAAAACAAACAAGGATTTAATAACACATTTCACAATATATTTTAAGCATATTAAGTACAAGAACAAGTACATTGAGTAACATACAATTTAAAAGAAGGGTACATTTTCTTCTTTTTCTTCAGCTTCTAATTTTAACAACAATCTGTTCTTAGAAATATTGCTACAAATCCATCTTTTCAATCTTGAACAATTATTTACTGCGCACGTGTACTTATCCGTCTGATGACATGCTAATGAGCACTTACCTCCCAATGGTTTAAGAAACCTTAGAGAGGGTACATTAAATAGGTTTCCAATTTCGAACACATCGCGATCTAAAGCATTAGAGAGGGATTTAGATTTTTCAATACCTTTTACAAAGAGATATTTATAGGACAACGTATTTTCTTTAAGAATTTTTTGCAGCTCATTGTATGGCGTTTCCCCCACATTGGGAGGTATCCCATGGTGATGCTCTTGCACCCATGTATTTTCACAGTTCATAACATAGTCAGGAGGTATCTGAAACACCCACGACTCACGCCGGTCATGTTCGAGATCCTCGATGGCTAGTTCTCTGACTATGAATTCATTCATTACACCATTCTTCCACACCAGAGCTTGAAAGTCCAATATCAATGCATTGATTACGACTGGTCCTAGTGGGTAAATTCTAGAACGGGGATACATTTTATCCCACAGGAAATTTCACTCTCAGGACGTTGTATTGCTCGTCGCCGAAAGTGATGCACAATTTCTCAATGCCCGTAACTTTCAAAGCGTGGGAAATATTACTCAAATGATTAATTACCGAATGACTCGATTGAGTAGCTACTTAAAGAGCCGAGTCAATCGCTTCGAAAGAATTTATTAATGCTTTCAAATCTTCAGCTTTATTTTTCAGGTATTCCATACAGACTTTGTAATGTGATTATATCATCCTCTTGTAAGGGAAATGGACCATTGTGTGAGTAAAGCGAATACATAATAACTCGACTATCTCGAGAATGTGATATGCCGAGAGTGTGTCCTATCTCGTGAAGCAGAATCCTGTATAAATTCGAGAATTCATATGAGTGATTCGCATCTATGCCTAAATACCAATTTTCCTCGATATCGATATGAATCTCTAAGGGGTGATTTCCAGGAGCTGGAAACTCTGCATGGGCTAAAACCTTTCCCGGTCCATCCAGGGGAGATGGACATATTCCAGATTTAGCATAATATCTATGGTTATCCCGAGCGTTAATGATTACGATGTCAGGATTATTGAAATCCTGTCTGAACTCTAAATTTGCGTATTCACTCCAAGCATTAAAAGCTGCTTCGGCTAACTTGTACATCACTCACCATTGGATAGTGCCAGACAATTTCCTTCTTTTCCCATTTGTGGTTATAAACGGCAAAACTAGTATCATCCTGTACCCCACATCGTGGAATTTTCGTTAAATTCAATGTATCCTTATTCAAAATTCCATCTGCCTTCAAATTAAAATATTCCTGAAATTGTCTGAGTGATTTTGTAAACTTATCCTCTGTTATATTGCTAATATCATTGTCGCTCACGTGTAGGTAACCGTATTGTTGCAAATAATTAGCAACAAATAAGTCTACGTCACCCTTGATTGGGGTGAGAAACGAAATTAGAGCAAAGAGGAATGGTGACATACCTCACTTCAGTGTTCACTGTGCGATTATCAAATTTCAACTGACTTAAATTTAACACTTTCAAATAATTTATTCTCCTCATGGAGGAAACACTTCATGCTCCGATCTTTTCCTGTCCAGTTTGTAATGACCCCACGCTAATGTGTTTATCCCATTTTCACATATGTAGCGTTTGTCATCAGCAGAGCTTAAAGCAATTTTATTCCTCTCCACTGTACGCAACTGATGTTTCTGGGATCGGAATATAGTCATTTTTCTAAAGGCGAGATTATTCTCACGTAAGCAGGTGACATAGTCATCAAATGATATAGTTTTATCAACTACGACCTTTTTCACACCTTTTGCTCGTTTACCTACACCCCCACCTTGCATACGATACGAATAAAGTTTGCCTCGCAATCCGACAAAGTGGGTCATGATCTTACCCCCACATTCATCCTTCCATTTCCCTATCACTTTAGCATTAATTTTCGAATAGCACGGGTGGTCAGTTGGGTAGTTTGAAGTATCGTATAATGAACTGTTAATTTTTATGTCCTTATAAAAATCTTCGCGCATTTCGAGTATGAAGCTGTCAGTATCCATGTAAAGTATTGAGGCGCCCTTATTCTTAATATGCCCATAGAAATAGTCATACATTAAATTTTTTGAAATGTCCAAAACTGCTTGTCCAATATACAAAGGCTTGTTCATTTCGATGAAACCACGTCTTTTGTGAACAGCAACGAGATTCTCTGCGAAAATAGTGCGATCGAGAAACGAAGAGCGATTAATTTTTCTAATTTTTTTCATTATTGACGAGTTAGATATTGATTCGTTTACGTACATTCTCTATGGTCTTGCCAAATACTGCATTGTTCATAAGCTTGTACATTTCCTTATCAAAATCAAACTTTGCCAATTTACGTTTTTCCGAATTGTGTTCAATGTAAGACTTCATCCATGGAGATTGATCAAACTCGATTACTCTATGGATCTTTTTCAATTTGAGACCTGCTGCCAATGCCTGTTTCAATGCTCTGTAATGGATGACGTAACGCTCCTTATCATCCAGAGTAGTCAATAATTTAGAATGTTTTCCCCCTGGAGGAACCTTTGTTTCGCTGCAGAAAGGGAAGTCTGAGTGTAAGTCGTGCAGCTGCTTCGGGTATTCTAAATCTGCTTCCAATATGTAACCCTTAGGAGAATCTTCAGGGATATACATCACATCAACATGTTCTTTCCATTTGAATCCACCCGTTGGGAGACATAGTGACAACGAAAATCCGTACATATTATTCTGATCTACATAAGCCAAATATACAGACTCCTTTTTCGAGTTATAACCTTCCATGTACTTGTTGTTAGCTTCCGCATATCGCTTCACACACTGACTGATTTCCCCGCGTATACCCTTTTCAAACATGAGGATCATATCATAGTCGGTCAACAGTTCGAGCGTTATCGCTGTATGCTTAAGTATTGCGTCGAAAGATAGTCCTTGTATTGTAAAATACCAAGCAGGGTCTAACCCATACGTAGTCATGCACGAACTTCGAAAATTTTCAAAGACAGCCAAAAGAAGAACGTCTGTTTTCAAATAAATATCTGAATATTCACCTAAATTTCGACAAATAAATTCATACCATACCTTTTTAGCAAATTCATAGTCTTGACTCGTAATGGTGTCATCATTCAGAGTGCTATAGAAAGGTTCAATGGGGGGAGGCTAGTATCATTTAATTTTTCCCAAGAATTTACGTATTCATATGGGAAAACACCCTTACGCGTGACGAGATCGAGTTTATCTCTAAAAACGGAGGACGTTTGTTTGAATGCATCCTTGGGGAGACTATCTACCAATTTTGAAAGAGAGGTTGATAAAAATCTAAAGCTGTCGACGAAGCGGTAGGAAAAATAGGAATCGACATGTTTTGAGAAAGAAATATACTTTTCCTCGTTGTTCGGAATACAAGTTATCTTCATGTTATCAGATCCTAAGTGTGGCACAATAAGGTGGGCGTCGTAGTTTGATAAATTATGGATGAAGACTGGAAGGAAGTTGGGAACTTTATAATTTACATTTCACACCGCGTGGGCTGCACCTCTGAAGTTACCCGAAAGGTGATCGTGATCCTTAACACGATCTTCACCCAACTCGAAGCCGCCGATGTGGCATAGAAAGGCTTGATTAAATGCATGATTTTCCTCATCAGTCAATATGTGCATCGGCACAGCATTTTTATACACGTTTTTTACATGGAGTGACATTTCTTTGAGTTTTTCAAGGAAGATTTGCACTGCATTTCTACCTCTGTATAGAATAGGATCGAATATTTTCCCTGTGTCTGACCCCAAGAGAAGACAGAAAGATATCACTTCGTGTTGTTGATGTGCTAAAGTATACGAATGCTCGTTCTGAGGAGAGCAACCTGCGATTTTTGGTAGTATACACTCAAAATCTGCATATGCGACATATGGAAATCGAGCCGATCGTGAATAGTTTTTGAAATTCAAAAAAGCGTCATTACCTTTGGGGAGAATTATTTTGCTTGGTGAATTTCTAGCACAGTCCTCCTTATGTTCAGCAAGAGCTTCCATTGTGTAGTAGTGAATCAAACAACGTTTACAAAAATATAATTTTGATTTATGTCTAGTCATCTGACTTCCCACCAATCTATCAAAGTTTTTGATGTAGCAGCAATGCGACTTATTTCCCTCCACTAGATAAAGAAGATCACAGTGATCCTCGAGCTCCTCATCAACAATTTTGATGGGGTAAACGTTATTCTTTTCATCTAGACCGAAAACATTGATTTAAATATTATTTTTTCGTTCAAATGTTGAAATTTGGGAAATTTCCACCGGGTAACTGATGCAACTCCAATCGTAGCTTGAATGAAACTCTTCAGTATCGTATTTAGAAACACGGTGAGGGTTTTGATTGATTTGTTTCGACCATATGGCATATTTAAAACAGAAATCATCATTATTTTGTACATTTATTACACTGTTTGTTCGCGTGATTTTAAGCGGTAGCTCTATGTAGGAGGAACCTCTGAGTGGACGATACCGATTGATCCTCAGTTCCAATCCTAGAATTTTTCTAAGAGACCAGCGTGAACCTTTTGTGGAGCTTTCAGATTTCTCCTTCAAAATTTTAGCGAGCAACCTATCTAAAATCCCATTTACATCGTCCGCCTGCAAAACCCTCACGTTTTTCCTCTTAAAACACCTTTCCTGTTCCTCCAAGTCAGTCGCTTCTTTTTGAAATTTAGCTTTTACTAAAATATTGATTTTAAGGGCCTGGATTTCCACCAAACTATCATGAATTTTTTCATTTAGCAAATTCTTAACCATATCCAAAAGAGTGACTAGGTCTGTATGACTTTCCCCACCACTCACCCAATAGGTTTTCAGACGGCTGCGAACTGCTGACTCTAACTTTAGGATAGTAGGTCCTCTTCCTCCTCCTCCGATCTGGTTTCCACGAACAGCATGGCGATTATGAACCTCTGACATCTCGTGAGCAGTCGAGTATTTCGGGTTATAGTACACCCAACACGTTTCACACAAAATCTGCATTTCTCCTCCGTTCCGAGCTCTACAAACAGCATGGTGGTGGTGAGCTTCTGACATCTCGTGGGCAGCTAAGTATCTTGGGTTGTAATACACGCAACACGTTTTACACAGAACTTCCTCCATCGCGATGAAATTTCTAAGTGAATTTCTCTTTGAGAAATGCCAGCTTTTATTTGAAATGCTATGTTCATGTTCGTTGATTAAAACAATCGAGAAACGTAATGGAAACAATTGAGTCGTCATTCAAGCATATTCTCTAACTGTAAGGATTATGAAATAATACAATATTCATATTATATATATGATTTTATTTAATTTTAATTACATTTTTCTTTTTGAATAATTTCACTTTGACATCCCATGCCGTGGCATTGAATATTTGTATTGCTTCTGAAGTCAATTTGAAATATTTTGGTAAATATATTTTTCTATTTATCCCCTCGAACATAATTGTTGCCAGGATCACTACTCCATATTTAGTGGTACACTCTTCTAATTTTTCCACCTCATACTCAACGCCGTCCTTCAAATCATCTTTGGTCTTCAAATCATCTTTGGTCTTTGGTCTTTCAGCCTCCCTCTGCTGATGCAGCAAAACTGATTTAACATCCATCTATAATAAAGGAATAAAATGTATAAGTATGAATTTAAATGTCTAATGATTATATTAAATTCAAAAGGAGAATTCTTACGGTGTGTGTAGAGAAGAGGAAATTTAAACAATGTAAAAGTGAGCAAACTATTTCCAAACTTATCTCCTGGAAAATGACGGTGGTTTCTTCAACTGCTTTCTAACTGATGTGTGGAAGTTGAGCATGCTCGGTTATATATACGGTATCCCTCTTCATCCAGTTCCAGGGTGGGAATGACTTCCCCTATTTGATCACGAGATCTTTCAGCGGTGTGAATGTGGTCATCCAAACTCCGACAGTTGGTTTGCTCTGCGACGTATTCATGTCGACTGGGTTAATTGGGCGATTGGGCGACTGGTGTAATAAAACGTTTTGGTGGGAATTGCGCGATAGAAAGGCGCACACAACCACTACTGTATAGGCAGCTGTCACTTTATTTTATATTCTTGTGAGATTGGCCGGGATGAGATCATCCAAGCCCATCTGTTGCTTACACATGTCGGAGTCGAGTATCACTTTATTTTATATTCTTGTGAGATCAGCGTACGCGTCTTCGTCTCAGCGGTCGGGATGAGGTCATCCACATGCGGATGGAATGAGATCATCCAAGCCCATCTGTTGCTTACACATGTCGGAGTCGAGTATCACTTTATTTTATATTCTTATGAGAACAGCGTACGCGTCTTCGTCTCAGCGGTCGGGATGAGGTCATCCACATCTTTTACTAACACATGTCCGTACCGGAGTATTTTCTCACGCCTCTAGTCAGTCCTCTCTTTGACCGCGAGCGTCGCTCTGCAGCGTAAACATCTTGCTCATTCTCCTTATAAATACGGCTGAGCGGAAAGAGCAACCATTCAACATCATGGAGTACATGTGCATAGATATAGAAGTGTACCACACTAAGGAAGGGGTCAGACTCTGCAGGACCTGCTCTTATGGGAGGGAGATTGAAGTGAGGGAGGTGGAACATGTATGTTCCAAACACGTCGTGGGTACGGCCACTTGTTGGTTGTGTGGAGGGCCGTTGTCGGTAAAAATCACCATCGTTCCTCCTCTCCCTCCGAGTGTATGCCAACACCCCATACCACAGATCCAGTTGAAGGAGGAGAAGCCCCTGGACCTATCCCGGCAAAGCCAACGGTCGTCGTCTCAGAGTCTCTTGCGGGCGGCGTTGACCGGACCGATACAGCGCAGTGTCGTTGGAAGGGAGCTGCGGTTGACATCTGAATACCACCACCGGCAGCCTGCTCTTCCCTCTCCGGTGGATAATACGCTGCCCCCCTCGGGACGGATGGAGACATACCCCCGGAAGCCTGTGCATCCCTCTCCGGCGAGGCGGATACACCACCACCCCCCTTTAATATATTTGGGGGATACTAAAACTAAATGTGCATTAAAATAGCGCGTGTTAGACTAGTGCTGTTTCTTTCCAGAAAGTTTCAAGCGCCGAGGCGTGGATGATCTTGCACCGTAAAGCCAAGTTGGTGATGACGGTCGTGCTCAGCTCTTGAAAGTTCCTTGCCTTTTGTAACAGTTAAAATTTTGTATTTGAAATGAGAAAACGGGAATTTAAAAACGGAAAAACTGTTTACTTATTTATAATCTAATCAAATTTACTATATCCATCTAGTATATATCACATGTACATGAAATTTTAAAACAGTACAATTTCGGTGACGGTGATTCAACAACTTTCATTATGAACGTAAATGCTCCCAATAGTCTACCGCGTTCCTCTGAGCAAACGCCATAGTTCACTCTTGATTTTTTACCAATGGTGAAAGTCACTGGAGGAGTGGAAGCTCCCTGTCCACCGTCTGTTTCAGTCCGTCGTATGTCTCTTGATCTCTCCCTTATTCCGTAAACGTGGCACGTAATGGATGGATCTTGCCGCTCAGCCTTTTCCAGCATCTCCTCTCCCAATTTGAGGTTTCTTATCGTGGAGACGTTGAAGCGTTCAACCTGTTTTGTGGTAGGATTTTCAAAACCTGAGAACGTCACCTTCCGCGAAATGGATTTGTTCATATGCCTGAATTCCGCGATGCACCGTTTGACTAATTCCACTTCCAGAATGAGATCATTCTTTTCGTTGTCGATCAAGAGTGGTAGAGGGAGAATAATCTCATACACTGAATTCACACACGATCGTTTACTTTGCGAACAACGAGCGGATGCTCGCCTCCGAGTTTGGCAGTAACTGAACGTACCACAGACATTTTCATTCTGGGTGTATCACACGATGGAGTCGAGTATTTATACACCAACATCCACATGTCCTGACTTTTTCGGAGGCTTTTATACACCTCTGCGCATGCGCACATCATGAAGGGGGTGTGACACGTTCGAACTTGTTTAGAAGCCTCTCACGCACATGCCACGACTCGTTCAGGCAGAGACGTTCGCCCGACCCGGCCCGGCCCCGCGACTCCAGCGCCACAGCCTACCGCATTGCATACCTCTTTTGTTTCCTCGCTAGCCGTGCCTCTTTTGTTTACAATACCGCCCTGCACGTCTCTTTTGTTTCGACGCCCTACGCATCGCATGCCTCTTTCACTTTCATTTGCTTTCAGTCCACCAGGCGGCAGGGCAATCAACCAGTTACACTAGCCAGCGCCCACCGCGCTTCCCTCGCTTCATTTGCCAGCATTCTTCCGTCATCCGTGCTTCATTTGTTTGCCGCATCACGCACCCAGGTGGCAGGTAAATCAACTAGTTACGCTTTCTACCACCAGCACACGCGCATCGCGTGTTTCTCCTGTCGTCCGACGCCAACCGTGCTTCATTTGTTTGCCGCATCGCGCTCCTCTTTTGTTTCGATATTCACTTGTTTTTAGTTACGCTTTTTACTACCAGGTGGCGTGCTTCATTTGTTTACCGCATCGCGCGACTCTTTTGTTTCGACATTCACTTGTTTTTAGTTACGATTTTTACCACCAGGTGGCGGGGTGTCGTCCGACGCCAACCGTGCTTCATTTGTTTGCCGCATCGCGCTCCTCTTTTGTTTCGATATTCACTTGTTTTTAGTTACGATTTTTGCCACCAGGTGGCGTGCTTCATTTGTTTACCGCATCGCGCGACTCTTTTGTTTCGACATTCACTTGTTTTAAGTTACGATTTTTACCACCAGGTGGCGGGGTGTCGTCCGACGCCAACCGTGCTTCATTTGTTTGCCGCATCGCGCTCCTCTTTTGTTTCGATATTCATTTGTTTTTCGTTACGATTTTTGCCACCAGGTGGCGGGGTTTTCGCTGTTTTGGAACCCGCATTCTCTAACTACTCACGGGTCGCCGCGAAATTCGTACCAAAATTGCTCAATTTTGACCAAAAACAGCAACGCATTAACCTTGCTAATGAGGTGCTGGACTGTGTCCGCGACGACCAAAATCTGCTCCAGAGGGTCGTAACTGTTGACGAATCATGTGCTTATGGTTATGACGGGAAACTAAAGCTCAATCATTCAAATAAAAACTACAGCACGAGCCGAGACCGAAAAAAGCGCTCCAACTTCGGTCGAATGTGAAAGTTTTGCTTACAGTTTTCTTCGATTGCAGGGGCGTGGCGCATCATAAGTTCTTGCCACCGAAGTGTAAATAAGGAATATTACCTGCAAGTTATGCGCAATTTACACGAAGCAATCTGGCACAAATGCCCGGATTTGTGGTAGAAAAATTTTTTTTTGCTTTTGCACCATGACAACGCCCCTGCTAACACATCGTTACTTTTGTGCGAAGGTTTGGCCAAAATCAACACTCTTTTGATGCCGCAGCCACCGTATTTCCTAGATATCTAGCCCCCCAGTGACTTTTTGATTGTTCCGTAGTCTAAGTGGATGATTTGATGAAAATCTCATGCAGCTCAGCATAAAAATTGTAATAATAATAATACTTGATTCATTTTGATAAATGGTACAACCATATTAAATGTTGTCAATATAAATATTACTTAAAATACAAACATGATTTCTAGCATGTGATGAAGATTTTCACAAAAAAATCCATCAATTAAGTAATCAAGTGGGTTTGCAAGTGACCAGGTATATACCCTATTCTTGTCATTCAGGATGCAGTCCAATTTCAACTAAGTATGCAGCCAGTTATACAGGTGAATGTTGAAGTTATGAAATGAATTGTAAGCAGAGGATAGACTACAATTAATAGTATTTAGATTCACTATACACCAAATGTCGTAGTTATGGACAAGATATCTTAATTAGTAAGTTTCTAGATTAATTTTACATGAATCAGAGCCTTAAAGATACATAAACTAAATACAGTCATGATTCCATGTATAACAATAAAAAGCTTGCAAGAATCATGCAGTGGAAAATTAGCAAGAGAGCGAACAGCTCTCTTTTTTAGTAGCAAGATTTGTTTAACATGCTGGGAATGACCTCATGATTCAACACCATAATTCATAAGACATTGAAAGAAGGCATGGTTAATTGTCCCATGATACTCATTTGAAATGAGAAAGTTAAGCATTCCTTAACAAATTAACAGCTTTACTCATTTTATTACAGATCTAAATGATGTTGCTCTCCCAGTTAAGTATTGTATAAATTTAAATTCCTAATATATTAGCAGCTTCAATATCAGTTATTGTTGATTAATGACTGCATACAATATACTGCCTTTTTAGTATTCAAATGCAAATGATTAATATCAAACCATCCCTTGCCTGTCTTTGGGCAGTGCTAGATTGTGCCTTGGTATCTTATGGCTGTTGACATTTTTGTACAAAAGTGATGTCACCACCATATAAAACAAATTTATATTTCATGCTACAGGGAAAATCATTAATCATGGCAATGAAAAGTACTGGGCCAACCACAGAGCCCTGTGGAACACCACATTTTACTTTAAGAGCAACATATCGACAGCCATCAAGTTTCATCAATAGGTGGTGATCAACCAAATATGACTTCATTTCACTGGTAGCCTTCGTCTCTGTTAATGTTCTCCGGGTTTTTGCGATCTCAATAGCTTCCCTAATTAATCGTGGGTAGTATCTACTCTCCTTGGCTATGATGTTTGTTCATGGAGTATTTTGAAGAGAAGGCTCTTAACCAGTACAAGAAAACACCTAGGATGTGGTTAAGATATGTGGATGATACTTTCGTCATCTGGCAGCATGGCGCAGCAGAACTTCAGAAATTCCTTGAGTTCCTAAACTCACAACATCACTCCATCAAATTTACGATGGAAGTAGAAAAGGACAACCAACTACCTTTCTTGTACGTGTTAGTCATGAGGAGGAGTGATGGGAAGCTGGGAAATGCTGTCTACAGGAAGAAGACGCACACTGACCGTTATCTTAACTCAGCCTCTCACCACCACCCGCTTCAGAAGACTTCTTTGGTGGACACACTAGTTCACTGAGCCTATGAAATTTCTGACGCCAATTCTTTGCCAACGGAAAAGAAACATCTCCTGAAAGCATTGCAGCAAAATGGCTATCGGAACGATATGGTCCTTAAAAGGACTGCCAGGGAAGAAAGGCGAAGACGGGATTGGGACAAGTCCATCAAGCAGACGGAACCGGACCAAAATGCATATGCTACTATTCCCTACGTATCCGGAACATCCGAGAAGATAGCCAGAGTCCTAAAAAAACATGACGTCGTGACAAGATTTAACTGCACCAAGAAAATAGCGGACGCTCTCCCTGGACCGAAGGACCAAATTCCGAAAGACTTATATGAAGGGGTCTACCAAGTACCCTGTTCATGTGGGAAAGCCTACATCGGGGAAACATGCCGCTCATTGAAAGTTCAGATGAAGGAACACCTCTGGGCAACCACAAAAAAGCAGTTTCACCTGTCTGCCATTTCAGAACACCAATGAAGTGAACCCGGTCATGAGATTTCATTCCAAAAAGCAAACATAATATTCAAGGAGAGTAGATACTACCCGCGATTAATTAGGGAAGCTATTGAGATCGCAAAAAACCCAGAGAACATTAACAGAGACGAAGGCTACCATCTCCACAACGCGTGGAAGAGAGTTCTCCGGGAACGGACCAATCAGCGAGCAGCCACTAGACGGGACCACCTATATAAGGGTGGCAAAATTCCAAGTCCCTCATCTTCGACCTGAAGACGCCGAATGCAACTTCGGCGAAACTGTTGTCTGAATCAAACAACGACGCGGTGAAACCCGACAATGCTGAGTACTTCAAACCGCCGCCGCGAAAACCTACGTAGCCAAGGAGCTTATAACTTGATGTTCAAATAGGACAAAGTCAATAACACTTATACTATACAGTTTAGGACCACTATTGGTAATTACATTATCTAGGCAGGCAGAAAATCAAGTAGGCTGTTTGTAATCCAGCATAAATTATAAGAAAGCCAAGGATTTTCTAGAACCTGACAATCACTAGTTCTTAGTGTTATATCAATGTTGAATCTTTAGAAATTATGATATTGACTTTCAGAGTCAAGAAAATGGGATAGTACTAGTTCAAGTCGATTACAGAAATGTTCAGATACAACAGTAGGGGGTCACTATACACCATTAATGTGGTCACTTTTATAAAAATAAGCTTCCCATTGTTTTGACTTTTATTTAGCTGGAGTATTCCTTGAAAGTGTTGAATTCGTATAAAATTCATGGGCTATTTTTTACTTCAAACTAATTTAATATTCACTGAATAAAACTTTACTCTATTTTAATAGTCAACTGAATGTGCTCTATGTGAAATAGAGCACATTCAGTTGACTCATAAGATGTTGGGCTTCATAAGTCAGATTGTAAAGATTTAAAGGATATAATATGCTTAGCATAACATTGGTTTGGTCTTCACTGGAATCTCCTCCCTTTAATTGGAATATATTTAATTGATTCATGCAAGATGTAGTGAGAGTTTGTCATTAAGACAAAACAAATTTACAAACAAAAAGATTAAAGGAGCATGAAAGATGGTGGACTTATGATGAAACATCACTCTTAGCTGAGTTTCTACCAAAATCATCCCACTCAAGTAAATTTCATCCTGAGATTTTTAATTCTAAACTTGTGGGAAAGTGCAAATTTGTTTTCTCATTTAATTGGAATCCTCATTCCAATAGTCATAACCTCAAAATGGGGTGACTTGTAAAAAAAAATTTAATAGTCTACTCAAATTATATTTTCGAATTAGGAACAGCTCATAAGTGCGTGGAAGAACTTAGTTACAGTATAAAATTTGCCACTCTTACAACACAGTAAGCATTTTGGAATGCTCTTTCTACAAAATTTACTTAGTTATAAAATCAATTCTTCTGACTTACTGCCTCTGAAGACCTTTAGGGTTTTTTCAGCTAATACTAGGAGCTGCACTCTTTTTGAAACCTTTTCTATTAATCATCATAATTTTATTATCAATACAATTATATTTCCAACTCATTTCTACGAATATCCTGGTTAAAGCTAGTAGGCCGCAGGCATTTACATATTCTTTCAATTTTCTACAATATACTTTCAAACCACACACCTAAATATTAATACAAAAATTTCCTCCACAACAGAAATACTAGGGGTAATAATAAACCCCTGGTCCCACACCATCAAATGGAAATCTACCACAAATCTTTTCATGTTACAGCATGCTGTCTGTGGAACTCTCTCCCAGCTGATATCAAAAAACTCTTCATCCACAACAACAGTCAAGAGAGCACTTCACAAGTTTATTTTCATCAGGTACAAAACTTAACCAGTATACCCTCCCTCATTCCACTCAGCAGCTATACAGATCACTGTTTCTTTTGTCATCTCAGGCAGTACAATTTTGCATAATTATTTTCAGTTAATGTTATGCTTCTCATTACTCCGCATGTTTTGTCAATATAATAAATTTTGTTTCAATTTCAGAAACTTAATAATATGTATACTATGTAAAAATGATTGTTAAAATGTACGTGAATCTTCCCTCTAATTAATAGGGTTTGCGCCGGTTTTTCACACCCCCCATTCTTTTCATGAGTGTTTTCCTTTGTGGGTTTTTACTAGGTGAGCAGTGTCATGTTCTCCCTAGCTCTCCCCACATACCTCATTCTTTGCTCAGACTTTCCTTATTTTATTGTTCTCTACCTTTACTGTCATTTACTTTGAGTATGTGTGTATATGTGGTTATATAAGTATATACATGCACGTGCGTGTATAAACATATATATCTTGGACAGCAACAAACAATATAAGAAAACATAAATAGAACACTCACATGTTATTTCTACATAATTTCGACGGTATTTAGCTACGTCTTCCTCGTAAGAAACGGAAGTACTGACTGTTGGAATAGGGGAGGAGAGAGATGTGAGAGAAAGAGAAGGGGGCCAGGGGAAGGGGGGAACGGGAGGCAGAGGAAGGGTGAGAGGAATGGTCGGGGGAGAGGAAAGGGAGAGGAGAGGCTAGAGGAGATAGGGAAGGAGTGAGAGGGAGGAGGTGGAATTGACACATAATCGGAAAAGAAAACAAACTGCTCACCACATCTATTGCAACATCCGAGACCCAGGTTTAAACTTACAAAGTCATAATCAAGACTCTGCAAGTCGAAACAAAGGCCACACACACCAAAACTCATGCAGAAGAACAAAGTATTCACCTGTGTGATATGAACTGCTTCCATAAAGAGACAAATCAGGCCATTCTTATTAGTGAACAACATTGAGACCTGGATGCTGATAGGCCATACAGAGCCAAATGAATGCCATTTCAAGAGTTTTTAATTCTATAGGGTTATCAGACAGGGGACGGGACGCTAGAAAGGAAACATTGTAGCACTGGTTGGAGGGGGTTTTATGATTGGAAGCATGTTTAGGGATGAGGAGACCCGCGGACAAGTAGGAGGGATTGCACGAGACATGGTGGTTGTTAATCCTAAGGTTCAGGGGTGCGGAACATTGTCCTATGTAAAAGGCCGGGCAGGAGGATTGTGGGAGAAAGTTAAAAGGTGGGATGGAGTGGTGAAAATATGGCAGGTTTTACATCTTCCTCGATGACATGGAGTGGGTATGGCTCTGGGGGTGGGAGGGGATTTTAAGAGCAGCTTGGTGGATTTGAGATCTGCTAGGTTGGCGGGCCGTTTGAAGGTGACAGAGGGGCATTAGGGAAGAAGGTTGGAGGAAGTGATGTGATTTTTGAGGATGGGGTACAGGTCTTTAAGGATGAATTTGAGAGACTGAATGCCAGGGAAGTAGGAATGTTTGAGTATTTTTTACGGAGGAGAGAATCTGGGCATCCTCATTGTAGGAGGGAGTGGTGAAGGTTGTTGAGGTATTTGTTAAGGGATTTGGAATGGTTGCAAATACGGTGACCGCAGATAGAGAGGGAGTAAGGGAGGGAACACTTGGTATGGGATAGGTGGCAACTGCTGTAATGAAGATATTGTTGCTTATTCGTAGGTTTAGTATGGACAGAGAAATTCCAAAGAAACTGCGGGAGATGCCGCAACAGTAACTTTTAACGGAGTCATCCGCTAATGTGCATTTTAATGCAACAATTTCAGAGCGTAAAAATCATTCGCCTTGACTGGGACTCGAACCCAGATCCCTCAATATCCGGTCGAGTGCTTTAGCCACTTAAGCTACCGAGGCGTCCTCTTAAACTCTGAAATTTTGGGGCTTTTAAAGGAACTAGATGTTATGACGAAATACCGTACATACAATGTCACATGCATTCGTAGTCGTGCGCGAGGCGCCACTGTCCACGAGGTTAAAAGCCAACTTTAAACACGTATGGTGTTTTCCCTTTGACAAATTCCAAAGAAACTGCGGGAGATGCCGCAACAGTAACTTTTAACGGAGTCATCCGCTAATGTGCATTTTAATGCAACAATTTCAGAGCGTAAAAATCATTCGCCTTGACTGGGACTCGAACCCAGATCCCTCAATATCCGGTCGAGTGCTTTAGCCACTTAAGCTACCGAGGCGTCCTCTTAAACTCTGAAATTTTGGGGCTTTTAAAGGAACTAGATGTTATGACGAAATACCGTACATACAATGTCACATGCATTCGTAGTCGTGCGCGAGGCGCCACTGTCCACGAGGTTAAAAGCCAACTTTAAACACGTATGGTGTTTTCCCTTTGACAAATTCCAAAGAAACTGCGGGAGATGCCGCAACAGTAACTTTTAACGGAGTCATCCGCTAATGTGCATTTTAATGCAACAATTTCAGAGCGTAAAAATCATTCGCCTTGACTGGGACTCGAACCCAGATCCCTCAATATCCGGTCGAGTGCTTTAGCCACTTAAGCTACCGAGGCGTCCTCTTAAACTCTGAAATTTTGGGGCTTTTAAAGGAACTAGATGTTATGACGAAATACCGTACATACAATGTCACATGCATTCGTAGTCGTGCGCGAGGCGCCACTGTCCACGAGGTTAAAAGCCAACTTTAAACACGTATGGTGTTTTCCCTTTGACAAATTCCAAAGAAACTGCGGGAGATGCCGCAACAGTAACTTTTAACGGAGTCATCCGCTAATGTGCATTTTAATGCAACAATTTCAGAGCGTAAAAATCATTCGCCTTGACTGGGACTCGAACCCAGATCCCTCAATATCCGGTCGAGTGCTTTAGCCACTTAAGCTACCGAGGCGTCCTCTTAAACTCTGAAATTTTGGGGCTTTTAAAGGAACTAGATGTTATGACGAAATACCGTACATACAATGTCACATGCATTCGTAGTCGTGCGCGAGGCGCCACTGTCCACGAGGTTAAAAGCCAACTTTAAACACGTATGGTGTTTTCCCTTTGACAAATTCCAAAGAAACTGCGGGAGATGCCGCAACAGTAACTTTTAACGGAGTCATCCGCTAATGTGCATTTTAATGCAACAATTTCAGAGCGTAAAAATCATTCGCCTTGACTGGGACTCGAACCCAGATCCCTCAATATCCGGTCGAGTGCTTTAGCCACTTAAGCTACCGAGGCGTCCTCTTAAACTCTGAAATTTTGGGGCTTTTAAAGGAACTAGATGTTATGACGAAATACCGTACATACAATGTCACATGCATTCGTAGTCGTGCGCGAGGCGCCACTGTCCACGAGGTTAAAAGCCAACTTTAAACACGTATGGTGTTTTCCCTTTGACAAATTCCAAAGAAACTGCGGGAGATGCCGCAACAGTAACTTTTAACGGAGTCATCCGCTAATGGAATAATGAATGGCTAATGGAATTTGTCAAAGGGAAAACACCATACGTGTTTAAAGTTGGCTTTTAACCTCGTGGACAGTGGCGCCTCGCGCACGACTACGAATGCATGTGACATTGTATGTACGGTATTTCGTCATAACATCTAGTTCCTTTAAAAGCCCCAAAATTTCAGAGTTTAAGAGGACGCCTCGGTAGCTTAAGTGGCTAAAGCACTCGACCGGATATTGAGGGATCTGGGTTCGAGTCCCAGTCAAGGCGAATGATTTTTACGCTCTGAAATTGTTGCATTAAAATGCACATTAGCGGATGACTCCGTTAAAAGTTACTGTTGCGGCATCTCCCGCAGTTTCTTTGGAATTTGTCAAAGGGAAAACACCATACGTGTTTAAAGTTGGCTTTTAACCTCGTGGACAGTGGCGCCTCGCGCACGACTACGAATGCATGTGACATTGTATGTACGGTATTTCGTCATAACATCTAGTTCCTTTAAAAGCCCCAAAATTTCAGAGTTTAAGAGGACGCCTCGGTAGCTTAAGTGGCTAAAGCACTCGACCGGATATTGAGGGATCTGGGTTCGAGTCCCAGTCAAGGCGAATGATTTTTACGCTCTGAAATTGTTGCATTAAAATGCACATTAGCGGATGACTCCGTTAAAAGTTACTGTTGCGGCATCTCCCGCAGTTTCTTTGGAATTTGTCAAAGGGAAAACACCATACGTGTTTAAAGTTGGCTTTTAACCTCGTGGACAGTGGCGCCTCGCGCACGACTACGAATGCATGTGACATTGTATGTACGGTATTTCGTCATAACATCTAGTTCCTTTAAAAGCCCCAAAATTTCAGAGTTTAAGAGGACGCCTCGGTAGCTTAAGTGGCTAAAGCACTCGACCGGATATTGAGGGATCTGGGTTCGAGTCCCAGTCAAGGCGAATGATTTTTACGCTCTGAAATTGTTGCATTAAAATGGACAGAGGTCAGGAATTTGTTATTGCTGAGAGAAATATTGACATCAAGGAAGGTAATCCCAGGATTAAATGGTCGAGGTGAAGGACAGAGATGAGGAATCATATATATATATATATATATATATATATATACTTTTTTTATTCAATGAGCAAATCTTTATATGCCTGTCTACGTGTATTTATTTGTACATATGAACGTAACTATAAGTTTAATGCCTAATATAATATGTATATGACAATGGGTTAAATGGAAGAAGGGACCATTAGGTCTCAATTTCACCTAAATAAAAACTTCTATCCATCTATTTATTGTATTATAAAACCCCTCAGTATTTTGCCAATGGCTTCAATAGCCTTGATAGAATACATAAAATAAATACCAGAGGTAATAATGAACTCATTATCCCTCATCATGGAAATACCACATACAACCAGTCATTTGCAGTCACAGAGTGTCATCATTGGATTGAGCTAAGATCTATTAAAACTAATGCACCATCTCTCCCACCATTCAAGCGCACACTTCATAAATCACTAATTTCCCAGCAAACTAACCAGTATAAATTCAGCTTTAGACAGACTTCAAAATCCTTCCCTTTTCTTTTAAAGGAGCATCATACTTTGTATTGCTTGTTTGTGTGAAGAGGGGTTAGGTGGTAGAAAACACTCCATATTCTCAATCTCATCCCAAAATAAATATATCTATCATCTCTTGCGGCCATTATAAAAAATATCTCCCAATGAGAATTTTGATGAGTATTGCAATAGCTATGATTCCTTTAATTCACCTTTAAAAATTTTTAAAAACTTGGTAAGTAATGAAAAATATTACGTCTAAACTCAGTTTTCTTAACTTATGTTTAAGATCTCCTTTTAATTTAATTTACAGAAAATCAAAGAAATATAGCAAGTAATAAATAGTTTATTGCTGTGATTTTAATTGTTCACTGTACAACTATATAGAACTTAATATAGGCATAAAATACAAGACTGTTAAGTATTACCTTTTTTTTACTTTTTTAACTAAGCAATTCGGCAAAGACTAATGAAAAATATTCCAAGGGCTGGATCTGTAAATAAATGTATTATTATGTATGGTTTTCCATTGTTTTTGCTTGAAAGAGGTTACTTGGTGAATTAGGCATCAGTATGTCCAGGCACTTCCTAGATTGTGCTATGCTTCTCAACAGTTTCATCTTAAAAAACCCTTTAACATGCATAAGTAACAATCAAGTCCTTAGCAAGGCTGGGTAAAATATCATCTCAAGTCTGGCAGAATTTCACATGGAACTAGTGCAAGATCTGACTAGAGGATGTTAATCATAAAAGTTAACTAAGTTCAGTTAAAAGTTAGTCTGATAAATTCATTCTTTGTAAAGCTATATCAGAATTAATTAATAATTTGATACAAGATAAATATTGTTTTCCCTTGTGCAAAAATTTGAACATTTTCCAAAGTAATACTAAATCGCCATTTGATGACCTATTTCATTTCTATAAATAAGGTAGAAATGCATAGTTTATGTTTATTTCACTACATCTCTCTTTTTACCTCACATACATACCATATTAAAATTGTACTAATAAAAATATATGATGAACCCCTTTATATGATGAATTAACTTTAACGTGTTGTGCTTCGCTGTTTTTTCCAATAGAAATAAACTTGCTACCTTGATGCACACCAAATAGCATCATATATCTCCAGCAGGAAAAAACAAATTAAAATTGTAATCTATTTGATTGATGAACTACATTTGACAGTTCCTTGAAAATTCCTCATGCTTCATTGTTGAGATTTATTTTTACGTTTGCTTCAATTGAAAATATCAAAATTTATTTTTTGTAACTCTAAAAATAATTAACATATTATGGAAAAACTGTTTTATAATGGAATTTGTGGCTGGTAAAAACATTTTAGCTTCAGTAAATTGGCACCCTGAAGCTTGTTAATGATATTTTCTATTTTTAAATGCTTACTTCAACACATTTCTAGATTATTTTGCTTATCCTCACTCAATTTTTCTTAGCACATACATTAAATATAGACATGTCTAACTTTGTTAGAATGTTCATTGTCACCTCCTTGACAATTCTATATAATTAATAGTCTTTACAACTTCCTTTCATTTAATTTTCCTTTAGTAAAACCCACCTGAGAACACACAAGCCCTATCATTCTCTATCCATTTTACCATACCTACATCCAGAACAATTCTATGAAAAGCCATCAACGATTTAAGGAACTGTTTTTGTCTACCTAATTATGTAGTTCCACTGGAAGGAATTTGATTTCATTTCTAGCTCTGAAAGGACAAATCAAATTATCTAAAGCATCCTTCACTGACATAATTTAAATTAGATTTTTCTGAATTTTCAATCCTTCATGGAATATAAAAGCACGGCTGTGAATAGAAAATAATGTAAATTCTGATCACTCATTTACCAAAAATACTGTCAACATTTGAAGACATATTTCAATGTTAAAAAAGTTAAAGGTGTGTAAAGGTTCAAACATTTGAAAAATGAGTGCCATTGATGGCATAAGTGCTAAGTAAAGCTATCTGGCTTTTGAAAATCCCAAAAGCTTCTCCCTCCATTTCTCCTTTTTTGCAAACAATTTAGGATTGTCTTTTCTGACTCTAAATATATGAGATTACAGATAAATTAAAGACATTTGAGTCTGCCACACCAATTATTGTGACAACAGAACCAGCATTATGACATCAGATAAATATGAGAATTACAACCAATCCCAATCATATTTTCGCTCACATGCTACATTAATCTTTTCATCCTTTCTACTGACCTCTCCAAAATTTTTGCTGTCTGCAGACAATGCCAGAACATTTCCATCTAAAGTACACATGCGAAATGATTTCCCCACAAGTACATGTACATAAGTATTCTGATTTCCGATATTTGTGGATTCCAAACTCAAAGAGTTTCATATGAAATCCAGTTTCAAAGCAAAATATCATCAACAAAAATTGAGGACAAATTTATCTCACAATATTTTGTTGCATTGGACAAAATTGTAACAAATTTACAGCATTTACATCACATCAATCATTAAAATGTTTAACAATAACCAACCTTCACTACTTGGATACACACTTTCATGACCATGGGTTCAACTTAATTTATCCACAAGAAAAGTTACTTTGAAACTCTTTCAGGCATTTTTTTGAGTGCATTCAATGCTATTGATAATAGAACTATGACATTTGGTATGATAAGCGAAAGTTTCCTCCACTAATGTTATTCTCTTTTAATCTGATTAAAAAATCATTGCTTCCACATAATCCACAATCTTAACAGAGAATGCCCAATCAACTTAAGTTTTAATCTTATCTGAATTGCAAATTTTCAATGTGGTTAATCTACTACCATTCGTTATACTAAATCTGTGCCATAACTTTTATATTTCATAATATTATCATGAATTTTCATATATTTCATGATAAATGGAAATTATTTCTTCAAACTATCGTTGAAATGATTTTTTTCTTCGTTTACCATTAGAAATTGTAAGCTGGAACTGTAAGCAATAATTTAAATAGTTTATATGAATAATTTATCCATTGAATTTTTTGAGATTTTGACTATTTGAATATAAGAACTACTGAAAATGACATAGTAGTGCTTTGTTGCCATAGACACAATATTTTCTGAAAGGATTGAAACTTTAGTTAAATTTAAGTCTACAAAAAACTAGTATTTGTTAGAAACATAATAAATTACAATTCAGAAGCATGCATTGTGACATTTGTAGACTACAGTGAATTGAAATCAATTGAAACAAGATGTGCTATGGTACTTATGCTTGTAATTGCAGGTTGAGGAGGAGGGGAAATTTGTACCACAATGACAAGGATGAAATTATAGAATTTTTGTCGCATTGACAACTAAATAGATACAATTTGAATGTGCTATTTCAACTCTATTAAAGACTGTGTTTCAAAATGTATTTCAGAAAGCTGGGCAAGAAGAACAACACAAAGAAAATCAGTGCATAAACAGTAAATATAAATCCAACAGTATAAATTATCTCAAACTAGTATTGCACTACCACGCAGGTGGCTAGTCACCCTAATTTCAGGGTATCTACCAATTTATAACTTTAGTAACAACAGCAACATACCACCTTAAAATAGTATCTACTAAGTAAGAAAGCAAAATCAACCTAAACCAAAGGAATTGGAAGGACATATGCAATACTAACATATTTTAATTACAGAGCTATTCCTCTATTTCCCATACCATATGCCTATAAACACACTTTTCCATTACATCATGTCTTTGTCATCAGCTGTACATACTACACATGGCATAGTGAATCTTCATTTAAGAATTAAGCCACAAAATAATTGGGCATGAGAATTTGAAGCAAACTTATAAATAGGTCTCAAAATGGCGATTGCTTATCAAATGAGAATAAATACCTGCCTACATTTTAAAAACTTAAAAATCTGGAAAACCTTTGGCTGTTTATCATGTTTTTGAAGTTTTTTTCTTATATTTATTACCATAAATTTTTTATGGAGGATTTTTGGTATTGTTATAATAAAGAATATGTTGAAATCCCTTTCATTTTGAATGATAAAATGTAAATAACCGGACACATGCCGTTGGGAGTTATATATGAAAAAAATACTATGCAAAATGCACCACGAAAAATACACTGAGGAGACAAGAAAGGTGACATGCACTGACAGCCAGGAAAAAACTTTGCCAACAATATACAATCAGTAAATCCATGTGCTCTTGGCACTGGGTTTTTGGGAACTGAAGTACTTGCAGGGTCTTTGATTGCAATTGCTAACATGGGCAACTGAAGATTCTCTAGTTCTTCTCCTGATTCATTCATCTGTTTTTTAAGGGTAAAACTAATGGCTTCCAATTCTCATAAAAAGCATTGCTGATTATTTTGGCAATTAAAAACAATTTTTGCTCTATATTCTTGACATAATGAAGTGTACATCAACCATATCTCATGATCAAAAGAGCTGAAAATTGAGCATTGGATGTTCATCTATTACACTGACAAACAATTGTGAATAAGCCATTTTGTTAATCATGTACTTGCATTACACTGTTAGTGGAATGTCCAACTCCACTGTTTTGAAGTTTTTAATCAGCTTTTAACTGCTCAGCAAGATCAAGATTTAAGTTCGAAGGAATAATGTGCATAGTGATGGAAAAAGTATTCCACTGTTCACTCATTTCACATTCACTTGAAATAAAATTTTTGGAAAAAGAGTCAAAGATAATGAAAACATCAGATCAGGTTAAAACGATATGAGAATATTTCTTGAGTAGCTAGAAATAATTTAGTAAAATGAAAAGTTTAATATTGCAGTCAAACTTCCACACATTCAAGGAAGAGAGAACAACTCAATAAAACACTTAAACAGATTCTGATTTCATAAGACTTGGCGATATGAATCTTAATAATAGTTTTTCTTGGACTAAACAAATGGAATATTACTTAAGGAGCATATTTAATTGAAGAAAAAAAACAGGTTTGAAAACAAGCTTTTAATAATGGTTAATCTAAGGTAAAATTTCAGCATTTTATAAATATAACAATTATTCTATTAAACTACACATATTAACAGCTTAAAATAGATCATAGCTGCTCTGGACTTAAGAGGGAACTAAGTTCTAAAAAGAGACTTTATAAAATATTTTAGCTGCATTTCCTCCTATGGATATAAAACATATCTTTCATGACAATATAAAAAATGACTAGGTGACATAACCAAAATAAATAACTCCAAAAACTATATTTGTCCATTCTTTTGGTTTCCAGGCTTTGCAGCTAACTTTAAAATCAATAAAACACTCCACTATAGTTTTCATACCACTGACATATGGGCTGAGAGCTTCATTAAACCTTTTAAAATTACTCATCAAAAATGTACTATTCTACATTAATGTTTATGATGGTAAAACTTTTTCCTACCATTTTTTGGCAATGCTCTTTTATTTGCAATGGATATTCAAAATTTTCATAGATTGAAGATTTGAATTGTGGCATTCACTATATTAAGTAGCTGATAAAAATTCAAGTAGACAATTTTTGATTGAAAAAATGAAACAATACCATCTGAACATTATCTACACAATTCTGCAAAGAATGAGTTTGAAAAAGATATGCTTTGCATGGCATTACAGACTATTTGTTCAGGAATTTTTCAAGTAAGGTACTATGTCTTTGGTAATTAATAGAGTTAGTCAGTTTTTATGGGATGCAACCATCAGAAAATGCGATTTGTACCATTAAGGATGGATGGGAAAGACAGGGTGGAGGGAAACCCGGTGTCGGCATTAGCCTACTCTTGCTGAAAGGCAGCAAGGGGCCTGCAGTTTAATGTCCTATCCAAGAGACGTCGTACTCACTCCAAGTGCTCTCCACAAAGCACCTCAAGTAGGGATCGGGATACCTCTGAAATATTTTTTATTGTCTCCAGGATTTGAACCCAGGCCTTCTCAGTGGTTAGCCACAGCACCATCCCAATCCCCCAATAATAATAGAGAAAGGACCATATGACTTCATTCATTTATAATTATTAAGGTTAAGGAGTGAAGCTGAATGTATATTGTACAATGATATGATATTACCTTCTTAACAGTGAAGATGAAATGTGATTATGTTCAAAATATGCACATTCTTAGTAAAAAATTTGAAATGGATGACATAATTTTTCTTTTAGAAGTAATCCATGGCTATTAACAGAACTCAATTTATACATTAAAAAATTGTTGCCTTTTTCAGGGGAGTAATTGGCAGTTTAGCACAACATTTATTAATGCATTTTCCATTGAAACTCCCAGTATGGATTTTCAATGTTCTACACAATTGCCAAGTAATTAATTTTATTTGGGTATGTAAACAAACTACATAGACCCCTCCTATTGCTCTTCAACACCAAATTTGTCAGTAGTGCATCTTTACTTCTTCCCCTTGGCAACAAAATTTTGAGTTGAAACTATCTTTGATCTAGAGCACATGCATTGTAATTGAAATTTAAAAAAATGAGTGGTATGATTGACTGAAGTATTCATTACATTTTGTAAAGATAAACCGAAGAATGTTAATTGATACCCTATTGGGCTTTATACCACGGGAGCTATATTAATAAGACGCTGACCTGGTATGCCAATGATAGTGCCTTTGAAACCCACTTCAAACATCTTTGAAGTGTTTAATCTAGATTTAAATGACTAGGTTAGGTGATAGAGCCTTAGTTCTGAAGAACACATCGGATGGTTACCTTCAACTATTGCAGTCGATTAAATTAGCGTGAACACCCGAAACTAAGAAGTAATGAACGGAAATTTATACAGCACAAAAATAAGTTTCCTAGATCATGATTGAAACAACATATCATTCAATATCAGGCAACCATAATTCAAAGTGAATTTCCGAGGATTTAAATATTCACTACACACAACAAGTAGGTCTTGAAAATTAACATGGTAACTTTATAAGATTTTTTGGGGTCAATACAAATACCTCATCTTCTTGGAAACCCCGAATGTATATATCTATGCTTTTAGTAAAAAGAACTTCAATAAGAGTCCTTTAGAAAAACCTCCCATAATATTTAGCATTCAAATAAATAAGTTAAAAAAATTTCTCGATTCTGATTTACCAATGAAATTATAATTCTAGCAGGGGCAAGGAAAACCCAATGAAATTATACATCCAGACCAAGCCACAAGGAACTGTCAATTATTATATCTTCTACGCTAACTTTTTTCAAGAGTCTTCAGTTCCGTCAATAGAAAGGCTCTCATGTTTGGGTCAGATATTTTCATGATTGATTCCCTAGCCTTTTCTCCACCATCTTTGAAACGTTTACTTAATTCCTCGGCATACTCGATCCAAACGCAATTTGCACAACCAGACATACAGCAAGTCGTGGGCTCTTCCAGCGTACTCAAGTCATCTGAACTTGATTTTTTGTCCTCATCCATGACCTCTGGAACAAATGATTTTCCTAGTGAGTCCACTGCATTTTGCGTACCTGAAGAGTACCCTGTATTGCTGCATATTCCACGGCTTGAGAGTTCTTTCTTCAGAAAGTACCAATTATTGAATAAAAAAATGATTTTCCGCGGACAGTAGCCACAATTCTGAAAGGAAACAGTTTTCTGATATATTCCAACCCTTGACGATAACAACAATAATTGACAACTAGCCGTGTACACTCACTTTCAGTGAGCGACGTAAACACAATTTATGTGCGTAGCAAAGCAAAGCCATTAAGGAAAGAATGACCGAACACTAACGATACAGTATTTTTTCAAAACTTTTCCTAATACATTACATTCGTCACACGATATGATTAAAGGTCATATTTACACTTATATATTTGGGTCACGACCTTGTAAATTCACTTCAATGACCTATTTCAATTCCACCTGCTTTCACAATCTCCATATTGGCGCTTTCGTGATTATCGCACTTTGAGAACAAACGAATGGGGTTATGCAACTCGAAATCATTTTCGTAAATTAAAGACGAAAGTGTGAGGAATAGGTATTGTAATTTTTGATGTGTGTTGTTAGTAAGGGCAGAGTAGCTTTTATTATTATTCTTTCAATCATGCATGCTTGTGGACGTAATTAACCGGCGCCGTGTGGGAGTGACAGTGAATCAAATGAAAATTATGGCGTTTAATATGCTGGCGTTAACCCTTTATTATATTTAAAAAGCGAGCCGTTTTGTTTTCCTTTCAGCTCTTAATAAACCTGGGTCTTCAAAGAAAAGGTTATCTAATTAAATCCCATTTATGATTTGTGTAAGAATTATATATGGGTCAGCTGTCTTGGGTTTGACAAGAAGACTGCCTATACGAGAATTTCGCTCTAATTGTGGTTCATCATCCAACGTTATAAAGCCCTGTCTATCTGAACGGTACACTTATTTTGATAATTGTTCGTCCATGTTCTGAATTGATATATTTGGAGTTATTCTATCGTATTTCTCTCACAGTTCCTGCATTTATAGACGAGATTTACACGCATCCGCTGTAATGGCTAGTGGATCAGATACAGCGAAAAAGAAATTCCAAAATCGCCTATCACTGGAGAAGTCGCCATACCTTCTACAGCATGCGGAAAATCCTGTCGAATGGTGAATATCACCGGAAAATATAAATCGCCAATGCTCATTAAAATTTTACCTGATACCGCGGAAGCAAGTTGTAGTGGTCAATATAATTTTTCCATCCTTATAATAGGTATCCGTGGGGAGATGAAGCTTTCGAGAAAGCTCGTAAAGAAGACAAGCTAATATTTTTGTCAGTGGGGTATTCGACATGCCATTGGTGCCATGTTATGGAAAGAGAGTCATTTGAAAGTCCAGACATTGCCGAAGTTATGAATAAACACTTCGTAAACATCAAAGTTGATCGTGAAGAGAGACCTGACGTTGACAAGATGTACATGACTTTTGTGCAGGTTAGTCACACCCTTCTGGTAGCATTTTTTAAAATCTCTTGTTTTGATGGTCGTCAGCAATGATTTTTCTCTTCTCCAACTCAGGCTACCACTGGGAGTGGAGGATGGCCAATGAGTGTTTGGCTTTCACCAGATTTGACTCCTGTTTATGGAGGAACTTATTACCCCCCAGAAGATCGCTATTATGGACGACCAGGCTTCAAGTCTGTCTTGGAAGCTTTAGCCAAGCAGGTAGTAGCTCTGAACTCATATTTTGCTGGCCTGAAGGGTTTGGCAAATAAAGTTGTCTCGAATGTTGTCCTCTGTTCCTTGGTGTAGCAATATTGATGGATATTCATGATTTGATAATAACATCAGAATTACTCAAGTTAGAAATTGTTAATCCTTCATCCGATATTTTTTCAGCCTGCAGTATTGTGGAGATTCCTGCATGAAATGTGCCAAATTCGTTCATAGACTTAAAATATGCCTATTCGGCTGGTTAGATCTAACATTTGCAATCTCTTTTGCCATATGGTTAAGAACCTATGTAGCAATACTCAATTTTAATATCCTTGTGCAGGCTTTCACTAGATATCAATTTTTTTCCAGGGCTTCCTTGACTTGTATTTAACTATTTTATCAAATTTCAGTAATTAGTCAGGAAATTCTGATGTTTTCAAATATTTCTCCAGTGATGGGGAAATTATAACAAACAGTCATGTTGTTTAAAATTTCCTCTGCTGGTGATGGTTTATCGTTTGATTAGTGATAACCACTTTAAGGAAATGTTAAAGCATAATCTCCAAGTAATTGCATGCTACAAAATGAGATTCTAATCATTCCACCTCAAGACTTGAGTTCTTGATGTAAATTTTCAGTCATATCCTCAGTTAAATTACTTCATGGGAGTATTTCTTCTAGCAGCATTCAGCTTATTGATTAGGTCTTTGTTTAGGGCACTGGCTAATTAGTTCCATTAATTCTCATTAAAACAAGAGGTTCCAAGTTACAAGAAATGAGCCAGTGTCATCTCTTGTGTTATACTGCCTGTGTGACTTAGGATTTGGGGTCAGTATTCATGATTATACTTATGCTTCAATGAAGGAAGTTCATAGTTACATTTGCATGGAGCAGGGATGCTGATGATGTCAATTAAGATTTAACCTGGAGCAAGCAGATTCTAAATGGTACTGACTCTGAAATAAACATTGGCATCATCATCATCGGTCGGTCGTTCAGTCCTTTGATTGGTTGACTGCAGCCCTCCATCCTACCCTATCTGATGCTAATCGGCATACTTCCTGGTATTTTTTGCAATGTACTTTCTTCGTTATTTGTCCCATCCCTTGGCCCTCCTCTTGAGAATTTTCCCTTTATTTTTCCTACTATTTAATTCTTCACGAATCCATTGTGCCTCAGGGTGCGGCCAATCCATCTGGTTCTTCTTTTCTCTATGGTGTTCCATGAGGTCCGTTCTTTGTCTCTTCTTCTGTATGATTCTTCATTTTTTATTTCCTCCGTCCATTTGATCTTTTGCATCCTTCTCCAGCATCAGGTTTTGAATGCTTCTAGCCTTTTCTGGTCTACTTTTCTGATGGTCCATGCGTCTGATCCATAGAGCGCCACGCTCCATAGGAATGTTTTCATATATTGTTTCCCTTTTCTGTAGTTCTATCTTCTTTGAACACGGCAGTTGTCTTTTCATTGTGAATGCTCTCTTAGCTTGAGCTATTCTTCGCTTGATGTGTATAGTACTTCTTCCGTCTCCTGTGATGGTACTTCCAAGATAGGTGAAGGAATTCACTTGCTCTAATTTTTGTCCTTTCAATGTGACTACTGTATTCTGCTTCTCTCTTCTACATACTAGGATTTTAGTCTTTGTCTTGTTTATGTTTCGGTTGTATCTTTGTGGAACTTAATCCAATACATTTAGTGACCTGTACAGATCCTCCTGGTTTTCTGCTATCTTTGCAATATCATCGGCAAAGCATAGCATGTTTATTACGTCTCCATTGATCCTAATTTTATTTAATCCTATGCCTTGTGCTTCTCTTATTGCCTCCTCCAGGTTCATGTTGAACAATGCAGGTGAGAGGTTGCATCCTTGTCTAACTCCTTTGTTAATTTTAGCCTCTGCATGGCTTCCATCTCTCATTCCCATTGTGCCTACTTGCTTCATGTATAGCTGATAGATTATTCCTCTGTCGTTGTAATCTATTCCAATTTTTTCCAGCAGTCCAAACATCTTGTTTCATTCCATATTTTCGATGGCTTTCTCCAAGTCCACGAGTTCCACATACAGTTGCTTGTTCACATGTATTGTTTTCTCTACCTCGATTCTCACACAGAGTATGGCTTCCCTGATTCCTCTGTTTTTCCTAAAACCAAATTGGTTTTCCGATAGGTTATCTTCAATTTTCCTTTCCATCCTTCGACTTATTACTAGTGTAAGTATTTTTGATGCATGTGACACAAGATTCAAGATTTGGTGTTCCTCACATTTCTCTGTCCTCGTCTTCTTTGGTATCACGATCATCACACTCCTTTGAAAGTCTTCAGGAAGTCTTCCATCTTTGCAGATATCTTTGATTATTCCATACAGATTGCCCTTGGCTTTGTTTCTTAGTACCCTGATAATGTCTCTGTCAATTTTGTCTTCTCCAGGAGCTTTGTTTTTCTCAATGTCTTTTACTGCTTTATCGAATTCGCTCCTTAGCATGTATGAGCCCTGGTTTTCGTCATCTGTTTCTATCTCATCCTCATCAGGTTTTCTTCCAGTGACCTCGGACCTCGGTAGAGTTTTTCGATGTAATGCTTCAATCTATTGCCAATATCTTTACCTTCTATCTGTTTATCCCTGTTTACATTCCTGATGTTGTTGCTTTCAATTTTCCTTTCTCTGAAATGTTTCTTCACCAGTTTATATGCTGTGTCAGTGTTCCCCTTCTTCATATGCTCGTTGATTTCCTCACAGCAACCTTCTATCCAATTCTCCCTAGCCTTTTTGCAGTGTTGGTTGACTTGGTTTTTAAGCCTCTTGTAGAGCCTTTCCTCATTATCATGGCCTGGCATTCTTGTATTTTCTTCTTTCTTTTATTATTTCCCTTATCTCCGTTGTGATCCATGGTTCCTTCATGTTGGCTCTCTTTCTCACCAGTTTCTCCTTTGTAACTTCTGCGATTGCCCTTTCAGTTCATCCCATCTCTCTTTGGTGCTTCTTTCTCCTTCATCATCTAGTTTGCTGTCAATGGCCGTGGCAAATCTTTCTCTGTTTTCTCTTTCCACCAGCCATTTTGAGTCCCACCTTAGCTCTTGTTTGGTCTTCTTAATTTTCTTGTAGCAAAGTTGGCTCTTGGTCTCCATGATTACTAGGTTGTGATTGCTATTTATGTCTACACCGGGGTAGCTCTTGCACTGCTTCACCTGGTTCTTGTATCTCCTTCTTACTCGTATGTAGTCCATTTGGTATCCTGCGATATCCCCTGGTATCTTCCATGTGTACCTTTTTCATCGATGTTGTCCTAAGAGGGTGTTAGCTAATACCATATTTTTCTGATTGCAGAACTTGACTTGTCTTTCTCCTTTGGCATTCTGTTGTCCCAGCCTGAAATTTTTGATGCTTCATCCTTCTTTTCCTTCTCCTACAACTGCGTTCCAGTCTCCCAATATGATGAGATTTACTTTCTCAATTCTCAGGTCGTCTCCTGAGTATATAACTCAATATCCATTGCTCAAGTAGTCGTCTGCTCCCATCCACTTGATCTCGCTAACTCCGAGGATGCCTATACCCATCCTCTCAATTTCTGTCTTGGTGTTCTCCAGCTTTCTGGCCAGCCCTAAGGATCTTACATTCCTTGCGCCTATCCCACATCTGTTTTTCCTGACCGATGTACCCTTCCCAGTAGTTCCCACCCAGAGATCTGATTGGGGGACTATTTTACTGGGAAGGATGCCATCATGTCATAAATAGGTAGAGTGCGGGGCAGCATCTCCTTGGAGGCTAATGGGATGGTTTCCCGTTACCTTCCACATCGCAGCACTTCATCCGACTCTGTGAACTATTTTCTCACCCGAAGCTGTGGCTGTTGATGACGGACTGATCTCCTTGATCTGCACCATGAATACCTTGTACTGAGAGCTGCTTTAAAATTTGGCATTTGGAAAAATTACAGGGGTTTTCCCTTGGGGGATCCTATTCTAATTCAAGCAGTTAACATTCCAGGTAGTAGCTGAAGGCCCATAACAACCTAGTAAGCTACTCTAGTGGCCAACATTTAATAAGAATATAAAAAAATTAAGGATGGATTGCAGGAAGAAAGAATTGCAGTAGAATATAACCATGTGTGAGATTTGAAACAATAAAAAAATTCAGTCGCAATACATGAACATGGTTTATTTCTTTGGGTTGAGCACTTATGGTTGTAAATAATTTTATATTTAACATTTATGAGCAATATTTCTAAGTTTCCTCAGGAAATATAAAATCACTCTGATTTCATTAATTGCAATAATCAAAATAAATATTATATTCACCTTATATCAACATTGGTATTTTGGCCAATAAAAATATAAATAGTATTAGAAAAACAATGTGTAAACACTTCTCACTGCCCCTGCAGTTCCCATCTCAGTTAATTGTTCAACTCTTTGTACTTCCTTCATAATTATGGTCTTCCATTTCCTTCTCTTGTCAATTTCAAAATCATCTCATTTGTGATAAATGGCTTCCTTGTCTGTTTAATATTTACTCTTCCCAGAGTTCCATTTCCAACTTTCAATATCTCTTTTTTTCTGAAATGCTCGTCTTTCGTCCTCTTTATCCATATCCATGTCCTCACTCATCAAATTTTTCTTCTGCCTCCAGTACTCCTTCCTTTTCATTCCAGTGCATGCTTGTAAATTTTATTTCCTCTTCACTCTTTCCAGTTTTATCCTGTTAAATTTCGAAGGAGCACTTGATTTGCACTAAATTATGTATGAATCATGTTCATTGGGTCAGTTTTTACTTCTGCAAATGATATTCTATCACTCACCTGCTATATGTTTACTATTATTCTTCCTTCTGTTTTGTTCAATACTACTGCCATCCCTTGCTGGCTTTCATCATCTCTTTTGTATATTAATCTTTAACTGTCACTTCAGCAGTTCCTGTTATCCTTCCATCACCTTGCACTGCCCTAAAATATCTACAAGAGCTGTCCAGAAAGTAACCTCCGTTTTCCTTTAGTGTGAGAAGTAGTGGAGGGAGCCAAATGGCCACTGTATTAATCCACACCAGAGGCTAGTACACCTCGAGCTGCTGTGGTGGGAAGGTCACACCACTTGTCTTTTGGTTACAATAGCGAATCAAAATGAACACTACAATTGCAATTCCCACCAAATATTAAGTCCGTTCAGTGTTATGGTTTTTACTGATAAAAAAGTTTCCAAGCTGCAGTAATTCATCAGGAAAGTTGTGCTCTGCATGGACCAAATGTGAAGGGTGACAAAAGCTGGGCACCAGTATTGTCATTCGTTTAAGAGTGAACACAAATGTCCATGATGATGACAGAAGTGGCTGCCCATTTGTTGTGATCAATGAACTGCACCTGAAAATTGATGAAAGAAATTGTGAAAACCAGCATTTCAGAATACTCGAAATCTTTAGATAGTTTTCCACACATTTATAATACTGTGCATGGAAACACGACTGAAAAGTTGACTAATGTCCATGATGATGACAGAAGTGACCGCCCGTCTATGGTGAACAATGAACTGCCCCTGAAAATTGATGAAAAAGTTCATGGAAATTAGCATTTTACAATATCTAAAATCTGTAGAAGTTTTCCACAAATTCCATATGATTGGTGTTGCTTGGAAACATGACTGAAAAGTTAGGCTGTTACATGTTTTGTGGCCATCTTGCTGAGGAACTTCAAGATGCTATCATTGGTTGGCTGCGATCTCAGGTGACAGAGTTTTATGCTGAAGGAATTTGAAAACTAGCTCAGAGAAGTGATAAATGTTTAAATCTGTTTGGCGAAAATGTATAAAAATAGTAGAAATATGTAGTTTTGAGATGAATATAATACATTTTCTGTAACTATTCCTGCATATTTTTTAATAGCATAATGGAGGTTACTCTCTGGACAACCCTCATATATTTTCTCTCTCCATGTTCCACCCTATATATATTTTATTATTTCCCTGTACTCAATAAAATGTTGGCATTCCAAGTCTATATTTAAACTGCTTCTGTCCTCTTCTGTACCTACTTTGCTGTTGATAGTATCGCATCGACTTTGCTAGGATTTTGTCTGATGATGGCTACATAAACCTTTCCTCTCCAGCTACTGGGAATGCTTCATGACCCAATAGGCCTATTTCCATAGTTGCCAGGAATTATTTCTATATTTGTGTGCATCATTAATTCATGGAAAAAATGCTCTATGTGGTTTCCTTTTTCCTACCTCAATTGTTTATTTAATTTAAGTCCATCACTCAATGGCTTCCACTAGGGTCTGATGCCTTTTCAGCTGCCGCACTGAGGAACAGCTGCTAATTGGATTACCTTGTGTCTAGCTCCTAACCTTTGACCTATCTGGCATGGGTCAACGTGCTAGTAAGCATGTATCATTGCTTCCATCAGAAAATCTCTATGTCATTAGAATGCATAGGCTCTTAAACCTGTCAAGTTTGTCATCATCATGCTGATGTTACTTACAGCAGTAGTTAAATTATAAGAATCAACTATAATCTGGAATGGAAACCACTGTTACTGCACTTACATAATTTAAAATTATTGAAGGGTATGAAAATGATAGGGTTTTATTAAGTAATAAGTTCATAATAATTATTAATTATTATTATCAATCAATTATTATTAATTAGCTATTGATTACTATTAATTTACTGCTTACAATAATATATTCCATTACAAGCAACAAATTCAATATTTTAGGTGTTGTAAGTACATCTGCAGTATCATCCTGTTGAAAATGACGTGCTTGATACGTAGAATGTTATGCTAAAACATTCGAGCGTTATAACTGACGATAGAATTTTTAATTGTGCATTAATTTTTGTTCTGTTCATGTACATCCATTTTTCTGTAATCTTCCCTTCTAACACTACTTTGCAGTGGAAAGAAGATCGTCAAAAATTCACAGACTCTGGCTCAAAGGTTGTCCACATACTGCGCCAAATGGGTGGCGTTGGCGGTGGAACCAGCGTGCCAGGGAGCGATTCATGGAATAAATGCTGCACACAGCTGTCCAAAAGCTATGAACCACGGTTTGGGGGCTTTGGTGGAGCCCCAAAATTTCCCCAGCCTTCAAATTTAGTTTTTCTGCTTCACCTCTTTGCTCGTGAACCGACCAGTGAGGCGGGCAAGCATGCTTTGGAAATGTGCAGTCACACGCTGCGCATGATGGCTCGAGGAGGAATGCATGATCACATTTCACAGGTATTGAAGCTGTCATAAAAATTATTCCTGGAAAAATTAGAGATCTTAATCCAAAAAATGCAAATGTGTAAGGTTATATTGAACTGTGCTGTAGAGGGTGGCAACAGCTTTGATTGTATTTTTCCACTGGAAGAATGTAGTTTTGTTATAAGAATTTTCAAAATGTCTCCAAAATGGGGATGGCATGTACTTCCTTTACTCTTGGCTTTGGGTGCAAGGTCATCAACCAATTCCTTGTCTACATTGTCATGTTCTGTTGTGCTCCTCCATTTAACATCATATTTTCCATAGCATTCCTTTCCCCTTCTCACTTTCACTTATCCCTTCTCCTCGACTTCAGCCCACTTGCTCAGAGTTCCCCCTTGTGTGAGCTCCAGTACCCATTGCTGACACATTTTATATTGCTACAATAGTTGGGTAAGTTTTAAAGACTTTCATATTTATTGTTTTTATTTCAAATTATTAGTAAATTATTTTTACCAAAATGGTACTTTGGTGAGGGTCACAGTAGTCCAGGGGGTAGAGCATTGGACTACCGACCGGAGGGCCAGGGTTCAATTCCTGGGAAAGCCTCTCTGAGCACCTGCAGCTCCACCCAAGCTATGTGATTTTTCAGGTACCAGATCTTACTAGAAAAACATAACCGGTACATTTGGATAATATTTGTCCCGTTTAATTATAGAATTTAAATCAGTGCTATTAAATATCTTGTATGTTAAGCTTTCCAAAATGTAAGTATAACATATGTCGTGAATTTGTTAAACTATTGCATTTTAGCTAAGAACCTCCAGACTTGGAGGCTCTTGGCAAAAATGGGAATGGAATGTCAGTGCTATAATTGTTAAATTTGTTTATCATAAAGAATAATCATTAGTGTGAATAATGTAAATATACTTTCCAGGGATTTGCCAGGTATTCAACAGATGATCGCTGGCATGTACCCCATTTTGAAAAAATGCTCTACGATCAAGCTCAGCTTGCAGTTGTGTACTCAGAGGGATACCTTGCCACAGGAGATGAATTTTTTGCTGATACAGTCAGGGATATTTTGACATATGTGTCTAGGGATTTGAGTCATGAGGTGTGTATTTGCTTTATATATAATAAAAAGGGCTGAAAAATTTGCATTATTACAAATTTTTTTTTCAGTCTCAAAAATATTATTTTAAGCATTGTGGTAAATTTTTTATCTTTCTGTGAATTCATCAGTTGATTAAGTTTAGTGTCTTCTCTAGTGAGTGCAGTAAATGTTAAACCAATATTTAGGTGATGCCAATTTATTTAGATATGCATTAAACCAATCACTCAAGAAATACATACAATTGACAAAACATTTGGGGTAAAATTGAATTTGCTAATAAATGTTTGTGAATTACACCTCTTTAATGGATTCTATTTGTTTTGTCAACTATCAACATTAACTCAAAAATCTAAGAATGTGACAAAGGGTATTTTAAATACATATTTAGCTAATTTTATAAACCATTTTCATGTATGGTATTATGTGTATGTTCAGATGAATGATGTTAAGAAGGAATTAACCTGAATACTCCTCACAGTCAGGAGGGTTCTACAGTGCTGAAGATGCAGATTCTTACCCATTTATTGGTGCGAAGGAGAAAAAGGAAGGAGCATTTTGTGTGTGGACCCAAGATGATGTCAATAGGCTTCTAAGTCAACCTATATTAGGAGAAAGTGAATCAGCTGATGCAGATGATGGTGAGGTGGCATCCAAAGTTACATTGGCTCAGCTGTTTTCTCATCACTATGGAGTCAAACCAACAGGAAATGTCAATCCTTATCAGGTAGGCTCCCAAGCTTTCATTAATGTATTCATCTTGATGAATGATCAAAACATTTCAAAACCTGGTAATTGATTAATTATTGAATTACCCTTAATTAGTGTTTAATGCATGAATGCAATGTTTATAACTTTATATACTTAAACATCCCACAAAATAATAACCAATTTTTTACTCACCATAATTTAATGATGTTGATCTATTTTTTAATTAAATATGCATGTATCACATTAAGGAAAAAGGTTTCATCCTTCCAGGTGAAACCAAACATGAGACATCCATCGAAAATATGTATTTTTATGGAATTTTGTAAAGTTTCCATTCTCTTCACCAGTGAATATAATTTTTGTCCAGCTCTACATTGTAACTTTTATGCTAGTCTGAATAGTTATTCATGGTGAACTACAATACTCTGGTCGATATCACCGTTAATTTCCATTTCCCATACTGCTGTCTAGCCTCTTCGCTAGGAAGTAGATTTTTTATTTTATCATTTTTCCTTTTAAAACTGTCATTATTTTTCCTCCGGGCATAACCCCTAGGAATTATTCTTTTTCTGTTAACCATATATACCCCAATCTAATCATACTGACTTTTGCTCCTTAGCCCAAACTCTTCAAATACCCAAGTTTATCTGAAGTTTGTAATGCATGGCAAAAAAGGAGACATTTACTGTAGGAAAGAAATACCTTGGGATTCAATCAAGTTGAAAATATATTCTTTATTTATGATGCTTATATCGAATACTGAGTTCATGGGACAGTTTAATTATGCATCTCCTGTGTAATTACATGCTTAGGAAAAATGCAATTTTGTACTTGGTTTAGTTAAAGTTAAAAATTGATCCATGTATCTGAACATTGTGAAACAAAGGCATTGTACCTGTACCTCTGAATACCTATAATACTTTTTGCTGATTTGAAAAATATCATGTGACATTTTGACTGCAGTATGAAATGAATATTCAGGAAAGGTCACGCAGAAAATATTTCCAGTAACAGCCCATGAATTTTATGCGAAGGTGTTTTTCAGTGTACATTCTTTATTACACTTATTTTAGTCTCACTTGTATAATGAAATGCACTCCAAGAAAACATGCTTGACTCCAGTTGTGTGACTTATATAAGTGACTGATAATATGGCAGCATTCCCACTCTACTCATTACATCAACCCTGAATAATGTATGTATTGTTTGCACGAACAATGATGCAAGTCTTCACTCACATTCCCCGCTCCTGAGTAAAAAATTGCCATGACTAACCGACGGACAAGTTAGTCTCCAGATAGCAAAGTGATGCATTTTCTCTGCTGCCTCAGTTGGTGTCCATGTAGTTTTTTCAGAGCCAAAAAGTGACACTGGCAGTGGAGAGGGCAAGCATACTTGAATAGAGTGCTAAGCAGTGGATGGCCGCTGAATTTAGTGCTGAAAGTATTTTATTATTGCATTTTTACAAAATCACATTTTAGTAAGCTCTTTATTCAAGTAATGAGGTGATGCTTCACTTGCTTCATTGTAGGTGCACCCAATCTCTAGGGCAAAGGCAGACTTAGATCATAATTTGGCTATTAAAATATATAATTGAAATTTTAAGAGGATAAAAAGAAAAAATTGGGTGTGAAAATGTAATGTAGAGACTTAAATTGCATTGAAGTGGGATAAGTGTGAGCTATCTTTTGATATGATTGAGTGAGTGTAATGAGGCAGGAGCAGTTAAGGAAAGGTGGAGTCTTAAAATAGGCACAATGTGTTGCAGAAGAAATAATATAAACTATAAATACGGAAATCAATGGAAAGTTATGGAATAGTCAGATAAGCCCGTCAGGTTATGGATGCAATCATTTTTGTGCTTTACAGAATCATTGTGAGAGGCATAGGATGAAGCTCATTCATAAAAGCCATTATAGCTTGGTCATCTCATTTAATGTATTAATATTACATAAAAATTATGATACTTGTTTAAATTAAACAATTATTTGCTGCAGAGGATTTCACTTGGTGTACCGTCAGATGCTTGCGTGGTGTTCATGTTGCTATCATGTTGTTCCATGATTATGGAATATATGGCATCTGGTTTCACAGTATCTGCAGGTCTAAAGTCTTTAGACTTGATGCTGACTGCATTGCCATCAAACCGTCTGCCAGTAAGGTGGAACAATGTGGAAGCGACCAAAAAACCATGATGACATGTATACAATTATTTGAGTTAGATAAAACCTTAGGTACAAATCATATAATTCCTTTGGTGGTAGTAAATTGTATTTTAATGTTATCTCGGTAATAATGCTCAAGACCGTAGATGAAGGTTCAGGGAGATTATACAGTCTCTATTTTTAGTTATATGTTTATCAGTATTTGTGCTCATTATCCTTTAGTTATTTATGCTATGAGGCATTTTCTTTTAAATTAATTTCTATAGAAAAAAATGAAAAGTTGTAATTTCCCTAGTATAGCCCCTAAAATATTTAGTTTTTTCAAGCTCAACCCTAATCCTGAAATTTCATTTCTACTCATCATTGATACCAGCCTTAATATCTCTTTACTAATCTCTATGATATTAATGTGATTCAAATTTAGTCAAATTCACTTCAAAATAAATCACAACAGAGTTTACTCCTACTAATAGGTACTGAGATGTTATGAACAAAATGCAAACATGTGCATGCAAAAATTGAAAAACTTAGCCTATTTTGTAACAGAATTGTGAAGCAAAATGGAAAACTCTTTATGCATAACCGAGAATACAAATTTAACCATTTGCTGGTATTTTTGGCGAACTTGCAAAGTTCAAGGGCAAGGAGCCTTGAGTGTACCTTATTATTTTCTTTCCATAATGTTGAATAGTTACAATCAATAAATTGATACTTTGGCCAAATTTATCTATTATTTTCCTCTAAATACATGTAAAATACATTGAAATCCTCCGTTCAGATTTTTTGCTTACCTCCTTTATTGCTTACTTCTATGATGCATTGAATACAAATATTTTTTCTAAAACTATGGTACAACCCAAAAATTTTGTTTTATTTGGTGTAATTTTAAAATTATGTGAATTTTTCTTAAATTGTTGTGGGTCACTATAAATGTCAGTGCTATACACTGGTCATAATAATCATACTCTCAAATGATTTTGGTCTAAATATTGTAAATGGACGTCAAATGCCTATGCTCTGTTCCAGTTTTTCTGAGCTACTTGAGAGGAATGTATTATTCCTTGGGTAATTGTGGTGAAAGTTTTGCAAGTTCTTAAAAGTTATAAAACAGGTTATCCCAGTCTGTATATAACAGAAGAATAATGATGGGGATTTTCTGTGTTCCAAATTTTTTCTTTGAAAGTTCAGGAATGCATTTCCAACTGACAAATGAAGTCTCACTGCAGCCTATAAAAACATTTGAAAGTTACACAGTATATGCATCTATAAGTATTTCAATTGCATGCTTATTAGTTTTATTTATTTTATTCTTCTATCATAGGATCCACATGATGAGTTGAAAGGCAAAAATGTTCTCACTGTGGAGGGCAGTGAGCAAGAAACCTCAGAGGCATTTGGGCTTACGATTGAAAGGACCATGGATGCTCTGCAACGTTGTCGTGACATTTTAAGGGTTGAAAGATTGAAGCGGCCTCGCCCACATTTAGATGACAAAATGGTGACTGCATGGAATGGTAAATTTTCTTTTTACTGCATTTTATCTCATTATTCTCCATTGTTGTTTCCTACAAAGAAAAAAGAACATCCTTTCAGATATTCTCAAAGAAAGCTGAGAAATTTGAGAGACTCTGCCCCTAATTTGTAATTGGTTCATTTCAGGTTTGATGATTTCGGGCTACGCAAAGGCTGGTCAAGCTTTACAGGATGTAGAATATGTTGAAAGGGCAGTTAAAGCTGCTCGTTTCATTGAAAAATATCTTTATCAAAAGGAATCTGGGAAACTTCTTCGCTCCTGCTATAGAGGATCTGATGGAAACATTGCTCAAATGTAAGCATTACGTTTGATATTGGTCGTCAGAAATGTAGATGACTATATAAACATAAAGTTATGCATAATAATCAAAAGTTAGTTCTGTTGGGACTGAAACTTTTTGAGAAACTCACTGGTGAATTTTATTACTGCTCTGAAAATATGAGCCTATTCCTATTGTTATTGTTTTTCCCACTTTGATTATTTAAAATTGTACACTACCTTAGAGAATAAGTCTGATGTTATTAATGAACCTCTTATTTTGTGAAACATCCCTGTCAAAAGAGTGCAGTAAGAAAACGTAGAAAATTTAATTTGGAAATTCATTTAATCCATTACTGTTGTTACCTGTGTCACACGTAGGTATATATTCACCCACAGTGGTCAGACTTTGATTGCGATATTATTTTTATTTGGCCAGATAGGCAATTCAATGCAAAATGCATCTATCAGAAAAATTGTGAAATTGATGGCCAACAAAGTGGCCATTAAGGTGAAATTTACTGGGCTTGCTAATACCCTTATCTTTGCCAAGGACATTGTAAATTTTTAAATGATGGCCATTTGGTTTTTCTTGCTTTATGAACTTATTTCCGTAGCAAAACGTCTTAAGATGCACTGATTCTTTCCAAGAAGCTCCTGTGGAACTTTTTTTTATAGAATATTGATGGTAAATGAGTACAATGAAAAATTTGTCTTTATTCATAACTTGTGGTAGAATAGAATAATAATTGAATACAAATTAAAGAATATCAGTGCTGCTAAGCAAAATTATACAAATTCATCTAAAACTAAAAATGTGAGCTAAAATATTCAAATAAAATAATAGGGCAAGGATAAAAATAACCACAGATAAAATAAAGTGAACATTTGAAGCAGTGGAGATAAAGAAATACTGAAGAGAAAGGGATGGAATGCTGTAAGTTTTCTTCTTTTCATCTGCAGCATCACTGGGAAAATTTTTGCATTGCCTCTGTCTTTTCTGGAAACATATTTGTTGCTCTAAACACAGATGCACATGCACCAATATGAGCTTTACCTGCACAGTGACCTTCCCCGCCCATGCCATTGGGATTTGGTTAAAATTAAAGCTTGCATCTAGTATTCAGTGCTGGAAATTCTCTTGAAACACTCAGTGCCTCAAACCAAACTTGAAAGAAACTATGGATTTTGTGGTAACTTTGCCGATAAAAATAAATGACTAAACCAAAAAAATGCAAAACAAAAATGTATTATTTACCTCGTGATATCTACCACAGTATTTCGACATGGTGGAATACCATGAAGGTTATCATCGGCTGGCCTTGTCATGACCATGTCTGCACGCATCAATCAAACTAAGCTGTACTTCTGAAGGAATTAGAAGTTATATTTAATCCTATGAATAGTACTTAACACGTCTCTTTGCATCTGTGTTGTCTGGAAATCCTTCACCAGTGTTGCTCAGCTTTGCTGCTTTCCTTGGCATATGAGCGATGTGAACCTAATTCTTTGTTGTCCACTATCCTCAAGAGAGTCAGATCCTTGGCCACCCTAACCACCTGTGTTATGTAAACATGATCTGACGTGCACTCTTGTCAGAAGGTATGTGGTCAGGGCAAGGGTGCTACTGACTTAAAGGAGCTTCAAGATCACAAGCTCATCACTAACTAAGAGTGTAATATTCTCTGCACCTCATTAAGCGGATAGCTATTAGTTTGAATGCATTGGTCTTTGCTTGGAATTTGATGTTGCATATGGTTTATGCAAAAAAGGTATGTGCAAATAGGACAAATATGATTTATATGAACATGTCATAAAAGGTGCTTAAAAAATTACATAAACAGGCTTAGTAAATATTGGAAATTACAATCAGTACACAAACAATGATCACTTGATGGAAAAAAGTACTGTGTTCCTAAAACTCAGAGTAATATTTCAGCCATATTCTGTCACCTTTAAAATATAAGTAAAAAATCTTCAGAAAAATTGTTCTGTATTAATGGAAAAAAAATTAAATTAAAACTTGTCTTAAAAGATTGGCATTTTGAAATATAGAAACATATATATAAGTATGGTCTAGCAGAGTACTTCCTATTCTAAATTTAAAAAAAAACTGCCAATTGGCTGTCCCAATTAATGCTACTGTTAAGTCAAGAGTTAATGACTTCGGTTGTTTTTAATGCTATTCTTTTTTTACGTGCAGTGCTGTTCCCATAGAGGGGTTTTCTGATGACTACGCGTTTGTGATACAAGGCCTTTTGGACACTGCTGAAGGTAGCCGTGATCCTGCTGTCATTTCTTGGCTGATAGGATGGGCAGAAAAGCTTCAAGAGAAGCAGGATGCTCTGTTCTGGGATGCAGATGGAAATGGAGGATATTTTACTGGACCGGCTGATTCAGTTTTACTTCTCAGACTCAAGGAAGGTAAGTGAAGTTCACTCTACTTTTCTATAACCATTGAGCAGTCATGGCTATGCACTCTCTATGCCAGTGGAGGTAATTTTGTAGCACCTTCTTTAACTTCATTGGTCGTGACCCCTAGAGGTATACTGGTTATTGCACATTATTGTTTCATGACTGTCAGTTGAGTTCTCACCTTATTGGATTACATGTGTGTCGATGGAAAGTAAGGTTTCCTGTAAAGGTTGATTGTTACTCGTGATGGGCCAATATGTCTACCCATGTATGAATATTTGCAACTTAATTTTACTGATAAAAAAGTATTAGATATAATGACATAGGAAATATAGGATAAATCTCCGCAGTTGAAAAATATTACGTTCATATAAATGTAAAAAATACTCAGGTACCATTAAAATTAAAATCTGTGTAGTATCAGAAGATAATAGGACATTAAATCAAAGACATATAGAGAATATAAAAGTTCAACCAGAGAATTTCAAACCTACTACATATGATTTAGCTGGTCAAGGCGGTAATCCAGAGTTTATTTTGACATAAGTTGCGTGGGCTACAATCTTCAAGATATTCTGCCTACTAAAGGTATATTTTGAATAGTTCCTAAAAACTATTATGCTATACATATTGTGAGACTGTCCTTATCTTTGACCTACATAATTTCCTTCTCTGTTATCTTTGTACTCATACTTGAAGTTTCTAGTTCAGCTGAGATGTCAGTGTGTCTGTCAAATGACTTATCTTTCATTTGCGTCTTTGTTAAAACCTCATTTGTTTTTATTGGGTCCCTTCTGGTATGAGTCGCTATTTGAAGTTGCTCCACAATTTAAGTTTATACATTTGTCCTGAAAGATCTCATGGTTAATGAGCTCTCGTGGAAATCAACTGCAAGGTCCAATCTGTGTGTACCATTCTCCATCTTGACGTATTGAACAGATAAGTTGAGTTTATTACTAGCTGTAATCAAAACTTAACCTGTGATAATTGACATGAAAGTATTCCTATGATGCAGTCAATCTTAGGGGAAATTACATGTTTTTTCTGTTGACTGAAAAAATTAAAAGAAATTTCTGATTATTTTGCAAGATCAAAAGAAAGCAAAGGAATATTCAATTTTTTGTTTTGGAATGGTGTGAGATTAGTGTCATATTAATTTTAATAAAATCAGTATTTCCACTTAATATCTAAGCTTCATCACATTCCATCACATAAAACTTCCTCAAGATCCTTAGATTTGTGGAAAACAAGAAATGATTCTTATTTGCAATTGAAACTCAGGGGGAAGTATTGCTTTTTAGCGCTGTATAATGTATGCATATACTCATGTTTTTTTACTCGGATTTGGCATTTTACCCTATTCATTTCATGGACAAATATGGTATAGAATACTTCTGTGGTGGAAATTTCATTTATTTTACTGTATTTTGAAACCTTCATAGAGTTACTGACATGCTTCTTGCCAAATGTGATATTGATTGGGTTGCATCCGGGCATGCATTGGCCTACCTAACCACCAGCCTCCTCCAACCAGCTCCTTCCATCATGCCAGGGCAAGGTCAATTGGCTCTATGAATGTAGACTTGGGCAGGCATTGGTTTAAAGTGTTTCATTCTATTAAATATAATATAGTGAAATAATTTAACATTTTCAGGAACTTTTAGATGCTATGACTGCTTCAATTTTTGAATATTACTTATATCCAGAACAATAGAAAAGACCATTCTATGTTTTCACGCTGAATTTTAAAATTAAACAACTGTAATTTTGAAAACTTAAGTTGTTCTTAAGTTTTAGAAGTGCAAGCACAAAGCATTTGAAATCCACAATCAAATTACTCTGTGAAAGGCACAGTTTGTTAACTCCATGGTCAGTTAATTTTAAACTAAAATTGAAACATTTTAATTCTATTATCATAGAAATAATTATATTTCAACAAATATAGTATCAGATAACTGAGACACAACAACCAGTTAAAAGTTTTCCTATGGCCATGCTGAGCAACTATGAGACTACTATGATTCCTTTTATTTAATTAACATGCCACTATAATCTTCCATGAAATTTATTCATGGTCTGAATGGTCATGCACAACCCAAGTTCTTTGTTATGTCTATGGATCTCATGTAATCAGGAGAGGAAAAGCAAAATAAAACAAGATAATTAATTTCCTTTGCTCTAGATGTGCCATAATGGCTTTCTCTTAATCCTTTTTACGCTCTTCTAATACCTTATCCATCTTTTTTTGTGTTCTCTAATTCTCACTTTTTTGAATAACTTTATGTTCATATTAACTCCACCAACTGTAAATAAATGGCTTGTGTTACTCCAATAAAAAAGTCTCTTTTCTCTCCATGACTTTTGTTCCTTCGTTTGCCTTGCATTTAACTCCTCTTTATCAAACTCTCCCAATGTACATGTGTTCTAAATGTTGAATAGTTCTTGTACATTATTTTCGTATTCATTCCTTTTAGTAAGTGCATTGGTAGCCCCCGTAGGATTACCATGCTCAGTATTAAAAACTTCTCCACTTTCTGTGGAATCCTCCTACAGTTTTAATTGCTTGAGTTTCTTGCATATGAAGAACTTTTGTTGTATTCCACATCTTAAGTAATTCCTCAATAGCACAACTATCAGCATCGTGCATATCATAGTTTATTGTCAAAAGGTGCATGTGGAAGAAAACATGGTCTTAAATTTTGAAAACTTGAAGTCATTGAATTCCAGCCAGACAAATGTGGTCGAAGTTAGCATTGCTTTGAATGTTCAATATTTCCCATGTTGGCTTTACAGACAACTACAACTCATGTAGTATTTCTTACTTACCATTCATATTACAGAAATAGGCACTGCTACTTGATGGCTAATGAAAATCTACATTTTTACTGCCCATACTTTAAATATTTCTTTTTAATCAACATTTTCATAAAAATGAGAATTTGCGATGCAAAAATCATCCACCTTGACTCGGATGTGAATGTGAATTCCCTTTAAGTAGTTAGGCTTTGTAGGTCTCCACTTACACTGTGGATTTCTAAGAGCTTTAAATGTACAACATTTTCCAATGAAATACTGTGCACCCATTATTCTAAAGGAGGGTGAAACTTTGCCTAGATGAACGATTTTTGAGCTGTAAAATTCTCACATTTATATGCATATCTGCTGGTGACTCCTCTAAAGGTTTTTTAAAGTAGACACCTCTGGTGTTTCCTACTGTTTCTTTGATTTCAACATTCCCAAATTCAAACCAAGTCTCAAGTTATTACATGGTCATGTTGTAGGTCAAAACATGTTTCTTAAGTCATATCAAAGTGGAGTCCTAAGTCTGGGCTGAAAGACATTTTCAATTTCAAACTGTGTATTAAAATTGATAATTGTCTAAAAATACCCAGGATCACCTTCCAAGGGTCAGAACAATAAAATGCCACACTCTCCCTCAAAGGCTTCATGAATGTTCTTTTTCATCTATATTTTGTCTATCAATCAATAGTTTCATTTTGATTATAATTACTTCTTTAGTAAATGCTGATACTCTCTTGGTGTCCTTGGTATCGTGGCCATTTTTATTTTAAGTATAAATGTATGAGCTTTCTGCCTTGTTCAGTTGATCCTTTTTTGCGCTGAAATATGTGAAAAATTACTTTTGATTTCCTGAAAGGGTTCATCTAAAATCATTTAGTTCATATCCCTTATCTAAATTAAACTTGTATTTTTACTTAGAATAGTAGTTGGTACATATTTCCTGGTTGACTATAGTATCAATCTCACCATTCTTTAAAATTTGAAAATTATAAGATCTCAATTGTAGAAAACACTTTTATTATTATCAAGCTATGATACCTTAAAAATGCCATTATTTGATACAAGTCACTGTTTAAACAAATCATTGCAATAAAATTAAGGAGCCTCAAGACTAATCTCATGCTAGCTAGGAAATCAAATTAGATCATAGGTTTATGGCACAGAGAGAAGTTTGAGCTGGAAAGTTTGCCAGCTCTGTCACCTTACAGAAATCTATGTTGCCATGCATAAATTTGTCCTGAGTGAGAGATGTTATTGATGCTAGTTGATGACTACTTAATGATACTGTCATTGCCTTTCTAATCCTGAAAATTAGAATGTTTTGAGGAGAAAATTAAGGACATTTGGAAAGATTTCATGAAAGTTATTTCAATCCATGATAGGAAATCATGCAACTTTTTTGAAAAAAGTAATTTGCATATCATTCTGAAAGAAAAAAAATTCTGACCGGGCAAACAGATAGTGTGTTACCATACTTCAAATAAATATCCTGAGATTTCTTGTGCCAACAAGAATCTCTGATGCCATTTTAATGGTTTTAGCTTGGCTGATTTGAAATTGTGTGAACAAGGATACCACCTTCTCTCATATTTTTAATGAAAATCTCTTGTACTCTAATTGTAACTCTCTCTCCCACTTTCAATGGGAAACTATAATCAAGGCATAAAAGAAAAATTATGATTCAATAAATCCAAGGAAAATAACTTGAAGGACGTTGAGTTCTGGGACACACGCCAGTGTGAGTTCGTACATACCTGTACGAAACTTGATCATTAAAAATAAATATATGACTGGATTTGAATGCATATCTTCCAATTGGTGGATTCATTTTTAGCCTCTTACAGTGCCAAACCTTATTTTTCACATTGGTTCTACTTTACTTACAACTATAGAGTCCATTATTTTCTGCTTCAGTGAAATACATGGTTCTGACTTTTCTAGTATAAATTCCAAAATGTTTCATACTGCTCCCCAAAAGTAATTTTGCAAATACCTATGTCATTTTAGTCATTCTACTATAAACCTATGCATAGAAAAGAATTGCAGTAAATTGGAATAGAAAGAAAGATTATTCCTACGGTAACCATAGTTGGAGGACATTCTATTCTTATCGAACTCACAGCATTCACAAGAATTAAATCTCTGTAAACTTTGGCGATTTTTAAATGCATTAGTATTGTATACTTTGCATTTTTTCGTGGAAATTAAGCATAACTTTTTGAAAGAAAATCTTCTGCAGATGACACATGAGGTTAGTTATTGATTGGTGTGAAGTGTTTGCTCAGTGGCAATATCTAGTGGGCAAAGATTGTTCAGTTTTTACTCACATATCCAAGTCTTTTATCCTTAAATTGTATGCCTATTGTTGTTTTCAGAAAAATAAATTGATAACGGGTGATATTAATTTTCATAATCTGTACCTCTTTCTTAGGGATTGAAATGAAAATCAATAATTCCTCCTTCCAGTTAATCAGTTTACTAAGTTCAAGACTAAAGGTATAGGAAGAAAAAATATGAATGGTTTAATGTGTCTGATAACAGTTGGTGACAGTCTGTCACTAATAATGTGCCTACATATGGAACTGATTACTAGCAATTCTTTGGTTATTTATTTCATTTATGCTCTTAATAATTTGTTTAAAAATACCTATAGGTGTTCTTAGTCTTCATTTTTGAAATAAAGAATTGAAATGAAATAATTCCATTCCAACTTTGATTGGGCTAAATATTTAGATTTAACCCTTAATTTGCCATTTGCCTTTGTTACTATAAGTTACTCCTTTTTTGATGAAAACAATACTGTACGATCTTTATTGTAATTATATGAAATTAATCCATTGTTTTTAATTGCATGTAGTTTAATTTTAAAATTGATTTTGTAAATAGTTAAATTAGCTTTTATCAGCTCTTATATCTAGATGCCTCCGCTGTAGTTGTACGTTTCCTCAGTAGATGGCGTCGAAGTGAACTGGCGCTCGTTTTCGTGCTTCCTCAGCTATTCAATGTTCTCCCACTTATATAGAGATTCGAAGTTATTCTGAGCCAAAATTGTAGTGTATTGTTTCATCTTGAGTTCCATTCTATATTGATTAAAATTATTTTTTCATTGTACTAGAAATTCGGGGATAATATTTCGCTGATAACAATTTTGTGTGCTGATAAATAGGTAAAAATGTTGTCCTCAGGTGAATTGGTAACTTTATAGAACCCATCTGTAAAAACCATCGAACATATAGGCTCATTTAAGTTTTGACGTTGTATGACTAAAGTAAACGATCTATTCTATGAATTTAGTATTTATTTAATACCTATGGCTTTGAGTATGGATGACTGAGTGAATATCTCAGTGAGAATTTATGTATGTAGCCCTAAAAATGAAAGGCAAAAAATATTTGAATATTTGCGTGAGCATAGTCTTTTATTCTATGATTTCACCAAGACTTTAGTCATAAAAATATATAGACCATAAGAAACTGGGATACGCAAAAGGTTGTGATGTAGTCCCTTGGAAGTCCTCGATTAGGATACCAAGGAAGGAATTTGTAGTCCCGCATTTGTGGCTAAGCCACAGCGCCTCGACTCATTCCTATCCCTTCACTCATGAGAAGGAGACTCCATCATGCCCGGATTGCCAATCCCGTGGGACCATAACGTGTCTCGTAGTTGAGGGCCTTAAGTATCAAGCGCTAAGGGACTGCATGTAGATATCTGCAATTCACTTCGTTTAGATAGTGTTTTAAATTCTCTCGCGAAGAAAATATTTTATCGAAATTATAACTCATTCAGAAATGCATAGGTATTTTAGACGTAGAGTGGATTTAATAATAAGACTAACCGATTTCAAAAGTGTTTTGTAAAATGTATTCTTCTAATGCATTTTACTTAAACAACTGCGAAATTAGCGAAAAAGCGGCATGACCCTAACTGTCGATGCACTTAATTCTTCTGCGATATTACAGAGTCAATTAAATCAATTGTTCATGGGGGGCATTATACTGGTAGTGCCCCAAATTTAACATAATTCTTGATTTAGCACGATCTATCGTGCCGTGTGAACAGTACTATGTCAGTCGGTGTGTGTTTCTTTCATTTTGATCTTTCTGTCATTGTGAGGATTTTCACACGATATGAAATAACCGAACCAAGTGGTGAATTGAATAACGAGGTGCTTAAATTTAAATTTTGCAGTATTCCATATCCAGTTGCGATTAAAGAAATAATAATCTCGCAGTCGATGAGAATTTCGAAAGAGTTGGTAACTTGAACATCTCTTCCATTTAGATGCAATGAAATACATAATCCACCGTAGAATAGCCTCGCAAAGTGACGGGGAGGGATTTCAAATCGGGATACAGCACGTAGATATCTTTGGAGTTGCATGGCCCCTTTGCAAATGCGACGTTGCGATATGCAATGAAGTGCGATGCCTTCCATGAAGATCGCAAAAGTTGATTTACCCCGGGCCATCTAGATGGCGATCTCTCCACTGCTAAACTCGGCGAGTGGTTTATGAGGATGCAATCGAGAGGACTCCGGAACCATCGACTCTTCATCTCGCCACCCAACATTCATCACAGCGGCGTTGAAATGCGGACCTCCCACATCACTCCATAGGCGTGCGATATCCTCCCGAGGGTCGAGGATATCGATCAGAGTGCTAAAACCGCACGCGTTGCAGCGTGCGACCGTGCTGTCGCGGGGGAAGAGACGCGAGGGAGGGAGGGAGGCGTTTTCGGGGCAAAGCTTCGAGCACGCTCGACAAGTGTGTAACCTCGTTGTGCCTTTTCGTTGGGGACTCCGCGTGGTTGAATTCCCCCGTATCGAACTCTCTTCTCCAGGCCCGTATTATTTTTCTTCGACAATTAGAAATCGGCCAACTTAAATGAGATCGCTGGAAAGTTCTGGTGTAAAATTTCAAATGCTCGACAGCGCTTAGAAATTGTTCAGCTACTCAGAAGGTCACGACGTGACGGGATAGTTTTCAAGGTTTAGAGAAATCCTACTTCCGATTTGAAGGCTACTACTTACGATTTTCAAGCCTCGCGAGTTGAACGCCATGCATGGCGATTCAACATTTTTACGGCATTTAATAGTTAAATAGTAGTCCACCTGTCATAGGCATTTTTTTGATGGACTCTGAACATTATTGCAATAAGGTCGGCTCTACGTATTTACGAACTTTTGACTTCTCATCAATTTAAAATAAAATCCTTGTTAATTTCACCAATCCATCCATAATATCCACATACCATGTCCAAAATGTGTATATACAGGGTTCGTCCGGAAAATAAGTGTACTGAGCTCAGGAAAAAAAATTTATTACTCTTTTACATATCTTAAGCTAATATTCCTCAAAGTAGGACCCTTGTGAGTCGATACACTTGTTCCAGCGGCGTTCCCATTCCTGGAACGCTCCCGCGAAGGCATCATCGGGAACCTCTCGAAGACACGTCGTCACGGCCTCTTTGACGGCGTCCAAAGTCCCGTATCGCGTTCCTTTCAAACTCCTCTTTATCTTCGGGAACAAAAAGAAGTCCGGTGGTGCCAAGTCCGGGCTGTAGGGCGGGTGCGGCAGCGTTGCCACGCCGTGCTTGGCCAAGAAGTCCGACACGACAAGCGCGGTGTGAGACGGCGCATTGTCGTGATGCAGCCGCCAGATGTTTTTGATCGCTGGCCGGACGCGGGCGACTCGTTTTCGAAGCCTGTCGAGCACTTGGACGTAAAATGCAGCATTTACAGTTTGTCGTTCAGGTACAAATTCGTAGTGGACGACTCCCCTTTTGTCAAAAAAGACAATGAGCATCGCCTTGATCCGAGATTTGCTCATGCGAGCTTTCTTTTGACGGGGTGATGATGGGGTGTGCCACTCCGCACTTTGTCTCTTCGACTCCGGGTCGTACTCAAAGATCCACGTCTCGTCACCCGAAACAACGTTCTCTAAAAAATGTGGATCATTTTTGCAGTGATCCGCAAGTTGTGTCGCGATTTCCAAACGATTGAGTCTTTGATCATCACTGAGCACTTTCGGCACCAACTTAGCACAAATTTTTCGCATCTGTAATTGGTGCCTAATAATCTCGTGCACTATTGTTTTTGGCACATTACACTGCTCTGCTATCATCCGAACACTAAGACGACGATCAGAGTTCAGTACATCGCGAACTTTTCGCACATTTTCGTCGGTGAGTATCGTTGATGGGCGTCCAGGCCGTGGTTCGTCGTCGACCTCTTCTCTGCCCTCCACGAACATCTTGTGCCACCGAAAGATCATGTTTCTGGACATGGCTGACTCCCCGTAAGCCTGGTTAATCATACCGACAGTTTCGGTAGACGATTTCCCAAGCTTTACCGCAAATTTGATGGAATAACGCTGCTCCAAAAACTTCGGCATCGCGTTCCGTGACGTGGGTCGAGCGTGGAGGTTCGCGTTAACAGAGCTCCTCACTACACCACAGCTCAGAGCCGACTGCCTTTTTCAGCGTCGCTTGCCAACATACCCCCCTCCAATCGCAGCCCGTCAGAGCGGTGCTGAGCGCGCCTGGAGCGGCGGGAAAAAATCAGTACACTTATTTTCCGGACGAACCCTGTATTTTCAACCTGTACCTCGTTTACCCAGTACTCCCTATTTCACACTCGTCAGCAGCCTATTACCTCAGAATAAAGTCTTTCTTTATCCGCTTAACAGCTTTCGAATTTCTTCCATCAACTGCTCTTTTCCCCGGCCATGCCCAGCTCTTAGTTTATTTCCCTTTTTATGTACATTTCGCTTCCGCACTTTTCTAATGTGTCCAGTCGGAGCTCATCCTGCCTCCTGGACGAACATCGTACGGAACCATGTAACATTGCGCTTTTCAATGTTTTCATTATTCGTTTCTTTAAGTTGTTCCTTACGATTCCTCTTCTTTCCTCTCTTGTCAGTGTAAATACTTCTTTAGCTGACCCATTTTTTTCCTAATGTCCGTACTGCTTATTCTATTTTTGTCTAAAATACTTCCTAAATAAGTTAAGTCCTCTGCCTGCTCTAGTGCCTCTATGCCTTGCAAACATATACATATGTTTAGCTTCAGTGTTATATTTATTGAATAGCTCATTACCTTGGTTTATTGTGATCCTCATCCTATCGATAATTATCGCCCTGTTTGTGTAATACGTTCAGCAATGATTCCTCTACCAACTGGCTAGCGAAAAGTCGATCGTTCATAACTCAAATGGACCTAATTAGCTCTCCGTCTACTTTCAATTCTTCCTCTAGCCATGACCGTATCTCTGTTAACATTTAGATTAAATTCTATTAAAAAATGCATGATTGTTTTAGACATATAAGTAACTTTAAATGATAATATTGTTGTTCAAAGCAGATCTCAAACACGAACGTTCAGTACGAGTTATTGTAATGCATTATCTTTTATTAATTTCAATGCAGCGAAGGTGCGACGTGGCCATAGTTTTCCGTGCAAATTAAAGTAATTCCACTACTTTTCCACGGGTTGTGTGTTAAAAAGTGCGTGTGATGATGAAAACAGTGATTTTCCCTGTTGTACTTTCCTTCATGTCACTGCTTATTTTCACTCTCCTTCCTGGTCAATGAATCAAATAATTTAATTTCATAGTTGCTCAAATGGGCGCTGGTTCGTTGACCGGCCAAACCTCTGTGGGTCCCTCAGCTTTACCCAAGCTGTGTGATTTTTAGGGCACCAGAAATACTTGGGTAACACAGGGAAAGGAACTGCTCCTGTGCCCTGATGTGTGAATTTCACACACCGTCGGGCTTGGCACTGGGTGAACTCTGCCCATCACCTGCCAAACCGACATTCGGGTTGGTTGCTGTGTTTATGGTTATTTGCTCAAATAATACAAATGTGATGCAAGGTCAGAAGGTAGCCGTGCGCGTATTCCGCTCAGGTGTGTGTCCAGTTTATAGCGGGCGTTCGCGAATTCCAGGGCTGATGGAAAATTATTTTCCGTCTCATTTGCTCCTGAATGGTTGTCGTGCCTCCTTCGTTCTCAAAAGCACCCTCGTCCAAATCATTCCGAATGTCCAAAAATCGATTCATATGGAGTCGTAGTCAGTAGCATCCGAAGCACAGTGGTCACTCATCCCTGGTGATCCAACTCCCAATGGAGTATTTCTTCATCCCATAGTACTGTCGCAATTGTTGGGATTTCAGCGTTGTGCATGCATTTAAATTATCATCGAAATGGGCGTAGTAAAGATAAGAAAATGAAACTTCATACACATTTTTATTTTGTCGCATGTTTTCTTAGTACACTTCCTGCGCCTCTTCTACCGTTGAACTTCTCGGAAATCACAGATTTACTGCCCGCTTAGGCTGACGCTATCCCTAGTCCTACTGTATGTACGTGCACGAATAATATGAACTTTCGTGGTAGAATAAAGAGTTTTTTATTCCAAAAATGTTTTACTGTAAACAACCCACTACGATCAGGTGAAGATGTCAAAGCGGGACGAAGCTCAGGTCGTACTATTAAATAAATTTGTGAAATATAAAAATTGTTTATTTGATTCCTATATGGAAGAATTCCACTGAGTGAAGTTATACACCATTAACTTAGCAATTTTTGTGTGAATGCATTTGGCGGAGTCCGTTTAATCTCCAATGCTTTAAATTTTCAATTAAACTCTCATTTTTCAAGAAAATCGACATTGTAGGTGCGCGTTATACTTTATAATTTCTGCGCAATGTCCAATGGGCCGCCGCAAGGGACTTTGGAAGGAGTGGAAGCCAGATATGAAAATGGAGTGCGAGAAGTTTGTGGAGAATAGATTTGTATAAATCATTTAATACTTAGCTCTCTTTCTATTACGATCATGTATTGCGTAAGTGAAAACATTGTGTATCAGATGGACAGTATATCGATTTCACTTGCAGTTATTCTTTGCTTGCCCTGACCATGCAATGGAGGAATTCAGTGTCTCAAGTAGGATTAGGTGAAGTTTAGACAGGAGTTGGATCGTTGAGTCTCGAGTGCCATACGTGTGTCATGACATGGCTGACGTTGAGAAACGGGGCAGCTTATTTCTGTTGTCGTCCGATTCTTGGTCCACTCTCCTTCTCTACTCTGGGAGCGATCATGCGTAAATGCTGAGTTCTAATGCTGGGAGCGTACTCGTTGTGGGGTCTAGTTATCGAGAACCAACACTCTTGCTTTCCTTGTTCATTGCAATATTTTTCAAATTTGTACGAGGGTCATCCGGAAAGTAGTACCCGTTCGTGAAATAAAGACACAAAAGTAAATATTAACAAACATAAAAAATTTTATTTGAAAGAGGATACTTTAAACTACTTCTCAACATAATCTCCAAGCAAATTAAGGCATTTGTCATAACGTGTGACAAGTTTCTGTATTCCTGCTGCATAGTCCTTCTCCGCCAGCTCATTGAGATACGCGAGGGACCCATCTTGCACAAATTTTTGCATAATGCAGATGGTGTTTAACAATTTCATGAACAATTGTTCGAGAAACATTGGGAAAATGCTCACAGATGTCATCAATTGTGACGCGCCGATCGTTCCTCACGAATTCGTCAACTGAGCTCACCAGTTGGTCTGTAATGACAGACGGTCTCTCCGAACGCTCATCGTCGTGTGTGTTCCCCCTCCCCATGTTGAAGTTGCGACACCACCGCCGAACAGACGACTCGTCCATTACATTGTCTCCATACACCTCCTTTAATTGGCGATGAATATCACATGGGCGAACGTTTCTTGCATTGAGGAATTTAATCACTGCCCTCACTTCACAACTGGCGGCGTTCTCAATTTTTTTAAACATTGTAAACAATCACAGAAACAACACAGGCAATGCTAGCGTCACGCAACTTGGCTCAGAGAAGGCAGACAAGCCACTAAAGCTATCTGACCTCGTCCAGCGGCTACTCGCGTCGTCAGCACTTCATGCGGCACGAACGGGTACTACTTTCCGGATGACCCTCGTAGTTATCTTTCTTCTTCGGCGTGACTCTTCATACATAGCGTACGTGTTTCCACCTTATTTAGTTAGTTGCGAAAGGTGAAAAAATGCGTGCTATCCTTGATTAGTATCGCTCTGAAAAAGTATGTTTTGTATCTTGGAAAGCGTTACATAGATTGATCTACTTTGTGGAAGGGTCGCAAAATAGGTCTGCAATTTTCAAACATTTCCCTTGTTTTTGTTCCAAGCGTAATTTTGCTCATATTTCCTGCTGTAGTTCCTTGCGCCGCGAGGAGAGCATTCAGGACAAGGGGAATCGTTCATCGGTTTCGCAATCGGCATAGTGGTAGGTGATTACAAAACTCGACGGATATCGAGCGAAGATTGGCTAAAGGTAAGAGGGTTTCCATGATAAGGAGCCAACCTTTCCGTTAAAGTCGATGCAGTCACAACGTAGGAAACAGCATGTGAAAGCAATTATGTGGTGTATGAATCAGAGTCGTGGGTCCTTTGGAAAAGCAGACCAGAGAAGAATAATGAGTCTTTGAAGTTTAGTGCTTGAGGCGGATGCTGTAGATCAAATAGACGGTTGAAGTGGGGAACGAAGAAGTTTACAGAAGAGTAGAAGAGGAAAGGCAATATGGAGTTCCAAAAGAAAATAGAACCAGATGGATTGAGATATAGTGGACTAGTTGGGAACATATTACGTCCCGAACGACTACTGCATCGGGAACACCGAAATGGAATGCGTAGACTCAATTAAATACCTAGGCGTTACCCTCTATCACGAACTCTCATGGGTGAAACACATACGGGGAATATGTGGGCAAGCTAACAAAAATTAGGATTTATTAGAAGAGTATTTGGTAAATGTGATGGACAGGTCAAAAGAAATGTTATCTGTCGATGGTTAGGCCTCATTTAGAATATCCTGCAAATATATGGCGTCCTCAAGAAGTTGGATTAATTGCCGAATTGGATCGCGTGCAGCGTAGAAGAGCTAGATTTGTAAAACGTTGTGATGATAAACTTAGTGGCGTATCAAAATTATTAGAGGAACTAGGCTGGGTATTAGTCACGGAGCGAAGGTTAAATTACAGATGAAATCTCTTGCATAGCTTGGAAGGACGTCACTTTAGCAGTGATACTGAAAATGTATCATAGCCCCCATCCTAATACGGTAGGAGAGATCATGCCAATGAAATCAGAGAGATTAAGTGTAGAGCAGATAGATTTAAATAGTCTTTTTTCCACAAACAATAGGGTATGACATTGTCCGACCTAGGTAGGGTCGTATTCGGGTCAAAATTAGTCTGCTGTGTATTCACCTCTTGCCGCGCACCGTAGCGGTGGCTTGCTGGGTACAAAAATAATTGATAAATGAAAAACATGATGGAAGGTAAGGTCTCACGAGAGGGACCTAGGGATAAATGCACGAGTGAAATCCATGTAAATGCTGATGATGATCCTAACCGTTGATAACAATCTGCAATGGGAATACTTATCCAGGGCGTCATTGCTACTCTTACTTACTGATATCCGCTGATAGCAAGAAACTTGTTTCAGAGGCAGAATTGATAGTCCCACTCGTTGATAAGAAATTGTTTCAAGTTTGTATGTGAATCATGGATTCTTGGCTAATCCAAAAATCGGACGCCTAGTCATCAGCTATACGAATGGTCATTTAGATACCCTAATATCATTAAAACTATTTCCGAATATTCGAAGTCTATGTCTTGTGCGGATATTCGCACTTGGCGGAAACTGGAAACAGTTCGTGCTGATGAAAGCTCGTTTTCTGTTTCCAGTTTAATTACGATCAGTACATAACCTATAACTCCGATTTGAAACTAAACTATCTTTTTGATGCAGTCTCCGTACGAACTGAAACAACGCATAGAGTACATTTTATTTTGAAAGAGGATAGGGCCCTGGGGCTCAACCCAATTGGAATTCGCTTATTGTCTCCGGGGTTGGAAAAAATTGATCTTTGATTTCACTCATTTTTGTGAGAAAATTGGAAATAAAATTTTGGGGTTGGTGTTTTCCAATCACATGAGAAATTGGTTCAGAATCAGATTGTATATATTTATCTCAGGATAGGTAAATCCTGTATTCATAGCCAGGTAGTAGCAGCGCCGCGAAGATTGAGCAGCGTCGAGCTTATGCACTTCCTCCTCTGACACGGGGAAAGTAATTGCTTAGTTTCCCTTCGAGGCTGAGATTTGGGGATGGATTAGAGTAAATATTTTTTGCGTACTTCTGAGGAACTTTTCTTAAGTTACTGTTCCCTGTGTAAATTACCATAATTTTTCTTAGTTCCCGGAACATTTCTTCAACCCACTGCAAAAAGTCATTTTGTAATATCTTGTCGGATGTAGTCTTAGTTATTTAAACCAAGCATTGATTAAAATGTAACAATTAAATAGTGTAAAAATCATTCGCCTTCAAATAGCACTTTTACTGTAGATAAAAGTTTTATTACTGACCAGGTTTCGAAGTACTACATTGTCTTCAGACCCCACCTGAAGGCCTCACCCACCCACCCACAAACCCAGAGCGTCCCTAACCCACCTTCAGGGCCCACCCTGAACATGATGTAGCACCTTGAAACCGGTTCGTCTATAATATTGTTATCTTGTGGAAAATAAATTCGATGTTTTCAGGTTTAACTTTGTGGAACTCCATTTTCACTGGAATAAAAAAACAAAATATACCTACCAATGTGCAAAAATTGGTGGAAAGAATATCTTTCCCCCAGTTTTTACAAATTGGTAGGAAGAGGCATTGCGTATTTTACTCCAGTGATGGTGGAAAATTGCTATTTTTTGGTCATTATGTTACAATGTCATCACATGACGCCTGAAATTACGCATTTCCTTAGTTTATTGAATTGTGCAGATGTGAGCAGAACCCTTTTTCGAACGTGCAGTGTGTTAAAATTTGTTCTTCAATTCCTCATGCTGTGACAGATGACGAACAAAGTGCGTCTAGCATCTTTGATCTATATTCCCTGTTTTCGTTGGATTACTGGTGAAATGGAAGGGGGAGGTGAGGGGTGCTTGAAGGTCATAATTAATTTTCCCTCACGAATTTAATTTGAAATGTTTACATACCATGCGTTTCAAAACTGAAAATGACGATGTTCGGCGGTTCCTTAACTCAGCCATCTCTGGACGCGAGATGCATCGTCCGCCAGCGAGGTTCGCGTGACACGCCGTGACACCTCCCTCCCCGCAGAGAGTAATTTTTAGAACGTCCCCACCAAATGCCGAGTGTCCATGGAGCCGTGTATCTCGTTTTCAGGCATTGAGTGGTCTGTCTTTCAATTGCGCCGTTCGGTCCTCCGTTAAATAGAACGTGTCGTTGGCTTTCGGCCCGAAATTTGGCCTCGGATCATTGATAATTAACGTCGGGGGCAGAGGACGTAAACGTTGGTCTGAACAGGATTTAATCGGATAATTGCCATAGGTTGCTTTCCAATCAACCCTCGCAGATTAGGACGCAGCGTGGCAGATGGAAACATGCCTTGGTGACGATTTGCAGTGGTATGCAACCTACGAGAGAGGGGAGGGAGATATTATACGGGTATTGTGTTGGGGGAGCATAAAATTTCGGTGTAATGTCAGTTAAATGTGTCCATTTAAGAGCCTTCTAATTGTTTTTGGAATAAATGCAATGAGAGCATATTCCTCTGAGTCGTTGAGTTTTAAAGGAAGGGTATGTAGGTAATGAAAGCAATTTTTTGTATGCTTAGTTGTGATATAAAAATAGTGATAACAACGATTTGGATAGTGAACATAAGAAAAAATACGCTAATTAAACTTTTAGCTTTTAAAACTACGTACAAGAATATGAAAGATAACTATATAATGATTATACCAGTTAATAATTTGCGGGGATGCAAGTACTAGGAAGCAACGAATGTTGCTGAAATTCATTCTTCCGTTTTATTAGGGATTTCCCCCAGATACAATCTATAAACAAAATACTATTTTTTCCTGAAACTACGTTAACAATCCGATGTTTGCAGGAATATTTTCAGTTTTCAGTGATGTTGAGAATGTATTATTACCTCATCGCACTAGGGTAGGAGAGATCATATCGATAAAATTAGATAGATTAAGTGTAGAACAGATAGGTTAGATATAATGTATCATTTTTTCCTCGAACGATAAGGGATCAGAATAACATTATTCGACCGCGGTAGGATCATATTCGGGTCAAAATTAGTCTAGTATGTATTCACCCCCTACCACACACCCAAGCGTTGGCTTGTAGGGTACTTAAAATAAGAAAATAAATAAGGAATAAGCCAGATATTGTGGTATTTGCTTTTAAAATTATAGCATTTTTCCCGCAATCAGAGGTGATGTTTGGTGGCGCACGGGCATACGAGTGTATGAGATAAACGATGGGGATCTTATTTAAACGAGCTTGGCGCAAATGACTTAGACAGATTCAATGACTCGGGAGTTGAAATTTCAACTCTTTAGTTCGGATGCATGATTAGGAAACTGCTGTCAATGCACTCTGACTCTTCAAACCTCCTTTTCCAGTACCTAATTACGGCTGGTGGGTATTTACTAACTATAAGGTAACTTCTCTATTTCAAATAGCCATTGTGAACGCATCGCCTTCCTTGAAGTTCGTTTACGTTCTTCTTGGTGGTGTTGGGTTAAAATTATTTCTAACTCGTCAGATATACGAAATAAACTCGTAATAAGCATTCGCTAAAATAACTAGTTATTGCATGGTATAAATGCATATTTTTATGGCAGCTCGCCATGCCTTATGCTACAGTGGGGAAGGAAATAACTCACACCATGTAGAGTTGGAGCAGTTCAGTTGGGGAGTGAAGAGAGAAAATGTGTTTTGGGTGTCATTTTTTCCATTAGCTTAAGGTCTGATGATTTCAATTTATTGCAGTGTTCTGGGAATAAGATAAAGTCGTTTGGGCCGAGATGGGGATAATGTAAGTAGTAGTATTTCGGAGAGGCGACCGACAGCTGAGGTCATTTGCGCCATTAAGAATGGACAGGCAAGGATGAAGGGCGGAGAGAAACCCGGCGTCGGCATTAGCCTACTCTTTACGAAGGGTCCGCAGCTTAACGTCCCATCCGGTGGACGGCGTACTCACTCAGAGTGGCCTCCACAAAGCACTTCCGGTAGGGATCGGAATACTAATGAAAATTATCTTCAGGATTCGAACCCGGGCCCGCTAGGTGGGAAGCCAGTGCGTCAGCCACCGCACCATCCCGATCCTCCAAATAAGGCTGTTGCGGCAAAATTTCGAAGCTACATTGCTGTGATTGCTATTCTCGCGATTGTAGGTCGGTCAGGTTTAGATATTTTTTAGATATTTTTTTAGATATTTTTAGTTATTTTTTAAAGATATTTTAGTGCCATGCAAGCCACCGTGAGGGTGTGTGGCAGAGGGTGAATATACACCAGACTGCGACCCGAATATGAGTTATTAAGTGAGAATAAAAAATGATACAAGAGTTTGTTCCCGAGCCAAATTGACTCATTGGGATTTACTCTGGTTGAATAAAATTCTCCGCAAAACATTGATTTAAAATAATTCTATTATTTAAAAACGTTGATCTTAAAGTTTCATTATTGTTTACATTCTTCATATTAAATTTTGTTTTGAAATAGTTTTAGGTTGTCACAACGGCTAGAGAATATTGGCCAATGATTCAATGGTGCTATTGTGCGTACGCTATACCGAAATTCATTCGCGGAATCATAGATTCCGCTAACAAACAGTGTAACGACGATATTATATGTCTTATTTTTGGGGTTGCTGCAATTGATGAAATGCCAAAAGTTACTACTCAACAATTCTGAAGCTTCTTTTAAGTGTCGTTTTGAGTATATATCTGACCAAGGAAAATACAATTGTGATGGAAAAGGGAGTTTCTTCAAACCATTTATCTTCCCAGACAAATTATCAATTAATTTTGGCCTGAAAACGCATATAAACGCAAAATTATTATTATTATTGGTAGTGTATTGTTCAAGGTAGGTTTTGGATGGACACTCACAGTCCTTACATTTCTTAGCCTTGCCCAAGAAAACCTAAACCCACACTAATCAATGCCGCATATTTACTCCTTAGCTATCTTCTTTCTGTACGGCATGTCTATCCTATTCCTCCCCCCACCTCGCCTGCCTAAATCCCTCTACCCTATAGCAGTCGTGAACTCAACAGCCAAACTTTCTTGGAAAACTATGATTTTCGTTAACTTTGGTTTGGATGCTGTGGTGATTAATAATTAATGTGCGAATCAAAAAGTATAAAATCAAGCTCTATTGATACTGATGAACAAAAGAGTACCATTGTGTAGTGGAAATCCCTCGGCAATTTAGTAAGGGAGCATGTTCTAGAAATATATCAGAGGAAATACGGTCACGGGTGTTCCTCTGTATTTCTCGTCCATGATATTAGAAAGGGCGAACTCCATGGAGAAACTACGAAGGAAGTTATCCCGCGGGAAGTGATTTTAACTTCAATTATTGTCTGTGATCAATAGATATCGGTGACATTATTACTGTGTTCGGAACACAAGAGGAAGTGTCGGTAATACGTCTTCGAAGTCTTTATTGGATTCTTACGAGTTGCCGACGCCAATCAATTTGAAGCCACTTTTATGCTTTCTAATTTTTTTTATCTCTAGGAGTTTACTCCGAGATGCTTGCCGAAGAGGTGAGAGTTTGCGATTGTTGAAAGAAGTTCGTTCATTACCCACCGAAAATGTTTTTCATTTTTACCCAAAGACGGTGGGAGTCGTGAGAAGTCAACACATTCGTCGAAGGAAGCCATGGAAGATGGATAAGTATCCCTTATATTATCATGGATAATATCTGCACGACAACTGACCGATAGGTAGTATTTTATCATTCGCCGCTTTTTGTAATATTTTTGAAATAGATTTCACCCAAGTTTAGAAATATGTTTCACCCAAGTATATAGGCAGTATAAGTCATGAGGTAATTAGCCATTGGAATCTTAATCGAGCGTGCGGAATTGAATGGGCATATTTGCCAGACTTTTCGGAACAGTTTTTGTTACGCACCTTCATCGTCATGCGAGATATTAACCCCGAACGTCAGGGGAATCTGGTCTCACTTGATACCACTGAGTCCATTCATTGTGTACGCTCGCGCCATTAGCCAGGGTTGAAATTCTGACGGTAAACACGGAAAGAAATCGGACATTTTCCAGTTTATTCGAAAACTCTGTAGCCATTCGGGAAAAGGGACCTAATTTTCGAAAAAAAGACGATAAAATGATGTGCGATTCGGGAATTCTCCATGAGATGGATACTAGTTTTAGGTGCATGAGTAGTTGGAGCTCAGCTCGGTGAATTGTGTGCACAAGAGTTGGTAAACACCAGAAGTGTAACAGGACCGAGTGCCATGATGCGAGTGGAATACACGGTGGGAAAGGGGATGATCCAAGTGATTTAGGGGCGACGTCCTGAAACTTATGCTGAAAAGCTGAGTTTACTGGAAACTCAGCTTTTAGCATTTTATAAAATTAAAACAATTGAAACTTAGGAAACGTGATTAAAACAGTTGAAACGTATTAGTCTGCTGTATTTATAATTTGGATTGCCATTATAGGTCGGCAGCGTTTGGGGAATTGGGGGGGGGGGACCGGGATTAGGAAAAAAATCACGGAATTTTCATCGGGAAAAAGTTGGGAATCGTATTTCAGGATGTGGGTGACCACCCTGTTTGTCGCATCCGACTCTTCTCACGACCAAATCACCAAAGTGGACACGTCGGTGTGAACTTCCCCCTGTGGGAATCGAAGAGAGCATTGAATTGAATGGTCTTTGGTTTCTTTCCCCCCTTCGTCCCCAAATAAATATGACCTTTACTCTGCACGGTTTCATCTCAACCGATATATGTATGTGTATATATGTGTATATGTGTATGTATATGTTTGTGTATATGTTTGTGTATGTATGTATATATATATATATATATATATATATATATATATATATATATATATATATATATAAGAAAATCAATGAGCGCATTTACCCAATGGATGGGAAGGTTGCGTCCCGCGCAGGAAGTTTTATTATGCCTTCCCCGCGCGCTCTTTATTATTAGCCTCTGGCCGGAGTAAAGAGGGCAAAGGCATGGACGTAATGGCGGTCGGGAAATGAGGTCACCGGGGTCGCCCAGTTCCTAAACCGTGGGAGCCAATTCAATGATTCCTTTTGCAGCGAAGTCGGAGAGCGCTCTGGTGGCATTCTTGAAAATAATGGGTGGATTGCAAAGGATAAAATAAAAAAGACGACGCACTTGGGCCGCCGTTCATTGGAAACCTCGCCACTCACTTGCAGGTGAAGAGTTTTTGGCCATGCTGGAGTCCGTGACTCAGCGACGTCGTAATTGGAACCGTTTTTTGAAGCCGTTTAAATGGCGTCGCTCCCCCTCAGGGTGAATTTTGGTGGCCAATGTCGTGACGGGGACCTTCCGTAGCGGAAACGAGGGGTGTTAAATGCCGTAAAACCTCGAAGGGGCATACGCACTTCTTAGCGATCGCCATGGGAAGTAAATTTCTGTCAGCGAAATAAGTTCATTACACCAATTCGCATGTCGAATTCATTCAACTTTTTGCTGCCTGTCGCATTCTTTTAACTCCCATCTCATTCGACCACCGCGGACCGCGAGCTCTCGGCACTGCGATACAAGTATGTCTGTCAAATGACCAATGTTAACAGTAGCTTCGGTGTCACGTGGATCTCATGAAAGATTTCTGGGGAAACAGTGCAACTCTACTGCTAAAGTGTCGGGAGTGAGTTTAAGTGCGGTAGTAATTTTTTGTGGGTTTGGAGATTGAATTGCGGAAATTTGCGATTTTAGTTTCCCATCGCGGAGATGTTATGGCATTGCTCCGACAAAACCATTGAAGTTGTTGATCCTACCATTGTCTTTTAACTGTAAGAGGTTTTTAATTTTGTCCCGATCAGCACGGATAACGGACACATCATACTCAATTTTTTTAGAATTCTAGATCCACTTGGAAACCTCAAAAAAGTAAAACAGTGATTTATACATGTATTTGTGTGTGTGTATGTATGTGTGTGTGTGTATATATATATATATATATATATATATATATATGTGTGTGTGTATGTATATATGTGTGTGTATATGTATGTGTGTGTGTGTACAAATATATATATATATATATACATATATATATATATATATATATATATATATATATATATATATATATATATATATATATATATATATATATATATATATATATATACGTGTGTGTGTGTGTGTGTATAACAAGTGTTGACATTTTTAGTAATTTTGCTTCGAACCAGAAATTTCCAGGTAGAGTCCTTGCGCTGTCACACTGTATGTCTCTAGGTACATCTCTGGAAAACTCTTCATTTTTTTCTACGAACATTTTTCAAATCGACCCTTATGTGCTACAGTAATTAATAAAATTAATAATAGGAAATACTTTTGTTGAACCGTAAATGTCTTGATACGAAATAGCTATTTCTTCCCAAGGGTTCTCGATTTCAATTCCATAAGAACACCATCCTTCTATCTCCAGCTGTCTATTTCCAAAATGCTTATCCTATTTGAATATATGTGCATTTCCCATATCCTCAAGTGAAAATCCTGTATTTTTTATTCAGACACTCTAAAACAGTGGTGTAAAACACGCGTCCCACCGCTGCTTATTGTGCGACCCACGACCGCTAATGCTGTTTATTTTGAAAAAAATGAACGAAATCTGGAATTCAAAGGAATTCTTTTGCATTGGAGCAAAAATAAATTTTTGCAAAAACTCAATTTGCTTGTTAATTTTTTTCAAAAGTATGCGTTTTTATTTGCGGTATGTAGCTACTGTTGCAAAAAATAATTCAGTTGCAAGAGATAATTGCCGCAATTTTTCTAATATGCCTTGGGGGCTCGGAAAATATCTATTTTGCAGCCTGTTGGTGGGCGAAGGTTCTCCATCACTTAACCGGAAGTTCAAGTCACAACATTCTGGTCAGAGAAAAAAAAGATCCAAAAGGTAAGGAAGGACTTATTCTTTTGGTAATTTACTGATGATTTGCGTAACATTTTCGTCTGCTCTACCAACCTGTGTTAGTAATATCTGTCTAACGAGTCAGTATAGGCTCACACAATAAATGATTTAACATTAGCATTAATAATAATAATTATTATTATAGGTCGTTCGTTCTTGCGAGCGAACATCAGTCTGCGTCTAGTCCCGGTTAGGGTGGAAACCCCACCTACGAGGTAGAGGAACAAGCTTTTAGTGCAGAATCTTCGAGACCGTCGTAGGCGCATGCCGTTTTTTAAATGGGCATGCAGCGGTAACGTTAGGATGGGAGAGGAGATTTTTTTTGCCTCATTCCCATCCCTTCCCTCCCCCCCTCTTCGCCGAAAAAATTGGCCACCGCGCATGCTATGAAACATCCCCAAGTAGGTCGGACGATATTTCGAGAACTCTCCCTCACTCGCGAGTGCATTTTCCTCCTCTCCACCTTGCAGACATTTTCTTCTTTCTTTCCCCTGAGCGATCGGCGGCGGAGGAAGAAGGGGAGGGAGGAAGCGCCCATTGGCGGCGATTGTTATTACGTAGGCAAGCGAGTAGACCGGCGGCCCCCGCTCTCGCCTACCCCCGGCCCGCCGCAGTTTAACCACCTCCGGCGACCCCGCTGCACGTCCTCGGCGCCACCTTAGTCGTTTCTGTTGCGGTTCTTCGGTGTTCCGTTCCTCGGCGTCTCCATTGATCAAAGCGTTCCATGGATTGGCCGGCGAGCTCGCCAGGGAATGGGCCTCGCGGCGCCTTTCCACCCCGCAAACACCATCCTTGGATTCATGAAATAATCATGGTATCTCTCACGCCTCCGTGGAAACGAAAATGATAGGTGAACTGCGGAGAGGTTTGCCTCGGTGACAGCAAACCACTCTCTTTATTTCACCCCTCATATCATTTTTTCGAAGTGCTCGTTTCTTTTCACGGAAACTTTCAAGGAGTTGGCCACTGAGGAAATTTTGTATTTTTGAGTTTACGCTGCCCGAAGACCTAAAAGCCGACCGAAGATCTTTCATATTGTCTATGAACTTAAAAATCAGCTTAGACATGACCATGGAGTATAAAGAATAGGAGTCTTATTAATGGGTTAAATATTAGTGCCAAACATTCAGCAAGGTAGGTAATGCCTCGAATTTCCGCGACCCAGGGTTGTGATCTGTGGTGATTTAATCCGTAACGTATGTCAAATTATTCGATACACTTAACGCTGTGAATGAAAGGAGTCCTGGCAGATTAAACAAGCTTGAAAGAACCAACCGCCTTGGTCATCGTTTCTGAAAACTAATCAGAATCAGCATAATCCTACATTTACGTTGGATTAAGTTTCAAAGTTTTTGTGGACATACCCAAAATAGCAGTGCCACTTTAATACGACGGACGTAAGAACTACACGGACGAAGAAATGACAATCGAATCGCAATCATTATTTTACGATAACTCCATGGAGGTGAAATAAGCTAAAATTATCTCATTGTGTGCAATGACGTCTTCAGCAAATCAGTAAGCGTTTCACTCATCTCCCGTCAACCGATTGGGGAGCATTTAATCTATTGTTTATGTTTTGTTGAGACATTTTCTAGGAAATATGAAATGGTGTTGCACGCTTGATATTAAAATTGATTTCAAAGATTTATTGACTATTTTTCTTGTATGTTGCTATCTCTGCGTTTAAATTTTTACGCAGTGTATGAGGGTATTATAATTTTCGGTCGCTAGTGGCTTTAGAGTACGAGCCACGGTGGTACGCCATTGGAGTATTCAGGAATTCACTGTCGCTCATGATTGGGCTACTGAACTAGGTAAGTTAGCGTACCTAGGTACGCTAGGTAGCGAGCTTGCGCTAAGTTTCTGAGGCGAAATGTGAACGAACATGTTCCCGCGCATAACTTAAACTTCAAATTAAGTTACGTTTCACTGGGCAGGCAGTTCTTTCATTCAAAATGGACCGGTATTAAATACTCCTACGATGACCTTATGCGGTTCGATTCTCATTGTGTTCATTCAACAGTCATTTAATTAAGAATAATTCTTGCAATACCATTAATTGAGTAGCTGTTCAGTGAAACCATTAATATATTGTTAAATCCCGTATCGACTTCAGCTAACTATTGTACAAGTTACCATTATTACATGTATCAGCGTGTAACTCACCACCTCCCACCCTACTCCGGCGTTAGAAGGGTGGCCGTATGGCTAGGCGCATTTTGGGGTAATTTGTGTATTTAAGTAATGAAAAAAATTCATAGTATTGTAATGTATCAAAGATATATTGGAAATATCCAAGTGTGAGTATTTTTGGAAGTACAGGTATACTTGGAGCATTTTCATTCAGAATGATAACAGTTTCACATATTACAGCAGATGAGCCATTATAGTCTTTACCGATATTCGTGCATATTGATCATTCTTTTTAAAATGCCCGTTAAATGTACAAAAATAGTTCTTTTAATATACCAATCAATCAGGCTGCTATGTAGGTGGATATTTGCCACCACGGGAAACTAGAAAGTTGTCTAAATTTAAATGACCTGCGTGGCGGTCATTTAAATGTAGTTTGGTTGCGCCGGGAGCTTCAGTTGAAGTTGTTGTTTCATTTTCTTGCCTAATCCCTTTATATTGTTCCTTTGCTCAATAGAAATGGAAATATGGTGATGGCATTCGGAATACTGAGGCTATGGACCTCTTAGAATCAATTTGTAAATTTTACATAATTTATTCTTCAGATTTGGTTATTAATACATTAACAGTCTTTAATTGCATACTTTCTTCCATGTTCTCCAGCGTTCTTTGTCAACTGTACTTTACACTCCGCGCAGGGAATCACATTGATTCGATCTTCAATGTACAGTTTATATTATTTAGATAAATACTAGTGATATTTAGATCATAGAAAGCGTCGCCGGCCGAGGTCACTCAGTACCACGTAGTAATTATTCAAAGATATACTTATCTGAGTTCAAGAAAAATATCCCCAGCGTCCCTTTGTGTAATGAATAACTGATCGAAGCACTTTTCCACTTGATATCAAGTGGAAAAGTGCTTCAATCAGTTATTCATTATGCTCGACTTCCACCACATCACGCCTTAAGCTACTCAATTTTTTCCCTTTGTGTACTTTATCTGAACCTTTTAATTATTTTGAAATTTTGAATCATGAACTTTTCAGAAGGAATTTGGATATATTTTTTCAACGATTTTGATCTTATGTTGATGTAACATGTTCATACTCTTGGAGGTTAGGATGGAAAGAAATATAAATCCGATAACACTTAAAAACGTACCGACATTGCCCGAGTGTGGGAAAGGAAAAAATGACAATTATTCTCTACATCATACGCGTAAAATGAAATTAGAAAAAAGTGAAGGTTTTGTATCCTTTGCGTAGTATGAAATCATGTGTCACGTGCGGGTATGTTGTGCCCGACCCTATTGTCCCAGAGAATCCCTCTAATTAGTCATGACGAGGCCCCTACGTGGCTGGCGTCCAGATAGGCATGGCATAGGCATCTCGCTCATGAACTTCTCGACAGTCACTGCGTTAGTTCATTGTTGTCGTAGCAGTCGTGCTGATTGTATGTCCACTTCAATGGAGAAGAGGTTAATGAAGATGAAGTCATTTCTTTCGGGCGAACGACGTTTTTCTTTGTGTCATGTCCACGAAGCATATTTGCAGATTATAACACATAATGCTTTTATGCAGCAAGTTAAGGATTGTGCCTCCCCCGATAGGTTACGACGTGATTGACGTGAATAAGATGTATTTTTAAAATTTAAGTCCTGATGAGAGAAGTTGGAAATTTAATCGCAGTTCAGAAATGCATGTTGACTCTTCATGACTTGATACGATCGTATTGAATACGAATATTCCCTCTTACAAAGTGGTTGGAGTAGTCTGTCGAAACGTTTGAGCATCCCCTTGGATGTAAATTTGGGTTTTCTGTGTTTTTGTTTTCTCTTGTTGTCATTCTCCATGTATCGCCGCTCTTTTGCGTTTTAATTGAAGTAAGTTTCCCACTTTTCACCTACATTTTTATTGTCTGCATCCCACATCAGCCTTAAGCCTGGCGGGTTAGTCAGGTGCGTAACCCGCTCGCCTGCTTACTCAAAAGGTCGTGTGTTTGAATCCCGTTTTGGGCTTGGGCGTTGTGTCAACTGCTATAGTTCGACCCTCGAGACACCTGATGATAAGCCAAGAGTGACTTGATTAGGAACCCATAGCGATTAGGCTCACCAGGTGTTCGTTCAGAGAGCAAAACAGAGAGTCACCCACCGTCTTGCAATATATTTTTAGCATCTTGAAGTTAAGAACGGAATTAGTCTAATTAACCCTTCGAGTCCGTTTTTTTTACTCACTGATAGAAACGGGATACTTATTATCATACTTATAATGGTATCATATTTATGTTCTTCAGAGAAACAATTTTTTGTTCAAGTTAGTAGTAATTCAAAAAGGCTTAATTGTTTTAAATATAGAATTCCTTTTACTGATTAGGAAATAATGGCAATCAGATATATCGATCATATTGTTGTGTAATACTAATTATTGCGATTCATTTTGCTTTTACTAATGCGGAACAAGCGTAGCCACGACATGACCGCAGCTTTCGTCACGCCTTATTTTATTCTACTGTTAATCGCATCCATGCCATAAACATTAACGAGTTAGGTATACGTTTTCCGCATGGATTTTGCTTACACGAGCCTCTCCGACTGCACGAAACGTATCGCCATGTTTTTGGCATCCGGTAAACACATGAAGTACGTGGGGCTAATTGCGACCGCGCGGCGGGCGCATCTTTCTTAATTAAATTGGGCGCCCCGCAAGCTCGGCCTCATTTTGGCCGTGTTCACGGCCGTAGATTTTAAGACATGATTTTCCAGTTTGCAGTAGTCATAATGTGAAATGCGTAATATCCAAGATCATTTGTTCCATCTGGGTTGAGCGGAATATTGGGACGCACTTAACGGTTTGTGGGATGAGCGAGGATTGAGAGAAGCCCCACCATAGTCGTAGTCGGTATTGGCCCGCTATTAAAGCGTGGCGCCATAGCTAGTTTGGCTTAATGTCCGAACCAACAGACTGTTCCCTCGAAATGATTACTCCCATCTCTCTAAGGTACCTTTGAATACAAAAATCTTCACTTTGCGGAACTTGAACCATTGTCCTGTTTTTAGTTTGCCAATGAATTATTCATAAAATTAATTTTGATCTCCGGAAGATGATTTTAATATTGTAAAACTGTTATTTGAGTAATTATTATTTAAGTGAAATCGAAGTGTTAGAGTCCTTTTATTAATGCAGGATGGATGTGTAGATAGTGAAAAGTATGCGCTTTGCTGTTTCATCTTTCTAATGTGATAAAAAAATTCTTATGCATCTCTTAGACTGGTTATTGTATAACTAAATGAAGGCTATTCCCATTACTTCCGTTGAAAAATCCATTTTGTCACATTTTCCATGTTCTTTGAAATTCTGGCAATATTCCAGAAGTGTATAAAAGTGCTATCAAAGACTTGTCTATTAAATGATTTCTTTTCTAAGACAATCTAACGTTTGCAGCAGAAATCTTCTTCTTCTAACTCCATAACTCAATTCAGCGGGTTGATTCTCAGTACCCCGCTCTATTTACATCATCCAGCGACGGAAACGTACTGCAAGAGAGAGTAGAATATTGTGTTTGTAATGTTGGGAAATGTAATAACAGGGGTATGTGATGAGATATCATTTCAGAGGTTGACCTCATGGACCATTACCATTCCTTCACTCAAAAATTAATTTCACTAGCGTGTGAGCGTTTCGTGAATTATTGGCAATATTCTCCGTGGTTATGAGTGGTATCAGGTGCTATTTTACACGTTATGAGAACATGAGGCGGATTGATATAGGAGTCATATTTTGGTATACTACTGAAACTGAAACTTTTCTTATTTCTTCGATGTAAATACCTGTTTGAAAAACTGGGAAAATCTAAATAAGTCAGGGATTTTATTTGGGCGTGAAAGAATGGAAAAGATAGGAGAAATCAGACAAAAAAATTTGGAAAAATGACTTGGTTTTTCTTCTTTATCCTCCTCAGCAGCATATCGCGCCCATCGTATTGGGGTTTTATAGAGGATGGTTGAGTTCATAATTCTTCGCCAGGTTATCGAGTTAACCTTGGTAAGGTCTAAAGAAATAAATGAAAAATTCGCTCTTGCAATTCTATTAAAGTCCAGGTGAATTAATGTGATCCACTTTGGTACAGGGATGTGATCCAGAGTGGTATCATACCATTTCGAATAAAACAGCTACAATTTTAGTTTTGTGCTTTAAAACATTTTATAAATTCCTTTAATTTTATAATTTTTTGTGGCTTTTTACTTTGCTAGAAACATTTTTGAGATGTATTCATGTAATATAATTGTTGAAAAAATTTTTCTACATGGTTTGATTTACTTGGTTTGCTTAGAAAATATGGCAAAATTAGCGAAGAAGCCGGAATTTATAAAATGTGTGCCGGTGCAGTTTTAAACGACACTTACATCCATTTATCGATTAAAATGTGCAAACAATCTCATTTTCTACGTCCCAGCAGATTGAAATCTATTTCATAACGAGTGATTGTATAGTTGGGGTGTCTCCTAAAGTTAGGAAGCTCGATGTTTACCTTTAGGTTTATGAATGTGGCATAAATTCTGCAAATAGAATGCCTGAGAGTGGAAAATTAACTCGGTAGTCTTCATGAATGTATGCTGAATATTACTATTTATTGTAAGAGTTCACTTTTAGGACAGGAAATGCTATTTTATTCTGTCATTAAATGCTTATTAATTATTTGTTACCAAAATTATATTTTTTAAGCTAATTAAACTTTTGAAGTTTTTGTTACCTGCTGGTAATGTGTATAGTATGTACATTTAGATTAGTAAAGGCAATTATGCATGGAATCAATGCATTCGTGGTGATTTCATGTTAAATATTAAGGGAAACCACGGAGAAACATGAACTTTAATTTAGAAATGCCTGAAAATAATGAGGTAAGAAATGTGGGAAGCCCGTGTTTTAAGCCTCGTAGTCGGAATACGTAAGTCTGATAGACGGATCCTGTGTTTCAGGGGTTTAATTACAGGTATGTTTTCCACCATGACTTCAGACCTGTTATTAAAGAAATTCACTTTATTAAACTTCCTGTCCGAATTTTTCATTATTTATCAAGGCTATTCACTTCAGTCTTTAATATCATGTGGCTCTTAGTCCGCCCATCTCGGTTTCGAGAGGTGAGAATAATGAAGGCACTTTTAATCGATTCCCCATAAGAGCCGTGTTACGTAAGTAAACTTCCATTTTCGATGGAAGCTCCTGTTAGGTTCCTTAATCAACAAATCACGTTGAAGAAGAATTCCACTGTCTCACGCCATTCTGGAAAAAGTGCTTGTTTTGCGACTAGGGTCCTTGATTCCCGCGGCAAAGGAGGACACAGCTGGATATATATATATATATATATATATATATATATATATACATACATATATACATACATAAACACTCAATCATATGGAAATATACTACCTTGATCAAAAAGTTCCCGGAATAACCACCGTGTGGCGCTCCCATCGTTCCGATTTGAGTTCTGTTTTTTTTGTTAAATTGGTACATCTGTTGTTGATATTCCCTTTAAATCTTAGTGTCATAACTTGACATTTGCAAAAGTTACGTAGCCAAGAGTACATCTATCTCTGTGTGTGTTGGCGATTTTTTACAATTTCAGAAATGGATTTAAATTTGCAACAACGAACTTGTATTAAATTTTGCGTAAAAAACGGATTTAGTGGCGCACGGACGTTGGAAATGTTGGAAAAGTGTTTCGGCAACGATTCTCTAAAAAAAACGGTCGTTTACCAGTGGCACGAGCGGTTCAGAAGTGGTCGTGAGTCAATCGAAGATGATGAACGCAGTGGCAGACCATCGACATCGAAAGTCGGTGAAAAAATTGATAAAGTAAAAGAAATGTTGGTCAATAACCGCAAATTAACCATCAGAGAAATAGCGGAGGACTTGAACATTGCCTATGGATCCGCCCAAGACATTGTGGTTAATGATTTGGGTTTCCGTCGTGTAGCAGCAAAGTTGGTGCCAAAAGACCTCAATTTCATGCAAAAAAGAGACCGTGTTGACGTCGCAAAAGACATGATTTGCGAGGCTGAATCCGATCCCACATTCATCAAAAGGATCATTACTGGAGACGAGACGTGGGTTTATGAGTACGACACGCAATCCAGACATCAGGCAAGTGAATGGCGTTCACCAAATGAGCCGAGACCAAAAAAACCACGTCGTTTTCAGTCAAAAAAGAAGGCAATGCTGACGGTTTTCATGGATTACAACGGTGTAGTGCATCATGAATTTTTGCCAGAAGGCCAGACAGTAAACAAAGAGTATTATTTGGGCGTTATGAGACGTTTGCGTGAAGCAATTCGCCGAAAGAGACCAGAAATGTGGGCAGAAAACTCGTGGATTTTGCACCATGATAACGCACCGTCGCACAGTGCTATCATTATTCGTAATTTTTTGACGAAAAATGCAACAAATACCATCCAACAGCCACCGAATTCACCTGATTTGGCTCCCTGTGACTTCTTTCTGTTCAATCGAGTTAAAAAACCATTACGGGGAACGCGTTTTAGCAGCCGAGAGGAAGTAATGGAAAAATCGCAGGAAGCACTGATGGACATACCGAAAACCGAATATAAAAAATGTTTCGAGGATTGGATCAAGCGCTGGCATAAGTGTGTTGCAGTCGATGGGGATTACTTTGAAGGGGACAATATAGATTTAGATGAATAAACTTGTATTTTTAATTTTCTGAATAAATTCCGGGAAATTTTTGATCAAGGTAGTATATAAGGAAAGGGATAGGAACACATAAAGGACGAACACAGTAGAGGTGGGGAAGGTGGAATTAAGCAGATCACAAGCGCAAAAATATTTCCTTTACAGGGACTTGAACTCTGGATCTTTCCACTTGTCGGGGGGATGCTCTAACCACTTGAAACATATATGTACCGCGGCCCGCCTATCGGGTCGCGGTAGTCCAGGGGGTAGAGCATTGGGCTATTGACCGGAGGGGCCCGGGTTCGATTCCCGGGCAAGGCAATTTGGGCACCTACAGCTCCACCCAAGCTATTTGATTTCTCTCTGGGTATCTGCAGCTCCACCCAAGCTCTGTGATTTTTCGAGTACCAGATCTTCCTGGGGAACCATAACCGGCGCAGGGAAAAGAACTGGCCCCCTACCCTGATGTGTGAGTTTCACACGCCGTCGGGCTTAGTTCTGGATGAACTCTACTGGGTGAGTTCGCTCAGATCTGTGTTTATGGTTTATATATATATACGAGGGCGGTTCAATACGTACCAGTGTTAGAAATCAAGAAACCATTTTTTCAAAAACATTTTTTTTTATTTTTCAACATAGTCCCCTTCTGGAAAGATACACTTCTTCCAACATTCCGGCCATTTTTTTAACCCCTCCAAAAAAATAGGATTTGTCGAACTCTCCAAAATACACCTCTGTCTCGGCGATAACTTCCTTGTTTGAGCTAATTTTTTTCCCTAGCCATTTCTTCATGTTAGAGAGTAAGAAAAAGTCGCAAGGAGCCAGATCGGGTGAATACGGGGGATGCGGCAGCAATTCATAACGTAGTTCGTGCAGTTTGGTGGCGACAACTCCGGATCAGCTTGTTGTCCACCGTGAGCCATCGCGGCACCCATCGGGCCGACAATTTTTTCATCGCCAAATTGTCATGTAAAATATTATTTGCCGTTCCGGTCGACACACCCACTGCCTCTGCTATTTCGCGCACTTTCGTTCGTCGATCAGCGAGAATCATGGCGTGGACTTTTTGAATGATTTCCTGACCACGTCTGCCGGGCGTCCTGGTCGCTCCTCATCAAAAACAGAATGTTCTCCCACGTTTAAATTCGTTGAAACAATGTCTGTGGTCATAGATGGCGAAGTGTCCCCATAAACAGCATCCAACTTTGCTTTCATCTCCTCGCATTTCTTCCCATCCAAAAACAAAAAGCGAATTACCGTATGATACTGCCCTTTTTCCATCTTAGCGAAAATCACGAAACATGTCGTACTCGAATGGCTGCCAAATCCAAACTAACCTTTAAATCAGTCTGAAATTTGTTTCACCGTCGTTTGATAGATGGCACCACACCACGATAACATAAAATTCCCTCAGGAACGCCTTTTTTTCGTCAAACACGGGTACTTATTGAACCGCCACGTATGTGTGAATTTATGTATCAGACACGGACTATAAAGGCTACTGATGAGTTCGATGGAAGGGGGGCAAATGCTTGGAAAGGAAGTGGATGAAATTTGTGGTAGTGTCGGATAAATTATTTGAAAGCTGCTCTCTACGCCTAACCTGGTCCCACCTTACCCTTTTCGCAATGGATTTGGACCGCTGGAATCCCACGCCACTACTTGATCGAATCACCCGTCATCGACTCTTGGCATTCTTCCTCTCGTCTACCCCTTAAAGTCGCCCTCTGGTAACAAGGGCTCGCCGAGTTTTGGGCTCTCTTCTCCTCATCCGCCCAGGGAAAGGAGGTAAAAAATCAACTGGCATCCCTCGATAGAGACTGCATGCTATTCCCCATGTTTTTTTTACTTCGACCACGCAAACAGTCTCCACTCCGTTGGACAGAAATGACGGCGGCTGTCTCCCCATTTCCTCCCTCAACCTCGGCGTCGTTGAGGGGAAGTCTGGTCTCAATTGTGCACCTCTCCCTCGCCTCCCCTCCCCCCTCTCTCTCCCCCCTCCTCCCTATCCTTCCTATCCGTATCCTCCCCGTCTTAGTCTCTCTCACGTCGATTCGACGCCCAGTCATCCATCTGCGAAGGATCGCTGCAGTTTTGGAGGAGATGTATTTAGAAATTAGAAAGAAAAACCGGGGCGAGTCATCATAATCAAAGCTTGTTTATTTAATTGGCACAGCTCATGGTGTCTAGCGACTGGTAAGCCCTTAAAACATGGGAAAACCGTAGATTAGCCTACAATCCGGAGATTTGACGACTGAAATCGGGAGTTTGTTGCTAAGATAAACTAAAATCTTGCGTTAATTTATCGCTGATACAACTAGATTGAAATCTCCTTTCAGTCCCCTGATGAACTATACTCTGTGCATTGTAAGAGCGCGCGCTGTGAGCAGGCGGGCTACTCGCAATACGGTAAGCACGAGCACCATCGGGTCTGAGTTCCTTTGAACCATGATCTAGTCTCCTTTTGTGGGACAACAATAATATCAAGCCTCCGCTTAGGAATGACGAAGCAGCGCCTTGAACTATGTGTTTGTACGCTTCATGCGGGATTTCCACGGAACGCCATAGATGTATACATACACGACTGCGTGATCTTTTTTGTATAGTGCACAATGAAGTCTGATGTCATGGACACCAGCGCCGGTAGAGATCGTTGAATCACCAGTTCAAGATATTGAATGGCTTAGGATGACAATATGCGATAAACTCGATAGTTTCCTTTTTTAATTTCCAAAAATAGTAGGGAGAGCGTAAATGACGAGGTCATCCAATTCCTTCAATATTCGTGATAAACGAAATGGGCCATGGTACTGGCTTCCCACCCAGAGGGCCACCCGGCGGTGATGAATATTTGTCAGAGGTATCTCGATCCGTACTTGAGGTGCTTTGTGTAGGGCACTTTGAGTGAGTACGCCGTCCGTCGGATGGGACGCTAAGCTGCGAACCCCGTGGCGTCTTTCGTTAAGAGTAGGCGAATGCCGACGCCGGGTTTCTTTCCACCCTTCATCTTTTCCTGTCCACCCCCTATGGCGAAAATGACCTCAGCTGTCGGTCGCCTCCCAAAATACTACTAATACTACTACTACTACGAAATGAATGCATAATTTACATGAGTGTAAATTGTGTACGAATAATTGCGGTATTTTTTTGTCAGTGTGGAAATTTGGGGAAAAAACGAGCTTATTACTAAATTCATGTGTAAAGCGCAACCCTTTTTTTACACTGACGTTTAGGGGATAAAGAAGCGCGGGGTACCCGATTCAATACCGAAATGCAATTAAACTCTGAGAAAGGGCTGGATCCCAATTTATAATTACAGGGAATTTTCCGAAGAGCTTTGAGGTAAAAAAAAATTGAAAAAAGCGAGAATTTCGATGTCCATTGAGCTTGACACCCAGCCACTCGTTTCTCCGATCGGCTCATCTCTTCGCGGCGTTGCATTTCTTTGCCTTCACGCCCGCCATCATTTGTTTCAGATATCCTGCCATTCGGAGTCCACTCGTTTCCCTTTGGCTATTTCAACTTCCGAGACATTGTGCCTCGAAATATGTCGGTTAAGTTTCTCCGGCGTATTTTCAGTTTTCATGGATCTTAAGTAGTCTCTTGTAATGAGTCGGATGACGCTAAGGTGGTTTTCGGATGTGACCGCATTTGTAGTAGCTCTTTGTTTAACTCAAAATTTCTGTCGCATGGCAACGAGTTTCGTCATGGGCGAATGGCTAGCAAGGAAAGGAGAGAAACGCTGATCTGCGACATGCCCTAAACGCAGCCACAATCGCAAGTCACCGTGGCATCTTGACTTCATATTATTTATTGGACTTATTTCTTTCCTCGCCCTAATCTGAACTCCTTCGTTAATTGTTGCATTTCTTGTTTATGTTAAGCCTCCTAAACCGACGCATTGCCGTTGCTCATTTTTCTTGTTGCGCCTTCCTCCTTGCCAATCAGTCAATGGAAATTGCATTGCTCAGCACAACCTTCCTGTTGCGGATTTGTCATCTCGTTTGTGCTCATAGAAAATCAGCAGGATCGCGTAGCTTCTCCTTCTCGATCTCGACAATGGAATTTTCACATAGGATCTTGGGCTAAAGTTGAGTTTGTAAGGTTAATCAGCGTGCGTTTCACAAGATAAATTCCAAAGGAATGGAGCCATCGATGGAAGCCTGAAAAGTTCATTTGAGTATCCATGTGCCTACCTCTACATGCAGTCTAAACCACGCAACTCATGCGCACTGGCTTAAACTCAGTTGTGGGGTTGAAGTCGCTAAGGATCTAGAGCATCAAGGGTTGGCATCGGGGTCACTGGATTTTACGCCGGAGATTGGTTTACTTCAGGAAGACCCGTGGAATCCTCACCATCGTGGCCTCGTTCTCGACGCTGTGGGCGTCGTTTGAAAAAAAGGTTCGCTGAGAACTGAAGTGTTGATTTAATGCAGGATACGAAGCTTTTTAGGTGGAAAAAATATCAGAGGGAGGGAAAAAGAGAACATTTGTGATTGTGCGTGGAAGTAAGAGGGTCGCGGGAGGTGTTTTTTTTTCAATAATTTGCCTTGAATGGTGACCTCCTGAGTAGAATAAAAAGAGACGTTTCAGGCGTGATATGGTGGAATATCATAATTAATTAAAAATTGGCAATATTTTCCACAAAATAAAGTTTATTAATGCGACCGGTTTCAATGTAACTACATTATCGTCAGGTGGACCTGATCGTCGTCACCTGACGATGATGGTGTTACATTGAAACCAGTCGCATTAATAAATGTTATTTTGTGGAAAATATTGCCAATTTTTAATTACTCCTGAGTACAGCTTATGATTTGTAACAGGAAGGTCAGGGTTCGGCTGAGGTAAAGGACTGACCCCCTGATGTGTGCATTTATCACGCTATTGTGCTTAGTATTGTATGTTAGGCTCACCTATAAAATCAGCCATATTGTTCACTGCTGTGGTTTTTGTTAATTAATTTGTAATCTGAAAGAAATAATGGCCTCCAAGATCATCGTGAACGTATTGTTGTTAGCATCTTTGCACGGACCTTTTAGACAGCTTGAATTACCAATGAAATATTCAATCGGATATTGTCTCCAACTCGTACGATTGCTGTAATGAACTAAATGTGATTGCAGCGTGGACCCTTTGAATGTGGCTTATTATCTGTCGTTGTAACTCTTTGTTAACGTGAGCTAATTGACCTATACAATTGACCGCTATAGTGAGTTGCAGCTCTGAATTAATGTTAAAAGTCAATCAATAAATAATTTCCGATCAAGTGATTGGGGGCTCAACCTAGAATTGGTGGAACCAGGTGCTCAATCTCAATATCGGGAAAAGAAAGTCGCCACAGTAATTTGTCACGCTTGCGTTAATGCGGACTGAGCTTGGTTACGATATTCCTTTCCAAAGCCTTCGTTGATCGCGGTGTTGTAACGTTGCTGCTAGGAAAGTTTCCAGAAATTTTTATTATCCGTTGTCATGGCCTTGTTGCATTTTGTCTTTGCCACCTTTTGTCTTTCTTGTCTACGAAATTCTTCCGATTTTTCATTACATCACACCGAGGTTTTTGCGCTGCTTGGAAAAGTTCTTCGAATTGAACAAACGTTAATTATTGAGGCATAGTATGCTCTATTTTATGATAATTGTGCTAGTGCGAGTACTCTAATCTGTCGATGACAGTATCACTCTTAGTTTATCTCTCTGGTCTAATTTACTATTATAATTTGGGATCATAATTATTCCCTCCGTGTTGCAAGAAAACGGAGGTGTCCCGTACCTTTCTAAAAGTCTAAGTCATGCCTACTCTCTTCGAGAATCATGAGGCTTCCATCCTAATTTCTCCAAGATGCCTGTCAAGTTTACTCTCTTCTCTTAGCAATTTTTTTTACATATCTGACGGATTTTTGTGAACCTTTCCAGTCCCTTAATTAACTTTTTCTTCCATGGTTCTCAAATACTAGCCACGTATTCCAAATGTAGCCTAACTATAGCGGAGTAGCACTTCTCTCTTACTATTTTATTGCTTTTAAAATGTTCTACAGCATGCCTAATGAAGCCTAGCTTCTTTAAGACTTATCCACATATCCTTCTGATTTGTTTACCTCGTAAAAGGTTTGATCGAAGGGTGGAAGTCGAAACTGGCATTTTTGACTACACTTTTCTCGTTACGTAGTCGAAACGTCTTGATGTGGCAGCATTCCTCCACGGGGCATTTCTCGGTGTTCCCTCTCGCAGTGACAGAGATGGAGCGGATATGTCCGGAAGTGAATTATACGTCAAGGCACTCTTTGCTTGAGTGTGAAGTGACCTTAACATTATTGGCGTCATACAGCGGGCCGTATTTTAAACGACAGTGCCTTTTGTGCACTATAGTGGTGTGACCTGTTATTTGAGTATCGTTCATTTGACTACAAATAAAATATAACATTTTACCGGCAAGACTTTGGTGACATAGGCAACGTAGAAGAGAAGTCTAGAGCATATCGAGAAGTGGAATCGCAAGTAAATATTGAAAACACTCTCGGTGGGGTGATATGTTTAACAATGAAAAGGCTCTAAATAAAAATGGTGAAATGTGTTTTGTAAAACGAAGAAGCCAATTTATTGACCACATTATGAGTCCCGCGGGAACAATAATAACGTTAAGAGAAAGTTTTAAATTACATTACAAAGTTAAATTGTATTAAGGGGGATATAGCCAGGGGAAGATCAAGAGCTCAATTTATACGAAAGGTAATAAATGATGTTCATTGCAATCCCCAAAGGGTAAATGAATTGGAAAGGGCGATCCATTTGGCTAGGAGCTTCAAACTAATGTGCGAAATGAAGATCTAAGTAAAGCAAATTCCCATTTTACATGCGTCGGGGTATTTGGATGAGTGAATCACGTCACCATTCTATTATGAAACAGTATTTACAAGTTTTGTGTACTATAATACTGGAAATTATAATATATACCTGCATAAATTGTTGCTCGGTCCTCTGTATTTAAGGAAGTAAGGAAGGATTTCATTTACATAAATTAATAATAAACACGCACGCATATATATAAATATGTGTACATATATATATATATATATATATATATCAACCTAAAGGTCGGTATGGTTGGTGATGATAGAGTTCACACAGTAGCCCGGTGTATGCCCGGGAATCGAACCCTGGCCCTCAGGTCGGTGGCCCAACGCTCTACTTATGGACTACCGCGACCCACATATACATACATGTATATTTAAGAAAACCTCTCTGGCTACCCTCAGCTTCATCCTCAATCACCATGTGATCACTGCCATGTGATTTTCGGGTACCAGATCCCAGGTCTCCCTAGGAAATTGCACCCGGCAAAGGGAAAGGAACTGACCTGATGTGTGAATTTCACACGCTGTCAGGCTTAGTACTGGGTGAACTCTACCATCACCTACCTAACTAACCTTCGGGTTCATTACTGAGTTTATGGTTTTATACATACATACACACACGCACACACACATCTTTTTCGCTCGTGTGAGAGTTTAAATCTCAGAAAGAGGAGTACATTACGAAAAACAATATTCGCTCTTTTTGGCGATAGGACGGATACATGTTTACTCTGTAATTTAGTGAGGGAGAGAATGAAGGAATGCATTGCGTAGTTACGAGTGTTTGGTTTCAGCGATTGGGTGATTGGAGAAAATATTTACGGGAAGGTGTAGCTTGAATGATTTCTTCGAACATTTTTCGCGGTTGATATCATTTAACAACCTTTCTCGTTGTAGAATGGATTCCGATCGGTGGAGAAAGAAAAATAAATTGATTTCTTCGACCTCTCCCCGTGGCAAAATTACAGCATCAGCCAATAACGTCCAAATTATCGCTCTCGACGCGACGTCCGAAAGCTGAGGGGGATGGGGAAATGTAGAAGCCGTTTTCGTTAAATGATTCAATGGGCGGACGACCTTCTCCCGGAATTCGGTCTCTCCCCGCCCCCTCACTGCTCCACTCCTCCATCTCGTATGGCCCCTTACGTGGCCCTACTTCTCCCCCTGCGCAGCATACCCCGTCCGCTCTCTCGCAGCAACCAGACATTCCCACACGCCCGTGGGGCAGTACTCTCCTTCCCACGGTATATCCCCCGACCCCTTTCACCTCCTCACCACTTCCCCTACCCTCCCACCTCCTCCTGTCCTCGCTTCCGGAAGGAGAATCCGGTCGCGGTTGCACAACACGGGGGGGCAGACCTTCTCTTTCCATTTATATGATTTTTTCCGCTCCCACGCGCCATCTCTCACGTATGCCGCATCGGAAAACGCTAATGCATTAGCCCCCGCATTCAACTCCCATAATGGATGCATTATGCGCTTTCCTCCCCTCTTCCACCAAACCTCCTCTCTTTCTCACGCTCTTCCACTTCTCCTCCGCTCCCCTCCATTCCATCGTACGCCCAGTCCTCCCTTTATCTTCCCTCATTCAGCTACCATCCTCAAATTGATTCGACTATTTTCCAGCGCGCGCGAATGGGGGTACCGAAAGCGTGGCGGTCGTGTCATTTGCTGTCGCGCAGTCGGTATACTATGCCTGCCATGTGGTGTGTGCTAACGTGCGGGAAGGAGCCCGAGTTTGGACGGAGGTCACTTTTCTCTGCCGATGGGGTCTAGGGTTATTCCCAATTTTCCCCCGCGGCCCCCCCCCACTCTGTCTTTTCCCTTCCCGCCTCTTTAATATCCGCGGAAATTGGTTCGGTAATTGAAGCGACGGTCTCTCTGTTTCCTACGCCGCCCTCACCGGGTTGGTCGGTTCGTCGATGGGAGTCCATTAAAAATCATTCAGACCAGTTTAAATCTGTTGACCCTCAATTGCCGCCCCCCATCCACCTTCCTTTCCCTATTTCCCACCCTTTGGAATTTGCTTTGGCAATTTCGCCAGGTGGGCGAGTTTGGCGGGAAAATTCGTGTACTTCGAGCGTGTACACTTATTCTGACGAATTTTGCTTTCGGTCATCCTGAAAGAAGAAGAGTACAGGGTGAATCTCGCGTGCGTATAAAAACTTCGTCGGCGAGTTCTTCACACCAGAAAAATGTGTACTTTTAATATGAGCACGTAACCGGAACCGTTCAATTTTTCAAGGTGTATTATTTATAGTGTTATATTTAAAGTTAAATTAAGTAATTATCATAAAGCAATCAGCAGTAAGTTTCCGATGGACTCAGCTAAAATATTAATTATTCTATGGCTTTAGTAGGAAATAAGGGCTGCCCCATTTTTATATCCTGCTTATTACAATAATAACCGCTAGAGGGTGCATTAAAATAAAAAAAATCAGCCCCACGTACTTTGATCTCTCTTCATGTGACCATTAATTCTGTTCGTTTCCTCCCTCTACCTCGCCTACCAGGCATTCTTCCCTTTCGTTTCGTCGACATGCCATTGCCCTCTCTTTTACCGACCCCGGTGGCGGCGGGGTAACGTCCTCGTCTGCCATTCCAAGGGTCGCGGGTTCGATTCCCGCCTGGGTGAGTTTCCCTCCTCCCAAGGATTGGGTGTTTGCGAACGTGACCATTGTTATCGTTGTTAATAGTTCGATGTAAAGGCCAAAATGTGCTGTTTTCGGACTAATACTGAATAAATAAATAAATTGAATATTTCCTGGTTCCATGAATCATTTTTTTTATTTATGGTTAATAGTGTGCAAGGATTTTCTCTCCTTCGCTGATAATGCTTTCACCTTCCTGTACGGCGCACTAATTCCACCCTTCCTTTGCAAGCTTTCCATAGCATCACACTTCATCCGCCACCACGTTTCTTTTGCGCTTTTAGTTGCCCGACTCCGTTTATTATTAATTTCTCGTGCATACAGGTATAACAGCACGAACAATTCACAGTTAACATTACACATAGCAATTCCACAGTTAATATTTATTGAAGACCATTGCTGCACTACTGTGTTTGCACCAAATGCGTTTGGCATCACATGAAGATGCCACACAATAGTGAATCTACGGTCGTCAATATGTATTAGTTATGGAATTTCTGTGTTTCTGTTATCTGTTCAATGGAGCAATTCCACCAAGTAACGGCAAAAACTGTCATATATGTATTTATTGGTTGTTTTCTTTTGACTTATTCTCTTTTAAAAGTTAACCATAACATCGCTTTACAAATCTAGTTCTTCCTGACTTCACTCGATATAATTGGGCAATCAAACTGGCTTCGTGAGAATATCATGTTCCAGCGGTATATTGACATTTAATGTCGAGCAGACAATTATTCTGATTTGCTACAGGCCTCTCAGAGCGAGCCCGAATGATCTGCCAGCTATTGAATGGTGGGAATTACAAATGTTTTCACCCTTTCCTTAATCCGGCCGCGCCGGTGACTATCTCCAGACTTTCGGAAATTTTATTACATAATGCGTGGTCTAGGTACTCCTTAAACAAGTCCTCTCCCACCCCAACCCCTTCTCAGAGGATTCCGTTTTCGCGGGGACTCGCCTCTCGACCGACGGGAGAGAGAGCGGGTGATGTGGCGGAGGAAGGGTGGGGGGCAAGGATACGTGCTCTCGAAGCAACTAGTGCGGTGTGACCGCGGGCCTTGTGTGCCCCCGTCCCCCCGTCGGTCGCCGCCGCGGCTGGCCGCCCCTCGCCGTCTCCGTCCAATGCTTCCGCTTCCGCGCTGGCCTCCATTTCGGGTTAACCCGCACGGCCGCCACCCCGAGGGCCGTGATCGATAAATAGTACATCTGCGGCCGCACGCGCCGGCGAGTGATGTTCATCTCGGGAACTCCGCACCATGGCTACACGCTCCCCCGCTTCCCCTACCCTTGACTTTCACTCCTCCACTGCCCTCCCCCCACACCATAACCCCCCCTAACAGCGACCTTGCACCCATATCGTGACCGCACGCCCGTCCGCACTTCTCCGTCGGATGGGGGAGGTCGGTATGGACCGTGTTTTTGTCGGCTTCCTCCAATGGTGCCCATTTTCCCCGGTTCATTTTTGAGGACTTCCAAATTGTTTCTACCTGTTTTTGCTCTCATTCGGTCGGACGATATGGTGCTTTCTGTCTCTCTTGTATTACAGTCTGTTCGATAGTTTTATCAAGTTTCCCTTTTCGCTTCGCCTCCTTTTATTCCTTAGGTTCTCACTCCTCAGCCTGGATTTAGCCAGCATTTTCTTCCTCCCCTAAACGGAGCACATTAATGTTCGAGGTTGATCCAGCCAAATAATGACAAATAGGTTTTTTTCTATTATTATTAGTTGTATTCTACCTGTCACGGTAGGTTTTGGGTGGACAAATCCTATGCAATTATCCAACTACACATACATTTAGTTGTTTCTAACACAAAACGCCACCTGACATCGGACATTCCTTTCTATCATTATTGGTGGGAAAAATTTCAGTTAGATATGTATTATGGTCTTCCATCTTTTGCGTATTCAGTAAAATCTCCGAGAGTATTAGCTTAATATTCTGGTACTCTGATGTGACTGTCTCTTACTACTCATCATGCACTCAAACTCTCCTATGGACTGTCGGGTAGTTTCTGTTTTTGGAATTAAATTATACTTTAAAAAATTTTCTTACTGTTGAGGTAACTGAGCTCAATGTGGTGTCTGCGAATTTAACTATGGTTTCTAGTGACTCAAACAAGACAGAGTATGAAAATTTAAATGACATTTTTTCGTCCAAATTTCGTCCATTTCGTAACGACCAATTAACTATCCATATATTGATGACGGACTCACATTGAGTGATGTGCCCGGTGTGCGAGAAGGTATTATGACAAGTTCTACGTCACGGAATACTGATGCCAGAGTGAAAAAACTTGCTCCGCCACGACTTTCAAATTTACCATTCCAGTAGGTGCCAGTAAAGGGAGGCGCAGTGGTCATAATTGTTGAAATACTCTGGAGGTACTAACAGGAAGCCGTAGAAGTATTATGGGTAAGTTCAAACCCAGCCGTACTAATTAAGAGTACGGCTGGGGTTGATCTTTCCCATTATAGCCCGGAGGGAACCTTCTCAAATTGAAATTTCTGTATTTTAAAAGTGTCTCTCACATCTTTTCTACCTTGTTACTTGTTACTCTGTGCTGTGCCTCACTTCTTAATCTCCTTCATTCCCTGTTTTTCTTTTTCCTTCTTCCCCTAATTTCTATTTGGTCATCTTCGGCATTTTCTTCTTGTTCATCGGTGAAGCTTTCTCCATTCAGCCATTTGACTCCTCCTCCTTTCTAGTTTATTCACAGTAATCACTGATAACATATCATCATCTCCTCTTACGTATTTTTCACAATGTTTTATTTAAAACAGTTTATTGTTGATCTTGAGAATTTAGCAGTCGTTTGGAATTTGTCCCTATGACAGTGATTATCATGCGGTTTGACTCGCCCTAGTTTTTAGCATTACGAGATTAGAACGCAAAGTTTGGGTTTGCCATAACAGTAATTTTATGTGTAAACCTTTTTAAGTATCATTTATAAATTTTTGTACTCCGGTTATGGAATTTAGAATAACTCTAAATGATTTCCACCTCTTCATTTTACTATTCCCTATCAAAATTCGCAATTTGCTTAATCCTGCCACTTTAGTTATTCATGACTTGAAGATTCCTATCCATGTCTTAGAATAGATAATTTTTAATGTGCTAATATGCAAAGAAAATTAACTGGGCCGGTTAAGTAGTGGCAACAGATGTAACAACAAAGGGATGTACGTTTTGTTCCCACGTCCTAATTGCATTTATTTTTCAAAGTTTCCACCATCGATGTTCGTGAATTGAGCAACTTTATGATGCGTTTCGTACAGAATGGGGGTAGTTAGAGGGGAGAATGCTGGTGACTGTGTAGATTTAAATACTGATTTACTCAAGGGCATTCAATGCAATAGTTTCATCATGTAAAAACCATTCTGAACCAGAATCCTCGATCACCGGGCGAGTACTTAGTTGGTTAAGCTACCGAGGCGCGTCCTCTTGCCGCTCGAAATTATGGGAGTCCCGGTCTAGGCGAATAAATTTTATTCTAAAATTGTTCTATTCTAATGCATAATTAGCGGATGACTCCGTTAAAAGTTACTTTTGAGGCATCTCCCGCAGTTTCTAGGAAATTGCTCTAGGGCATTGTCTTTGGGTATTTAGTGCCTTGTGAGGCGGGGTTGAGAGGTTGAGAGACCTTAAGATGTTACGCTGTGACGAAACCTAGGTCGTAATAAAAAAATTCTATGTGGAAAAGCAAAGTTTCTTCTTACATCATGAAGGTGTTGATGTGCTAAATCCCTGGGCCCATCAAAATAACTTCACCGTTAGACCAATGTCAATAATGAATTATCTAAATAGAGTTTTCCTCTGATCGCCATTCAACAATGCGTATGATATCGATTTTTGGTCACATCCTGGTGGGCCTTCTGTTTCACAAATGATTTCTTTGTCTCCGTAAGGTCATCCAGTGTTTCTAGTTTTAATTTTCTCCCTCCCTCAAACCATCCCCTCCTCCTCCCCGCGGAGTGCGTGGGCCTATCATACGAATACCCGGCAGAATTCCATCGTATTTCTCCACGCAACAACTCGCCGCCGCCCCCCTCCCCCCCCTCGCGGCATGTTTCGATTTCGGTACTTACCGATAGTCCCGCGTTCAGCCGCTCAAGACTCTTTGGCTTTACATTTCGGTCTAATTCTGACGTCGTGCAAAATTGAGGCGCAACCCGCCCTCGGGTTCCCGCCCCAGCGAGAAGCATTGATGGGGCTCTCTCTGTCTCGTGCGAAGGTAGCCTTTCTTTTTTACCCTAACGGAACCGGAATCACTCCCCTCTCTCTTTCTAGCCTTCTTTCCTCTGTCCTTCACATTTTCCCGCTTCGGTGCTTTTTGTGCGTCTCCGAATTTTCCGAGGGGGTTTCCTTTTGTACGTATTTTATTTGAACGGCAGGGGGAGGGTTGCAGCTATTGGGTGGTTCGCCTTTGGGATTCTCGTGAATGTTTAATTTCAACACCCCTCCCCATCGTTCTCTCCGCTTTGTCCCCTCCTCAAGGAACCACAATGCGCTAGGCAGAAGCAGCAAAATTTTGAATTCCGCGAATGAACCTATGGTGCTCCAAGCAGAGGCTCATATGAGAGCATTGTGCGGATACAACCTTAAAACTATATCGTAATCCTAAAATCATAACTATTTACATCTTTCGGATATTGTTAAGTATCCTTTTTTGACGTGAGGGTGGAAGGGGGATATGTAGTGTGGGAGAATGAGGGGGAGAGGACCAGGTATCGTGCGGTTTGTGGACAGGTGCGCATAAAGCCATACGCGCAGGAGTGAAATTGTAAGTAATAAAGGGATTGAAATGGATACTGTGCGATTTTGGAATTCTTATAATTTCTGATCTTAAGTCTTTAAATATTTATTGAAAAGCATAGTGCCTCTATCCGATAAATTTGAGGAATATTGCTAAATTCATTTTCATAAAGGGTTAGAACACCTTTTCAAATTCACACTTGCCTATTAATGCTCCTGCTGAAATATTGTTACTCCTGCCGTAGATACTAAGCGTCGGTTTAAGTATCGGCATAGGATTGTTTCTGTGCCTAATTTTTGAAACTGAGCTCAATTTTTTATTTACAGTTTACATTACTCAATTTTTATTTTTTGGTTAATGTTGTGGCTATATTACGGGTCGTATGTTTGTTTTATACCCATATATCTCATTGATTTTATCACATTGACCAAAAAACTGGGACAACTCTCCAATTTTGTTCCCATAACTCATTTGCATTAAACTCATGACTTTTCGTTGATGGTATTGGTGCTACATGTCTTGTTAGGCGCGCATGCGCATCGACTTTGTTTGATATTTCGAAGGCATCGTGGAGGTAGGAATGTTTGTGCAATAAATTGATATTTTCGATTATGAGCGAGTAAGATAGGTGATGAATATCCAAATCATGTGGAATATTCTTGCACAAGAAATTACAGATTCCATTAGCGTAGAATGTTTACGTATTCAGCGCGTTCTTTTCGCTAATTTTCAAGATTCAAGAGTCGTCGTTCGGTAGAGTGGGCTTTTTTTATGAAATTTGTCACGGGTAATTAAAATGCAGAAGGGAACGAATGTCCGGCTCCGAGGCGTTTGGAATATGGCGTTGTATGTGATGTGGAAGTGCCATTTTATGCAAGAATATTTTGTCTCTTATCTTTTCTAGTGCGTTTATGTATGTAATTTTCGTTGTAAGAGTTATCTTTGACCAAACTTGACCGTTGCCACCAGGAAAATCGCCTAATTGCAACGTAATTCTAAAATAAAAATAGTAAAAAAATGATAAAATAAAAATGATAAAATAAAAATGATAAAATAAAAATAATAAAATAAAAATAATAAAATAAAAATAATAAAATAAAAATAATAAAATAAAAATAATAAAATAAAAATAATAAAATAAAAATAATAAAATAAAAATAATAAAATAAAAATAATAAAATAAAAATAATAAAATAAAAATAATAAAATAAAAATAATAAAATAAAAATAATAAAATAAAAATAATAAAATAAAAATAATAAAATAAAAATAATAAAATAAAAATAATAAAATAAAAATAATAAAATAAAAATAATAAAATAAAAATAATAAAATATGTAATCCCTAACAGAAGCTATATCACGTAAAAAAGTAAACGTGCACATCTATCTATCAATTTGACAAAAAATGGCAAGAAAACTTAAAATTTCATTTCATGAAAACTTGCTAATTTCACATATAAAAGAAAGATAGCAATCAATCCACTCCCTATCGCAAAGCCTATTCGTTCTCCATAGGCGACTTTTCCTTGTACTCGTTTCTTCCGGGCGGGAGGAGAGGGGTAGTCTCTTCCGAAGGGGATGGAGGTAAAGAGGGAGAAGAAGAAAGTGGGACCCGGGGCGCCACGACAAGGATCTTCACGGCGCTCGAACGGCGTCCGTAAGCACCTCCGGTCTCTCTAACCCTCCCTCATCCCCTGCCATCCCCGTCGCTTCTCTGGGCGCAGGGATTTGAAATGAGGGCGCGCCCACTCGCTTGTCGGTCGCGTAAGTAAGGTTTTTTTCGGAATGGTCTCGGTCTTCTTCGCCGCCGAGGTTGGGTGAACAGGATCTCGGAGGGGAGGGGGCGGTGTTTGGCTGGTGAGGTGGGAGTTGAGGTGGGTAGCGACGCACTTGGGGACAAAGGAACGAACCCCAGAGGCTCTGGGAGGTGGAGGTTCCTACTATCCAGGTGGGTGGGGCCGTGGAGGGGGTGAGGGTGGTAGTTGGGTACCGTTGAGGTAGAGGAAGGATCGCAAAAAATCGCCTCTGCCAAATTCAAAGAAACTGCGGGAAATGCTCTAAAAGTCGCGTTTCCAGCGGAGTCTCCTGCTGGTGGTGATAACATTGGCAGAATTACGTAGGGCAAAAATTATTCTCTTACAAGTATACCGAGATTTTAATCGTGTTATTTCGATTTCAGGCTTAGTGCATTACCCATTGAAGGTCGTGATGTGCCCTCGTCATCATCATCATTAGTATTTCAATCCTAAGATTGGGTATTCGCAACCCTGTACTCTTCTCTATTCTGGCTAATTCCCTCACCCCCTGATAGTTTCTATTCTTTACATCCTAGGTGTCCTCATAATCTGTCTTTTACAGATGTTTACTGCAAATTTAATGTATGAGCACACATAGATAGCTACAACTGGCCGCTGCAATGTATAGCTAATTCAGGGATTAAATGAATTTTTACCTCTTTGATATTTTCGCGTGCGTGTATTTTTGTTTTTTTTTTGCCGCTGCGGCTTTATTTCTGCCGAGTTGCTGCGTGTGTGACGTCACACAATTTTCGACCTTTTCCGAAACTCTCCCTTCCCTTTGCCACTCGTATGTCACATCATTAAAATTAAATTTATTTATTATTTTTATATGTATTTTTAAAATTTCACGAAAAAATACCTTTATCTAAACACTTCACATCTTTTTCTCTGTCATTTTTTGAAGGTTTTTCACACCCTCCCCTACCCGTCTGGAAATTTTCGCACCGGTCCTCGGCCTTGACTTCCTATGTTTTTCCCATTAGTGTACTCCACACAGATTTAAACATTTAATTTTGTGCATTTGTATTTTTTAATTTTTCTTACACCACATTTTCAGGCCGGCGTGTTTAATTTTTTCTATGAGCCTTTTCGTAGGGTGTTATGTGGAGGGAGGGACCGAGGGAAGGGGAAGTATTTGACAACCTCCAACACTTCCAGTTCGTAAATGAGTGTTATTGTGAAAATGTTTTGTTTCTATGTGCTCCATCAGATAAGAGGTTTCTTTTTAGAATGTTAGTAGGGTTAGGAGAATGAAACGGTATGGAGGGAAATGAGTTATGAACACTACAAGGTAAAAATAATGATGAGCCTGAGGAGTTAAGCTTATACTGAATGAATGTAGAACTCCAATAGCCGTAAACAGTTTACCTTTCTAAACAAAGTACATATGAAATTAGTTGGCTAGCGCCACAAGTCAAGAAGGGTTAAAAGGTAAAAAGGTGAGGATAAGAAAGGTGAATACGAATACGCGTATTTCGGCCACAAAGTAGCAGCGTACTGAAGGGTAATCGTCACGACAACACAAGTCAAAGTGAGCTTCGTATTCACCTTTCTTATCCTCTCCTTTTTACCTTTTACCCCTTCTTGACTTGTGACGCTAGCCAACTAATTTCATTTGTACTTTGTTTAGAAAGGTAAACTGTTTACGACTATTGGAGTTTTACATTCATTCAATATTACTAGCCGTAAGAGCTCATTTCTATCAATATTAAGCTTATACGTTTAGTCGCTAGGTTTGTGAAATGTTATGGACAATATAGCAGTGTACATTATTGGAAGAATTAGGATGGAAGCTAATAGTTGACCGTGGATTGAAATACAGGTTAAGTTTACTGCGTAAATTTGAGTCAACTCACTTATCCGAGGATGTTTAAGACAAATAACGGGAGGCGACTTACTATGGTAGATCAGATCACGCACGTAAAATCAGGGAGAAGTAGAACGGTTGGATTTAAAACGTAATTTTTTTCTCGCACGATTAGAGATCAAAATAGATATGATCACAGGCGCTAAGTGGATAATGAGTACTGGTAGTGCATATATATTGTCGATATCCTGCATACGTTTTAAATAGACCTATTTTTTTAAAATTGTTCCCGCATGATTTGAATGTATCCTAATTTGAATACTGTAATTGGATTTTTTCGTGTGAATATCGTTGTTCGAGTTCATGATCGAACTGATGTCTGTGTAGTGGTGTAGTGATTGTGCATACATGGCTAGTGACGTAACACTCACCGGCACATACCTTTGTGGAGTATTATGTAGTTCAAGAAGCCTATGAGGAAGCCCGCTATGATGTATAATGCTTTCGTAAGCGCGTCAAAAACCGACCAGGAAATGGTAGACTGCCTATAACGTGAAAAAAATACCACGTGGGCCATAAATGCGATAAGTTTTGCCATGTGGAGCCGTGGAAACTTCGTTTGATTAGTATGATCTGACTCCCTTGGCGTTTTTATCATCAGAACCGTAGTGCACTTATCAGTATTCCGTTCAAGGGTCATTTTTTAATTGAAATCGGCTGTAATATGTCACACATGGCGTATAAGATCCGAGGGATGATTTTGAGAGTTTAAATTTGACGGGGACGGGTCTTTTTGTATCATATGCTTCACCTCCTCACCTTCACCCCCTTTCATATATTCCCCTCAATGCGGAATCGATATTGAAAGCATTCGGCGGCGCGCATCGGATTGTATTCCGTGTTGTCGAGTGGAATCCGCAGCCAGCGAGGCGCGCCAAGGTGATGACTACTGCTCCCCGGTGTAGGTTGGGTCGCTCGATTGAAGGAGGCGTCGGCTGGGAACCGGAGTGCTTGGACACGGGAGTCGAAAGGGAGGGACCGGAGAATCACGGAACATGCTCGCCCAATCTGGTGACCTTGAGCTAATACGTACATTTAAGACTAATTTAATTAGAGAAATTAAGTGTTGAACAGATTTAATATGCCATTTTTTCCACGAACCTTAAGGGATCGTAATGACAATGTTCGACCGCGGTAGGGCCATGTTCGGGTAAAATTATTCTGGTGTGTATTCAACCCCTGCCACACCCCCTAGCGGTGGCTTGCAGGGCATATAAACAAGTAAAATAAAAAAGAAACACATAATTTTGATGTTGCACGCCTGGTGTGGAATCACTCCCTGTCACGTTTACCAGTGTTGGCTTTCAGGGTACCTACTTTGTAGATGGGTGGCTGGATCTTGTCACATGTGTCATAATTTCAATCTTATCGTGTGTTTTATATTTAGATCATGTAGGATAGAAATAGATAGAGGATGCCGACTGGAACGCCGGTGAGACATTTATGTGAAAAACATTATTACGCACAGATGGCATCCCTGCCTGAAATTCGCTTATTCATCATTAACATGCCCTGGGCGCCATCAGAAATAAATGTTTTACTGGTAATACCATGAGAGAATAATGAAAAAAATAGATTAGCAGTGTTCAATTGTGAAACCGACCGGTTTCAAATGCCATTTTTCCCGAAATGGAACAATATGTAACTCGCAACTCGGGGTTTAATAAAAAATCGTCGTCATCATGCCTGGTCATGTGTTGGATGTTGTTCTATGGCATATGTAAATGTTTATTACGAATAGACCAAGTGATAATGGAATACCACGTTGTAACTATGAAACGAGTTTTATTTAATGCGCTTACGCTCGAATAAATCCGTGTCAATTGATCCGAAAAATCTGTATTGATAACTCACGTATGGTTCTGAATGAGTGTGAGGTCGTCTAATTGAGTAAAATAATCCGCCCACGCGTGCTAGCTCTGTTCCATTGTCAGGGACACCCCATACCCTTCCCAATTTATTTAAAAAAATGAATAGTGCACTAAACTTGAGGATGAGTTTATGCTGATTATCATGGTAAACAAACCAAAATTCGATGGGTGGCATTAAAAATAGAGGGTAGCCCTCATTTAATCTATTCCGATTTTTTCGGAACGACCAGTATAGCGATTCATATACGCTTTAATAAACGATGTAATTAATACTACTGTATAATACGGTGTTACATTTTTTTACCGCTGGATTTCTGAATCTGACGAATGCGACCATACCTGCAGTGTAGAATTTGTCTTCATAGACTCATGGTAGAGCTTCGAAGGATCATAAGAACTGACAAATGAAACGTGGTCAAAGTAAAGGAGCCGATGGTTAATGAGCTAGTCTCCTGCTTCACTCGTGGTTAACTTTGTTTCCATCCCTTTTCGATTCCGATCAAACTTACACATCATTTTGTAGGCAGTGCTTTCTTGAAATATTCCACGATATTGCCAATAAACATCTATCCTAATCTACGAGCATTTTGAACGAACTCATTTCATCATTTAGTCTTTTTCTTTGAAAGCAAAGAATAGAGTAGTCCGCTGTTCTTTGAGGCAGCAACAATTATTGTGTTTTAACCCTTAGTAAGGAAGCAATGATACATATTTCAGCCTCGGATAAAAAAATTCACTGAATAACTATTAAATTCATCTAATTTGATCGTAAAACTTGTAACTTTGGATCAATGCATAGCTAGGGTACAAGTTCATGGAGGTCATTATGCATGGGTGATGGTAAAATGCAATATTGAGAGAAAAAACCGCGTTGCGTCTTGTGGAAAGGTCAAATAAGCACGGGTCATATCCATAAAAAACGGGTTTAATTTTTATCTGAAATCATTTTCGTTTATTATCTCTCTTCGTAATCCTGTTTTAGCCTAATCTTCTGCGGAGCATAATTTTTTCTTTGAACACCATGTGTTTCATCTAATTTAATTTCAATCTCATCTTAATCAAAATCAGTAATCGAAATGGTACATTTTGATTGTTTTTGTCTTATATTTATATTTTTTCTCTCACTTCTTCTGTGTTTTTTCTTTGTTTTAAGAACAATTTTCGAAATATTTTTCAGCATTCTTTAATTAGTGAAAGTTTCATAGGAGTTAACGTAATTTGATATCGAGTGATGGAAGCATGATCAGACAGCAGACATGAATGTCATTTTGAAGGTTTTCTTTTCTGATTTGTCAACTGAAGCCTCAATTATGCAGAACTTTTTTTCTTTGTTCGAAAGTTGATTTACATGCTCTCTTTAAAATCGCTGTTGAATTACACGTTCTGGTTGTCCAATGGCCCCCAGAATTTTTCAGTATTTCGTTGAGATTTCTTATCTATTCCCGCATTTTGTGTTTAGTAAACAGGGTTAATGGCTGTTATTTGTTCACAAAATGGGCGTAATAAGATCAATCACGAACAAGTGACCCCTTCGGAGTACATATCATTTTTTAATCTTTCTAAATTGGCTAATCTATGCGGCATCTCGTGTTACTGCCATTGCGCACTGTAATGGGGTGATTCGGATTCCTTGCACTGGGAGGGTAAATTATGAAGGAAAAACAATGTTACGTTAAAGCATCAACTCTAATGATTGCGGGTAGGTAATGGATTAATTATTGCTTTCTTTAGGATTTGTAGTTTAACTGAATATCACTTTCTTGCAATGGTAAAAATTCATAAAAAATCAACAATTTTAGTGAATAGTGTTGCCGTCTTGAGTTGACTCTTGTCTCTCCGTCTTTCCAGCATCACCTTATTTGACCAAAGGTTGATAATTAATAGATTTTAAGAGTATTGAATTTCTTGGAAGAGAGTTTTAAGAGTTCACTCAGTTCGTTTATTATTCCAGAAGCGTTATTTTCAGCTATGACCGAACAGCGTTTAGGTTGTATGCATATAAATGAACGGAGGATATGATTATGGTACGATCAGTTATCACTGGCTGTTGTTATTTATTTCTCTAGTATGGAACCAGTGCTATTTGGCACGTCTGGCATCACACTAAAACTATCGGTATCAATAGCAATAAATTACTGAAAGTTACGGCATGGTATAGTTTGTACTTTTTCGCTAATTAATAGTTTTCTTTTCTTAAGTGAAGTGTCATTTAATTTCTTATCGTTCGTCGAATTCGTTCTTACACCTAATAAATTAGGAAATAATTAGCATCAGCTGTTACATAAATACTTATATGTATGAAGCTATACTTTTTACTTCCCATTTTTGATATTTTTGTTCTTTCTTCCTTCTCAGCAAAAGTGTATTAATTGATGTCTAGTGCATAATTCTAAACTGTTAGTTCCTCTGGATGTAGAATTCAGTGGTTTTCTCGTACATAGTCCTTTCCATCTTGATTTCTCCTCCTCTTTTGTCCCCTTCACACCACCCTCATCCTAATTTTCCTCTTCCCTCGTTATTGCATGCATGAGTATGGAAGTATGTGGACGTAATTGTCACATAATGATGCCTGTACTCAAAATAATTAGGCCCACTCATCCGTCTGCCCTTCGAGGCAATGCACCGAGTTCGGATCAGAACCGGCGATTCCTTTCATATTCAATGTAGGACTAATTTTTCGATATTATTCCCTTATTTTTAAATCGATATTTGATGCGATATGAGAAAGATTGCGCGTAATTCCATTAGTAATCGTCTAGGGACCCGAAATGGCCCCAATAAATATTCGTCAAGATTCAAGAGCATAATCGTAGACATAAACAAACGTCCTCAAATATACACAGACGACTCATTTTTACCCGTCCCTGAAGAAATTGTTGGGCTGGAATCGATGTATGTTACGATTAATATAATTTTTAATCCGATAATATGATTTAAATTGATTCATTCAATATCTGGAATAAAATATTTTCAATGGAAATATTCACATTCGAAAAGTCTTCTTTTTTTCGAATATCCCGTCTATAGCGTGGGAATAATGGTGCAATCGGAGGGTGTTGGAGCTCGATTTGAGGCAAGTTTATGGAAAAAACGTTCATTCGTGTATTCGAAATGCTTCAGCAAATGAGGTCATTTCGTTTTGCAATCAGCGTGGATTGTGATTCCACAGCATGACGTCAATCTGTGGGTGGGGATGAATTTCGCGGCTCTCGAATTGTTGACGATTAGTGGTTTAATCTTTTTTTTTGCTGTTACTCCGCTTCATTTGTTTACGCGGCTTTTCTCACGATTTTCATTCCAGGGCATCTTCAATATATGAGGTTTTGGCCTTATCAACGGAGATTAATGCCAATTTATTCTTCTACCGCCAAATTTTTTATGTTACGCATTTTTTGCCAGACTCATTATTTGTCACGTTGAATGCATGGATGTAATCATGGTTTTTGGGAAATATTACTTGAATGAAAGATGCTACAAAATATGTACATACGTTTGTGGCAATTATTCCATATTAGTCTCCCACGTCCGGCTGTCATTTCCATATTTTTCTAGATAAAAATTCGTATTTTAAAGTACTCTATTTTGTGTCCTCTTTTCATTAATGCTGTTTTGGTTTCATTAATAGTGTTTTTCGGTTTTAAAATGACTGGTTTAGCCCCAGAAGTATAATTCATTAAATGGATATTAACTGAAATATAAGTAATAAAATTATTGATTCTGAAATGTAATTACAGTATTTTCCCATCGATAACGCCCCCGTTATCTGTACAAAAATGTTCAGATGATCGAAAAAATAACGATGCGCGTTATGTAATGAAAATTTAAAAAAATCAAAATATAGTCGTATTTTTTACACACACATCCGATATAGACGTTCTTTTACACACACACAAAAAAAATTTTTACGCGCATATATATATATACATATATATATATATATATATGTCATGTCTACGGCAAAGTGATATTCCAAAAGCGGCTGGCTACATTGCATGGGTAGCATGGATATTCTGTATATGTTAATACAGATGCGCGGCATCCATACACGTTCAAGATAACTATGAAGCCTTGGTCGCGCGGTATCTGTACAAATTCATGATAACTACAAAGTTCTGGGTGCGCGTTATCGATGGAAAATTACGGTATTAATGAATACGAGTGAGTCAATTTGGAGGACTAAAACCTTTATTTTGGTTCTTAATTTAATGGTTATACTAGAATTTCGATTTTTCCCTATAGTGGCCTTTATTAGTCCACCCCGAAAAATCTTTAGTCAATATTTCCAAGAACTGAAAAATCTGCATGGAGTTACGGTTTGGAGTCATGTTAAGTGTTACGGCTCCAAAGATTTTGTAAACGTCTGCCGCTATTCTTCTTGAGAGGTTGACTTTTAAGCTCTGTGATTAGTAGAATTCTAGTGATTTGCCTTTATAACAAATTTAGTTTTTCATTAATGGGAAGCAAATTCCATTCTATTTATGTTTTGTTATAGGAAGTCTCTAGAGTGTTTAAGTTTCGAATATAATTTAAATTGAACATTGATTGGCCTTTATTTTTGACATAACCGCTGATTCGTATCAAATCCTATTTAAAATCTCCGCGTAATCTAAAACCCTTTTCCAAGGGTGGAACCTGCCGATTTAAGGAGGAGAAATTATTTTTTACATGGGTACTTGGGAAATTGAGCTGCTCATAGCTATATTTCAAGTTTCACCACTGTATAATTCCTTTGCTGTGATAATATTTTTTTTTTAATTTTGAAAACATATAAAAATTCCTCACCATTGCCTGCATGCTTACAAATTTATACTCAAACACTCCTCGGATTACGCACTGGTGGTATCGTTTACGACTATTTCTAAAAACGCTATAGTAGCTATTATTCAAAATATTGACCGTTCGAACGTAACAGACTTAACTCGGGCTGATTTATTGAAGATATGAGAATAAAAATATTGATCTGAATTCATTTTAAGGTTAATGCCCCCTCGGCCCATATCGTTTTAGTTACCCCAGGAAAACTGCGACAAAGCCCCTTTCGCCATTACCACCGGCCTTAAAAGAAAACAGGAAATCGGCTTTCAAAAGTGCGGTATAGTTTTGGGACGGTATCTGATCTGTGAAGACTTATAAGAGAATGCAGTAATAATAAATACTAATCAATTGATTGGGATTCTCTTCGAAAAAAATGTAATATTTGGTTTGACAGTTAATCGCCGTTGGTGTATGCTACCCGTTACTCAGTTTTGCTACCACCCTCTTCCCCTTACCGAAGTGTGATTTCCCGCTGCGGGAAATGGGCACTCCTTGCAACCGTTTCCTTTTTGCACCTCTCTATGCTCAGCGTGCGCCGGGGCGCAGTTAGTGCTGTTACTGACGTACTTATTTGCACTTGTTTGTGAAAAGCGGTCCCCTGTCGGTTTTCCTTTCTTGTTAGGTTAAGATTTCATATTTTATTCCTAGTTTTAAGTTTATCCTTCTCGCAAACCACACTTCCACTTCAGTCATGCTTCTTTCTTTCAATGCCATGCGTTTCTTATTTACAATGACCGTTAAAGGTGAGACTTCACCCACCGGACGTTGCTTATCCTTTCGGGCAGTCAATAAACATTTCGGTTGAGCGCCGCTTTTTTCGGAGCAACCGAGGGTGATACGTTTTTTCTTCTTGATGCTTAAGTAGTCTTCCCGTAATATCCTGTTAAGGAGGGACGTGGGGACGGGGTAAGGGAGAGGGACGGTGATGCCGTCTCTCCTTCTCCATGTGCATCCCTGCGGCACCGATGGTCTTCTCACTGCCAATCTCCATCGAGTTATCCGTGTGCAGCACCAGATAACCAGCTATACCCGTGCGCGAACTTGCATTGCGGGTTAGGGCATTGTGCGGTGGTTGTTCCGACAGCGGAAGGCATTGTCTAGGATGAACAATTAGCTTCGCGCGAGGCAAGGAGCGGACGCCGCGGGATGCGCTCGGCCTGCCTCACCTCGGGTCGCGTCTCTCAAAGGTCGTGGCGCCTGGCGCATCACCTAGGGCTCTTGATGGGGACACTTATACCTCTGGTTGCCACACAGCGGAGGACATTTGACTAAAGAAAATTGTGGAATAAAGTTGAAAAAGAAACATCCATGCATACTACTCACCATGGAAGTCCGTAGGTCATAATCGCTATCATGGGTTTTTTATTTGTCTTCTTAGTTTAATCATTGGATTAGTTACTAACAGGATAACAATAGTAATGTTTATAACGGATGTTTCATGAGTGATGTCCGGTCGCCCTCTTTCGGTGGATCACGGTGTGCCATGTGCTTGTGGAAGTATTGGGGTGAATGTGGGTTTGCTGGTGTCTTAACAACCCCTGCCGCACATCTTCTCGAAGGTATACATGTAGATGTAGATGAAAGTGCATTTTCTTCAGTAATGTCCACTCTTCCTTGCCCCGTTGGAATTATTTTCTTTTTAATTCGCAATTGTGCACTCTATCACGTAGTAATTAGAGATTTTACAAAATGTTCTAAGAGCAACTTAAATAAAAGCGTCTATCACAAAACACAATCGCAACCGCACGAAAGCATAACTTAACCACAGGAACAGTTTTCATGCGCGCAAGTAACTCTTTTTGCTTTGGCCCTGGCTTTGCAAACTCCTTGAAATGGCGGGAGTCGCCAATTTGCCAGCCAATCAGCGCTCGTGCTTACCCTTCCCGGCCAGAACAATGGATTACTCTGGTCTCCTTATCTAGGGGCTCTAGTCTCCTTCGGTCCGTCGCCGGGAGACTCGCGACAATGCGCATCGGCGACGAGAGGCACTGTGCTGTGACCATCGGAGTCAAGAAGTCGCCTGTGGAAGGGGTGGGGGCAGTGATGTTCTGTTTGTGGGGAAGTGGAGCCCTGGTGTGAGGGGCTGCCCGAGTAAACTTAGGGCGCGTTTGCCAAGGTGTCGTAAAATTGATGATTGATCGTGATATTGTGGAACCGAATCAAATAACCTTGAAATATGTATATTTTCACTCGAAAACTCGTGGAGTACTAAATATCCTGATGCCTCAATCGATAGCAGAGCAACGGCGATGAAAATAGGGTATCGAAAAAGAGCTAAATATATAGTAAAACTAATTCGAATAGACATTAATAACGAACCCCAAACTCAATTAATTGAAATGCTGTGTCAAAATGGGAATTTAAATGATCCGTAGAATCCTTTCATAGTTTTACTTCCCTAGATGCCAAAATCCAATCGAGGTAATTTTTTTTCTTAATAGTGGTTAAGAAAAATCATCAAGCTGTGTCAAAAAGTAACGTAAACGTAGCCATATATTGTAAATCAAGCCATAGGAGACAATCACATGCACAAAATTTATAAGGCAAAATGCAATTCCTCTTCCTGGCGCAGAGTAAAACCTGTAAGAAGGTACAAGGAATGAATTAAAGAACATCTCGCTTGTTTAAAAAATAAAAATTCATATTTGCCTATTTTCTGAACACGTATTACACGATGGACACAAAAGGTGACTTCATTCCTTAGATTTTCCTCTTTACATAAATTACCGTTTGGCTTAACTTTGAGGGAGAATGTGGAATTCTAAATGCGTATAATATATGAAAGGCTAACAATATTAGCGGCAATAAATGTGTATTGACTTCATTGTAACAAAACTTATAAGGGCCTATTTATTAATGCTATCTTATTTATCCATTTGGTAGTATTTAAACCCTCTCCTCACTTTCCAGCGTCGATGACTTACCACCCTGTAGTTACACCCCTTTCCATACATTCTCGTGGCGACTTGTTGGGCAATAGCTGTATGTAGATGCATCATGTAAGCACGGTGGCTCCTGTAGTTTTTACTTGATCAAGACGTGCGTTGAAACCCAGATCTGTTTAAATAAAAATTAGCGAAATCATTAAGTATTTTCATGTTTACCAAGGTGTCAATCCAGACTGAGCTTTTAGTGCTTCCATAGGAGATTCTTCGAGCCTCATCTAGGGTGTGTGTGCTTAGCAGGTGGTGATACCACACTGGCCAGGCACTATTCATGCTGTGAATGAAGTACTATTAGGGTTCGGGACCAACTCAGAAATTTTTAATTTCAACTGTGGCGATAACAATTGCGAATAGCTTTACTTGCTCCTCAGTAGGGGTCCAACCTTTCATTAGGAACCAGCCCCTCAGTGACTCCTCATACCCTGGTGAAGGTGGCTGGGACCACCGAAATGTAGAAGTGTGGTTTAAAAAAAATATTTTTAGTTTTCTTTTGACTATAATGTACTGCATGTGCATCGGGTATATATGTATATGTGTGTATGTATGTATCTATGTATATATGTATGTATATATATGTATATGTATATGTATATATATATATATATATATATATATATATATATATATATATATAAAACACTTTTTAGAAAGCCTCACGGACGTGAATAATAATGCATACAATTTAGCATTAGTGGACACAGACAAAAACACAGAAACACATAAAAAAGAAAATTCGAAACCTAGTGAGTTTCATTTATTTTTTGTGTTTCTGTATTATTGTCTGTGTCCACTAGGGCTTAATTTTATACATTATATATATAATTAATGATTATTTATTATTAAGTAATCTACCGTTTAAGTTAGGTTTTGGATGGACACAAGCCATCAAACAATTGTCTCTTCCATTAGCCCCTTTTCATCTCCGTAATATCCTTCCTCCCTTAACGAAAAGTGACTGTACGGTTAGTCGCAGGCGTGACGAGGCGTAGAAAATTTAGAAAAAAATAGGGCAACTCACATTTAAAAAAATATTTCAACTACCTTTTACCCCGGAGGAAAGGAGCCTAAGAATTTAGTAATATTTGAAATTTTAAATCAAATTGTGGTGAGGATCGTGGAAGGCAGTCTTAACTCAGAAATAGGCGAAAGATTACGAATATGTTCATTGCTCACGATTTGCCGATTACCACCAAGTTAGTCTGATTATATTAGTTGCGTTAAAATTTCTTTAGTTTAAGTAATAGTACTAGGCACTGTAGTGTAATTGGAAAAATTCCAAGGTGAGAGACTTGAGGAAAATTTTGGCACAGTCGTGATTTTCTCATCATTTGGTCGTGAGTTATCAGTGTTATCAGCATAGCATATTCTTTCCGGGTTCGAGCGTGACTATTCTCAGTTTTGTTCGTTGACATTGTCCAGGTCGCTTCTCTCGGCGATTGGCAAGAGAAGAATCAAATTTCTTGAAGACGTTCATCACCAACCCCCTTCCCTCCCTCAGCACTCCGCGCCCTCACTCCACCACTCCACCTTTACCTCGCTATCTCATTCGCGAGCCCACCTCACCGGGTGTTCCGAGCGGGAGGGCGTGGTGGAGCGAGGGAAACCCGTCCCCCTCCCCCGCCCTCCTCCCTCCACCACCGACCGAGTTCCATCACCGGCTTCATCCCTTCTCACAGACAAACGCGAACCTTTACCGACGGACCACCGCCCTCCCCCCATCTTTCTTCCTCCCTATCCTGCCGAGCGGAACGCTAGTTCATTCGGTATTTGCGCAGTAGATTACTCATGAGGCGACAAAGGAATCTGCGGGTTGACGATGCCCGGGATGGTTCTCCCTCCCCCGCCCCATTCCTCTCCCTCATTCCCCATGATTTGAAGGAAAGCCTGATCTCATTCTGCCCCCACCCACTCGCTCTTTCAGATATCGAGTGGATATTATTCTCTTTTTTTTCTCTCTTTGCCTTGCATCCCTTCCTCCGCTGATCGATTGGAACCCGAAAAGTTTCACAATGAAAGGAGGTCAATAGGAAAAGGATGTCATTTTTTTCGGTTGGGGGATAGGATTAGTGCGGGGGGAGTGTGTGTGTGTGTGGAGGAGTTGGGGAATGTGGGGGGAGCAGGGGATGGGGTGAGGAAGCCAGGAGAAAGCTGGGATGGTAACAGGAATTTAGTTTGCAAACCCATCCTCTTCGTCCCGACTCGCGTTCCTTCCCGCCCGCGTCGTCTCCGTATCTACCCTCGGGTGTTCGAAGGGTGGAGGTAGGAATCTAGCAGAGAAGTATCGAATTGCGTTGAAACCTTCCTACAGCGACCACGTACGAGTCTAGGAATGAAGAGCGGCGGCTGTCTCGGAAGAGTGGAGACTGCTATGAGGATGTGTCTGATTATGAGAGGAGTGGTAATAAGTAACTGTGGTTGCACATTAATAGTTTAAATTCAGTCTCACATACGCACACATACTCGTATATTTTAAAACAAACACATATGAATAGAAATAATATCCACATTATTTTTATAAAAAAATCCTATATTCGTGTATCCGATTTGTTTTGAACAATTTTAAGCCCTTAATTAGCACTTCGTTTTTTCTAAGTTTATTTACTCTTCCCCCTGGTAGTTCAGGCTATGCTAATCTTCAGCATCTTATTTAAAGACTTTGAGATACATACAACTACGAGTGTCTGTAAAAGTTTTAGAAATAACTTCGCTTCTATAGCCCCGCTTTGTTGAACAAATTATTCGTTTATTTTTGCGCTCACCTAAAATGATAAGAGAGTCATTTCATGCACTTAGCCTCTGAACCCCATTAAATAGGCTCTTCACTAACCGCTGATGAGAAGTTTTTGGTGTTTATGGATGTGGAAACGGACTGGTTAGGGCCGTTATTGAGAGGTGGGAGGTGTATTCATATACGATTCTGATTGGTTCAGTTTGGGGAAATTATTTCTTGCCCTTTACGTGGAGGGTCCCGAGTGTCATAGTCTCCAATTAGAGGCTCTTCTGAATAATGTGCGTTTGGCCCCGAGAGAAAACAGATTTTTTTGTCTATGATGGACATTGGTCAGTGTTACATTTCCAAGTGATAGGGGAGGAAGGGAGAGGGTAGGTATACAATCCCGCTTACCCCTCGGAAGGTTAGGACGTCATTTTTTTCTCCTGTTGCGTGGCCGTCTTTGCAATTTCAGCCTATTAGTTTTAGAGGCTGGGTTCAATTTTTTTAGCGAAGTGTTGTCAATGGAAATCTTAATTCGACTTCCATAAAACACAAAGAGGCACGGAATCTTCTACAGCCTGGCCGAATACCATTAAGCGGCGGGTTCTTTTTTTTTTGAAGGAGCGCAAGAAACCAATTTTTTTTATTGGACGAGGATTTGGGTGGGAATCGATAAATTTCTCATGACATTCACAGGTGTCAAATTCATTTTAAGCGACACATTAAACTTGTATTACACTTGCAAATGATCGTGTTGCGTCCTACGATTTTAGCCTTCAAGATAATATCGTGTTTTCTTTCAGTCTTAATTTTACCCTTAGGAACGGTGTGTTGAACAGTTTTAGTTTTTCAGTCGTCGTAAAGAGTTATCAGTGCGGTGTTATAGAAATTCATCATAAAATGCTCGGTGATGTGCTACAATCATTGCTATTTATTACAGTTTACTCTCTTAAAATTCAAACAGATGAAGGTCAATTATGTTCCGTTACGCATCAGAAAGAATTTAGTTTGGATGCAAAGCGTTGAAAAGGACTTAGAATTATGCGAGACCAATTCCTCCACATTTATGGCTACCGTGGTAAATATATTTTGCAAAATAAGCTAGCTCCATTGGGAATTGATTTATTTATATTCGTATGAAGTTGCTTAAAAAATTCAGAGTATATGTGTAATTACGAGTAGTCATGATAAATCTTGAAATATTGTATTTAATTAGGTAAAAAGAACGAAAACTGAGTAATATCGAACCAGAAAATGAATTAAGGTGCCAAAATTTACACCTAAGCCTAAATTGAATTGGAAAAAAAGAAGAAATAGATTAAGATAAATTACAATTTTCGATTTGAGATAGTCAAAGTGTGACCGCGAGCAGATAGTTAGAAAAGTGCGTCTTGAAACGCAATTTGGTCTATTGCCGTAACAAAGGTTGGGGAATGACTGAAGAAGACAAAGGGGGATGTGGTATTGCAGCCAGTCTTCATTTCGCGTCGTTTCGTTTTTCGTTTCATTTTCCTGTTGAATGCATTATTACTCAACGTTTTAATGATTGGTTTTGAGGGAAGATTGCCGATTAGTTCTCTGTTCCGTTTTCCATAATGAATTATAGATTCTGACACATTTCCTCGTTGTGTATTCAGTGAAGTTAATTTGAGTTTTAATCGTAATCTTGATGAGGGGATTTAGAAAAAAATTGAAATATTTAAAGCTGTTTTCGGGACGAGTACGTCAATATGCGGGTCTAATTCTTATTTTTATTTGTCTGTTGCGAGATCTGCAATCAGATTGCTGAATTCTCCGATAAATCGCCGAGACTTTCCCATCGTTTGTACCTTCGGACGATTTAAATGCAACTTTGAGAAGCGTAGCCCTTGGGCGTTGGAGGTAATAGGCTGTTACCTCCAACCCTCTTGCTACAGAATGACAATCTTCGTGCAGTTAAGTGAATGGCATCTGCGTGGCCCGCTATCGTCAATATCTACTTCTGCACTATACCCAGAAAACCTCCTCAAGGGCGTGTGGGAGGGGTTATTGGGACACCACACGTAAAACAGAATGCAACCACATGCAAAACAAACAAAAGCATGCTAATTCACACCCAAACAGACGAATATACGTATTCATGCGCAACCTATCTTAGCATAAATATTTGCTAATAAATGTACTGTCTACTAACATTCTCAAGTCCATACACCTACGAATGTACCAGTTGTCTGCGCAGCGTCAAATCCTCCCCTCGCTTGTAATTCGAGTGTCTCGACTATTTCTTTAATGGCTATTATGATTCCTGATTGCCCTAGTCTGTTGGCTCTCTCCTTTCGACGACTCCGTCTGGAGTTTCCTCCAGAGACAATGTCCTCCGGTGTAAAATGCAATTTATACGCCTCATTTTATAGTCTTTTCATTTATTCGTATTTTCCTCCGATCCTAATCGTATGCAGACATGTGGTTTATATGATTAAATCTTTCTCTATAGTCCTTCTCATACCATTCCCTAGCACAAGTCTTCAACAGGCACTCCTTCCCTATACAATGGTCTAACCAATCAACCTTTATTTCCTTGATTATCTTATGAATGACTCAGGATAGGAAGACATTGAGGGCAACCATGAATGAAATTACCACGCGGCAGAACAACCAAAGTTGATCTATCGTCTATATATGCTTTGAATACGCAGATGCGTGTTCTGCGGGATTCGTCTGTTCTCGTAGAGGGAAAGTAGGACAGTGAATGGATTGAGCCCTGCACCTGACTGATTTCTATGGGGAAGGTTTGCGCCTAAGAAGTCATCCCTTGCGCTATTCGTGATAAATTTCTCGCGTTGGGATCTTTTTTTTTCGTTTACGTGCTTTTCGTGGAAGTTTCCGGAAACGTAGCTTCTGCATGAATGGAGACTGCCCGTAAGTTGCTATAAGGCACATTAGCGGATCAAGGAAACCTTTTGTCGGGGGTGGGAATTATTTTCATGTACGGACCAAAATAATTTTATAACAATACAAAAATTTCAGAGTGTAAAAATCATTCGCCTTGACTGGGATTCGAACCCAGATCCCTCAATGTCCGGTCGAATGCTTTAGCCTGTTAAGCTATCGAGGCGTCCTCTTAAACTGTGAAATTTGTTCGAATCCCGGTCAAGGCGAATGATTTTTACACTGTGAAACTTTTGCCTTGAAATTCATATTAGCGGATGAATCCGTTAAAAGTTACCGTTGCGGCATCTCCCGCAGTTTCTTTGGAGTTTAACTTGATAACCTTTTTTCTATAAATAAATATAAAATCACTTTGAATATGGAACTTATCGCACTCATTTGGCCATCGCAACGCACCCTGCTGTGGATAATTTTATTCGCCAAGGGCAACAAGAGCAGTTTCGGGCATGCAAGTGATATTACTCGTATCATTTGGAATTTCATTGAAACCAAAGATATTAGTCGTATCAAAAGTACTCCCCTCATCACCCGTAGCTAAACCTAGGGTTCGGCTGAATGCCGGAGAGGGATCCGAGTAGACATTCTTAGTCTGCTTTATAATTAAGGATTACGTTTCCGGATATCAGTTCATACACTACAATGATGTTTGGGGATGAGGTGACTCCAACCCACATACCTTTCTTCTGATTTTGAACTGATTTACTATAATTTTAAGCTTAAAAATTTGTGATTTAACTGTGGGTGACTTTTTACTTGTCCTCTGAATTATATCGGTGCGGCGTTCATTTCGTCGTAATAAAGTAATACGTGCAGGATGCACACGTGTATTTCTTAACTCTGATCCGTCATAACGACTCAACCACCCTTGTGCTTTGAAATCCACGTGCTTATGTTTAGTGAAACGGCTTGTGTTCGGGTGGATGTATACAATTGTGCAATGAAATAACTGAAATATCACCTATGCCCAATGCATCTCTCGGAATCCGCTCTGGATTGATATTTTACAGCTAGTTGGAACGACTCCGATGTCGATGCACGAACACCATAGCTTTGGCACTTGCAGATATTTTTGCATTTGTATTTGTGAACATTCATGAGGAAAGAGACGGAGGAGATGGAGGGATATCGACGGAGGCTTCCGTCGAAACAGCAAGTATTCGAAATTGATCGGAAGACCAATATTCACCGGGTGATGACTCTGAGGGGGTGGGGAAGGAGAATCTTTTCTTCGCAAGGGGGGGTGGGAGGGAGGGAAGCCCGTTACATTTTCCGTGCACGTGGCCCCGGGACCCCATATCCGACTTTCAATCAACTTCCCGCCCTTTCACTCCTGACTGTTTTCTTTATTTATTTTTCATTTTTTTTTGAGCGATTGATTCAAGGATCACGGATTCCACACGAGGGACCCGGCCGTGCCCTGTGTGATAGAGTGCCGGCGAGAATCCTCTCACCTCTCCCGAGCCCTTCGCCTCCCTCCGATGCGCGGGGAGTTGCGGGGGGGAAAAGGGGTGTTTTTGACGGGGTTAGGGAGGGGTCCGCGAGGCTTTTGAAGGTGATTATTGGCATTCAGAAATCGTTTTCGCGCGATTTAATCTCTCATTTCCGCTCCGGAGGCGTCGAATATCGTCCGCCGTGAGCTTTCAGGATTCCGGTCGGGGTATGCCGTTGGCTCTCGGACGATCAGAGAGGGGCGATGCTGGGAGAGGCCAGACACAAGTCTGCCGACTCCCATTCCACGGTTATTACGCTCTAATAAAGGATGTCTGGGCCTCTCCTGCTCCCTCCGGTTTCTGTCCCGTCTACTCCTGTCCGCTCCAAAACCTCATCTTAAAATGGATGCCAACATTTCTGTTTCATTTCCGCAGCTAAGGTTCGCTATGATGCCCGGAGCGCCTAGTCCCTTCAGGGACCCAGTTCGTGGGGACCGCGCGCTGAATATAATTGTAAAAAAATTGCAATCTTTTGTTTCTCTAGCGAATTAATGTCATGGCGAAATGGCAGACATATTATTACCCACGTCGCAATTATTTTTGAAAAGGGAGGGATAGGTTGGTGGAGAAAAACCAGGGTCAGGGGGACCAGGTTGTCGCTGTTTATGATTGCAGATACTTGGGTATAAGAGAAATAAATATTCGTTCGCAAGAATTTATATTTCCAAAATATAACCATGGCGAATGAGGGACGTAGAAATGGAGACACTTCAAAATTTTTCATGCTTAGCTTTAAAACTTTGAAAAATAAAAATAAAATTCAAAATTCCCTGAGATTTAAAAGAATACGTTGTTGCTGTCATCACGCGAATCCTTTCCTCTATTTTGCTCAGGGAGTAGTATATTGTATGAAATACAGGAACTCAATGGCGCTCAGGTGTCCCCTAAACTCGTGCCCGTTGATGCCCGTGTATTCTTATGTGAAAGAAGGCGATGAAGGCGATCTGTAAAAAATAACCGTGAATGAGTAAATGAATGTGCGGTAATGATCGCACCAATTCGATCTCCTGAACGTGAAGCAGTGAGCCTCAAAGGAGATCTCAGAGTTTTTAGTATGATTTGTATCCATTTATTTCTTAGTCACGTATTCCGAATACGCTACATTGTTTATTTTAGTTTGAGACACAACTCTATATCTCTACTGTATTGTACTGATAATAAACACAATAATCGTGTATTACCATGATTAAAATAAATTTATCTGTCGTCTTTAAAAAACAAAAGGTATTTCGAAACCTTAACTGAATGGAAAGTTAAATATCGAACCTTGTCCTGTAACTTTCAAAAATTCCTGAAGATGCTACAGTGTAGCGAAACTAGTTGAAAATAAATCAGTTATTTTATGTGGAAACTGCAAAGTTATTAAGTGAAACTCCTGTTCGCAATGGATTTCCACAAAGTCTCGGCCTCAACCATCAATCACATCTTGTCCTGCAAGCTGTCGAAGTACGTACCATGGGTGGTACGTCACCGGTCATTGGTGTTGTTGGCGATGATCGGCCTTCATTATTCTTTTATTTTTGAAAGTACATATTGTTCAAGCCGTGACATATACATAGTCTAGGAAAAAAGGATACCTTTAATCACTCCATTCGGCATCAATTATCTGCCATCATATCGTTGTGATCTCGCCTTTCGCTAACTTCGTGTGTTTTTTTGTCAAAAAAACTTCCCGCATGGCCGCATGTGAATGCTATTAAAGAATGTACTGCTCGTTACACTATTTCTTACTCTGCTTTGTTTGTTTTCAAGTTTCCCCTCCCATCCCTCGTCTCTCTCTATGGGGGGACCCTCCCGCTGCCTGCAGCCTGGTGTCACGGTCCCTTACTGTTTCCTTGGGGGCAGAGACCATTGTGTGTTGCATATCCATGTGGTAGTGGAATTTCGCCTCCTTACTGTTCATATTCTAGTTAGTACGCCATTAGATAAATTTTTACTACATTCTAAGGCGCACGTGTCTTTTAGTCGATATTATATGTATTTGCATGCTTGTATGTTAAAAAGGTTTTTGCTGCATGTGTGCCACTATGTTGATTTTGCATGCATTTTCATTCTCTTTTACGGGTGATGGTGACCTAAGCACCCCCCGCCAAACGCCCTTGCTGCGGCTTACGGGGTATTATGTAGATGCATATGGGGTTAAAAGTAATCCCGGTATTTCAGCGTAAACTCGCGATTTGCATATGTTTATTAGTTTGTCTTGAATGTAATAATCTTTCTGATTTCTTGATTAATTGGATAAAATATTTATTGGCGTATTGTATTTATTGTTTATTTATTATTTATTTATTTATTATTGGTGTATTAGTTATTTAATAATGGTGGAAATTATTGGAGGTGTGAGGTTAAGTTGTAAAAAAATATTATTTTTTATAGCATTATTATATTTAGTATTATTTTTGGATAGCGATTTATGTTTAATTCGAAAGATTTTCGATGTATATGTGAACTTATGTTTGCCATTATTTACCAAGGACCATGCGAGCACAATGCTCCTCCATAAGGCAACAAAAGTGGAGTTTCTGCTAACCGGACGTGGGTGCTCGAGCGTGGTGTGTTATTATTTTACCAATTGCCGGGTGCTTACTTTACCGATTGCTTTTCTTTGGCTTCCAAGAAATATCCAAAGAGTTCCTCAAATATTGTTTGATTGATTTTCTAGAGACTGAACCACCGTGAATGATTAGAATGCTCTGTCAGCTGTTCGATTTTTTTTCGTGTTACGTTTGCATCCACCGTCAACCTCCCACTCTTCTCAAACTAATCGGTTGATCTGTAGCGGTATAGCGGAACATCATTTGCACTTATCTATTTGCTTAACCATTTTATTTTTGTGTGATAACATTTGTTATTTGTCCAGGTTAAATCAATGAGTGGGGTTTATGTTTCTCCTATCTTTATTTGTTTTTTGGTGTCCGTGGTCAAAAATGGAAATTAAATGATTCTGTTGCGGTGTTTACCATAAATTTATTTTCCCACGACCCGATTGTGGCAGATGAAAATTACCCGTTGATGGCAAATAAGCATAGCTTGAAATGGTTGTATAAACTATTTCGCAAATATTTCTGCTCTAATAAGCTTACTTTATTTGGGAGTATGTTTTAACTGGTTTTCATTGCTTAGCTTTGCTCATTGGAATATTAAACAAATATGTATTTCTCAGTGTTTTTGGGACAGCCATTGCTAATTGATACAAACTAATGGAAGTCCATAGCTATCAATGATGAATCACCTTTCTATTTATAAATATATGATGAACAATTGAAGATATTGATATATTGTTTGTATTGTTCAAGCGCTGTTCAACTTAACGTCAGAATCTTACGCCTGCTGTAGAAGTTAGTTATTAGATCCATTTTTTGAGTCAGAAGCGCACACACTCTAGGTTCCTCTGAAAATTCTTTTATGAAGTCTCATAGCACTGTCAAATATGCTGTTATCATTCTACATGGCTAAGAGGCATCCTCTACGGGCCTCGTGAACCCCCAAGCTTAAAAGAGTAGACCTTTTTTAAATTAAATCTCCCTTGGTTGATAATTGACAACCATGTTAGATTTGCATGATATATTGCAATAATTAATAGTATCACGGTCAAGCTTCGTTTTGGATCACTTTTCCCCAAGTATCAACTGCGATCCCTGTAGTGGGTGTTACCTGTGTAGCGTAACTGTCAAGTTTAATTTTAAATATGTCGAAAGGAATATTATCTGTACTTAAACCCTGGCAAAATATGCCATCGTTGAATTTCACATCACGGTCGAGATAGCTGTCCGTTTGATTACGAACCAAGAGGATGGTTACTATAAGGATCTATCGCTTGCTTAGCGAGGCGTCTGATCTGCAGAGGGAATATTGTTACTGGTATATTTTTCTCCTCTTTCTTCCAAGCTTTACCCACCTGATTCTTCAGTTATATTCGTCCCCGGTCCCTCATTGTCCCCTCCCCACTCTCACATCCTCAAATTCTTAATTTTCCTGAAAAGATTGCTTTCTTTTTATCCGTCCGTCCCCGTTTCGTCGCGCACGGATCGGATCGGTGGGCGGGGATTGCGTCAACGCGTCCATCGCAGATAATTGGCCCCTAATCATCTCCTCGGACAGTTTGTTCCTCGTGGCTCCCCTCTCATCCACCCACCGCTCACTCTCCTCCGGCCACCCTCCCTCTCCCCCTTTGACTCATTCATTCCACTCACCAAACACTATTCCTCCCTCACCATCCGCCGGGAATTTCATGGCGACATTTTCCGGTGCCGCTCACCCGTAGGGGTTGGGTAGGAGTGGCCACCGGAGCCAATGGTGTTTGGAGTTCAAGTGACTGCCTCCACTTCTTCCACTCTAATCATTCCTACACCGAACGTCGTGACGGCTATGAGTAAGTGTTTGGACGGCCGATTCGTGGAAAAATATTTTCAATCGAAAAGAGTTTGTTAGTTTCTTTGAATAAACTACGATATTCACATTCGATTATTGAAAGAAAAGTGCGGTTTGCACGTTGAACTGTGACACTTGCTGTGCATTTATAGGTCAGACGGGAAGACATTTTTAGACCTTCGAACGCATCTGTGTTTCAGGTGCAAGAAATTTGTGTTTTAGGTTATAGTTCTGAATTTTTTTTAAGGTGTCCAAATCTGAAAAACACCCGACCTCCACAAAATGACTCCTGTCTAGATTTATACGTAGTTCAATGCTGCAAGTTTTCAGGATTTTTTTAATTCACAGATATATGTAAATTTAAAATGAACGTACCGAAGGTCGTGAAGCAATGAAAAATGAAATAGCCGAAACCGTAAACTTGATTGGCGTATGGTTTGTTTAAGAGGGGTAGGTAAAAACAGAGTTACAAGGTGAGAAACACGTTCTATGTTACTTGAGTGTGTTTGGGAAACAGTGCCCCATGTGTACCTTAATCACATACAAGCAATGCAAAAATAAATGAGGAAACAAACTTACAACCACTCGATCACTAGAGTGTGTTGAGGAATAAGGAATCTCGTGAATTTCATTCACACACACCCACTCAGCGTTTGCAAGGATATCTCCTATGCCAGGGACCCGTTGTACTCACACAGGGATGAAAAACAAATTAAATAAAAAATCAGAAAAGAAAAAAGTGAGACTGCGAGAGTGACCCAAGTTCACTCTCGCAGTCTATCTATCTTTCGGGTGTGTTAGACCTGGGTGAATCACACTCACTCTCTCGTTTGGGGTTTACAAGGATTCCTCCTATGCCAGTGACCCTTAAATCATACAGATGAATACAAAATTATAAAACGGATGTACGCACGTTTTCGCTCATTCACTCTATCACTCGGGTGTGTTGGAAACAGGGACCTTTGCGTATCACTCGTACTCACACTATATATATATATATATATATATATATATATATATATATATTTTTTTTTTTTTTTAAGTAATCTACCGGTTAAGGTAGGTTTTTGGACTGACACAACTACCAAACAAATATTTTATTACTCCTAACAAAACACAAAATCAATCATCCTACTCTATATCAGGTCCCTCTTCATCTCTGAGTACTTCCTTCCTCCCTTCATCCCGTCCAACAACCCTATCCTGTTCCTTCCCTTTCCTCTTTTGCCCAACATTCTACCCTCTATCACAGTCTTCAACATCCCACTGCCGGTCAACACCCCCTTCATCCACTTTTCCTGCCTCCATAGGATTGCTCCCAACAAACCCCTCTCTTCGCCCACCATACCAAGTACTTCCTCATTTGTTTTCTTCTCTGTCCATTTCACCTTCTCCATTCTTCTCCACACCCACATTTCAAAAGCCTCCAATCTACGTCTATCCTCCTGCTTCAATGACCACGTTTCCGCTCCGTACATAGCTACGCTCCATATCAAAGTTTTTACGAGTCTTTTCTTAACATCCTTACTCAAAGTCCCTGTCATCAACTCCCTCCTCCTTGTGAAAGCCTCTTTGCCTAGCGCAATTCTTCTCCTTACGTCCCTACTACTTTGACCGTGTTGGTCCAAAACACTACCGAGATACGTAAACTGTTCTACCTGCTCTAGCTTTTGCCCTCCTATTTTAATGTTAAGCTTGGCCTTTTTCTTTCTAGAAAATCGCATAACCTTTGTTTTATTAATATTGATTCTCATCCCATACCTGTCGCACTGAATTTCCAATTCACTAAGCAATGCTTGCAGCCCCTTGGCTGACTGACAAACTAAAGCTTGGTCATCAGCAAACCTAACTGATTTTACGAATTCCCCGCCCACTTTCATTCCTACCTCGAGTTCTTCCCATGCCTCTTTGATCATTTCTTCTGCGTACAGGTTGAACAGCAACGGTGATAATGGGCAACCCTGCCTTACACCCCTTCCTAACACTGCCCATCCTGACTCCCCGTTTCCCACCCTCACCTGAGCAGTCTGAGACATGTACAGGTTGCGGATTAGCCTCCTTTCCCTCCAATCTATTCCTATTTTCTGCAATATACTCATTAGTTTTTCCCAATTCACTCTATCAAACGCTTTTTCGAAATCTACGAAACAGGCAAATACCTCCTGGTTGTGTTCTATATTCCTCTCGATTAATAATCTCATTACTGCAATGGCATCACGCGTACCTCTCCCCTTCCTAAACCCAAACTGATCATCCCCTAAGTAATCATTTGCCCTACTCTCTATCCTTTTGTTTATGATCCTGAGAACAACCTTAGCTGCGTGGGATATCAAACTAATTGTCCTATAGTCCTCACATGACGTGGCCTTTACCTTTTTCGGAATAGGAATTAAAACTGATCTCACAAAGTCTTCCGGCCAGATTCCCTCCTCATAAATACTACGGATCAGCCCATATAGCCTCTTCCTCCCACATTTTCCCAAGCATTTCAAAAGTTCCACGGGAATGTTATCTACCCCCACGGCCTTATTTAGTTTCATCTCCCTTAATGCCCTTTCTATCTCATTGTCTAGTATGCCTGGACCTAAGCTATCTTCCTCTACGTCATTTTCCTTTTCAATGTCTAACTTTGTTGGTCTAAGCTCTTTACTATACAGGTCTTCTACATATTCCTTCCATCTCTCTTGGATCTTTCCTGCGTCAACTATTACCTTACCGGCCTTATCTCTAACTGCTATCGTTGATCTCCCTTTCTTACTTCCCGATAAAGATTTAACTATGCTGTAAAGCGCACCGATTTCCCCCTTCCTCTGCAGACTTTCCATATTCTCGCACTGCGTCTTCCACCATGCTTCCTTTGCTTTATTTGTTGCCCGCCTCAATTTATTGTTCAATTCTTTGTACTTCATTTTGCCTAATTCTGTATTTATATTCTTCCATTTTCGCCGCTCATCCATTTTTGTAATCATCTCATCCGTGATCCATGGTTTACGAGTCCTTTTAGCGTTAACGGTTCCAATAGTGTCTTTTGCCGCTTTAGACAACCCTTTTTTGATACATTCCCATTTTTCTTCAATAGTACTTAGCTCTTTACCGTCCTCCATGATTTTCTCTACCGCCTGTTTGTATTCCTTTCTTTTCAACCCATTTAATGCTTCTACATTCCATTTTCTAACTCGCCGCCCCTGCCTTATCTTTTTAAAACGTACGCTACATTTCATAACAACTAAATTGTGGTCTGAGTCCGCATCCGCTCCCGGGAAGCTGTGGGAATTTATCACACTGTTCCTAAACCTGTGTCTAACCAGGATATAATCTAGCTGATATCTTCCCGAGTCACCTGGCATTTTCCATGTATACCTGCGTCTTTTGTGGTGTCTGAACCAAGTGTTGGTGATAACTAACCCCTGTCTCCTGGAGAACTCAACTGCTTTCTCCCCACGGTCATTCCTCGTGCCTAAACCGTAGTCCCCCACCTCATCACCATCTCTTCCTTCGCCTACTGTCGCATTCCAATCCCCCATCACTATCAAATGTTTCCCTGCAGGAACACATGCAATCATGTCCTCTAACTGATCGTATATCCTATCGACCTCTTCTTCCTTATGGTTGCTCGGTGGCATGTATACCTGGATAATAACTAAGTTCGTCGGTTCTGCTTTTATCTCCACTAGTAGTATTCTATCCGTTACCTGCTCTATGTTGACTACGCTTCTTCCTACCTCTTCATTTAATACTATGGCGACCCCTCGTTGGCTCTCGTCCCCACCGCTGTATATTATTCTATACTTATCACTCCAGTAATCCCCGCTATCTTTCCATCTCACCTCGCATAGACCTAAAATATCTATATTTCCCCTTTCCATCTCTCGCTTAACATTCTCCAATTTCCCCGTCCTCATCATTGTCCTAACATTCCACGTTCCTATTCTAACTAATTTGGTCTTCTTCTCCTGCGTCTTCTGTCCTGCTGCTGCTGGTTTTCCCTTGCAAGGGTTTCGTGGGATGACGACCGCGGAAGCCTTGCCTCCCCCGCTGCCGGGCACGACACACGGCCGATTGGGCCGAGCCCCGTGGTTGCCAGGACTCAAAATATCTCTATTGTCCATCACATTGTTCTTGGGAATGATAATTGAGGTGGTTTCCCGTTGCCTTCCTCAATAGTGTTTTTAACGTGACACCATCACTTACTGGCCGCCCCACTGGGGTCAGACGCCATTGCAGCCGCCTCACTGAGGAACAGACGCTGCGTGGACTACCTTTCGTCTGGCTCCTAACCTTCGACCTATCTGGCATGGGTGACCCTACCAGGAGCAATTTTTATTACTCCCGCCAGTACAGCTCTAGGGGTCATCGGAACGCACAAGCCCTTCCACCACGTCAAGGTTGTAGTACGGGGAGGGATATATATATATATATATATACATATATATATATATATATATATATATATATATATATATATATATATATATATATACATATATATATTTGTGTGTTTATATGCATATATGTGTGTGTGTATTTATATATACACATTCAAACATGAAAACCCGCCACATGGCGAATACGTATTCACATGAATACGGATAAAAGGGATAGGACCACATAAATACGAACATCGAAATGGTGGGGAAGGTGGAATCGAGCAGATCACAAGTGCAAAAAAGTTCTTTGACCGGTACTTCTATTTGCCGCGGATTTAACCACGGATCTTCTATTTGCCGGTCCGGTGCTCTAAACCACTTGAGCTATCGAGGAATGTGGTCTTTTTATTGAGATTGTGATCTCATATTTATTCACACAGAATCACTATTTTTTCAGGAAATTGGTTTTACTTTCTCCAAAATATATGATCTGATTAGTGAGCAACTGTCAGTAACTTGCGGTTACAGCAGAATTTCTAATCAGGATGGCATCGAGATTTTTCTCTTAGTCGAGTTTTTATTGTTTTTCTTAATCGAATGTTTCGCCTATTTATGTCTGCTTCTGGCCCACTTCAAAATATAATTTTACTCACCCTAAGTCACATTGATAGCAACAACCATTCCTGAACATTTCTGCAAAGATGTAGCGGCTCTTTATGGTAACATTGCAATCAATTATTTTTATCAAATAACCATTATTTGCCATATTATAAACGTATATTAGGAATGTGAAGTGTCTTGGTAAACTTATCAATATTCTTCGGTGTATTCAGGCTTTAGCAAAACCTGGAATGGGAGCTCCTTGAAATAAATTTCAACCTGCCGGAACCAAATAGCCAAGCAACTTTATTTTCTCAATTGTTTGCTGTATTTGCTCCTCTTTCAAACGGTAGAATTCGGCAACGAATCACCCGTGTCGTAATACGGGAGAACGGATCGGACTGGTGGTGCATGGAGTGGCAGGAGAAAAGTGTGTTACGTGATTTATGGATGACCCGTATCCGTGGACACAAAATAGTCGTAACAGACGGCTACAGTGGGTGATTTGGGAACGAAACGGTTTAGTCCGAGTTTTAAGCGGAGTTTAAGCGGAGCAATTTAGCATGAAATAGCTTTTGCTTGTTAGATACCGTAGGAGGAGTTTATATGTCGTTGAGAGGGTTCCTTGCTCCCTCCGACGCAGAGCGGAAGTTAACGAGGAAAGCTCTTAAATTTAATTCCCATTGATTGTGAAGTAAATTGTGAACATTTGCAGTGCTTCTCCATCGACAGCGGTTTCTGCAGTCAGTGGTCAAGTTTAGTATGGTGGCGTTTCATTTCTCTCTATTACTTCTCGTAGTGCCACTTGATATCCTTCCCTGAATTTCTCAATTTATGACCCTAAATTTTAAGGTGTGTAGTTTTTCTTTGATTATTCGCAGGGAGTTCTAGTTATATAAAAATATTCTAAATTATTCCAGACCATAGTCACCTACCTTCCTTCTAAGTAATTAAGTTGGGGCGACTTGGTTGAGAAAATCAGTTCCAGCTCAGTGCCTCCGATATTTTTCGTCATGAAGTTCTCGTTACTAAATTTTTGAAGTGGTTTTTGACTCATTCTCTCAGCTGTTAAAAATTTTGTATTCTTTAGCTTTTCGGCATGAGGTTGCCGTAACATATATTTTATGGGAAATCTCAGAAAACACCTAATTTTAACTTGTGCTGAAACTTCGAATTGATGGCACTGGTGCGACAAAAACTATTCGATATTTCTAACATGAAACGCATGAGAATATAATCCGGAATTATCAAGGTGGTTTCATATGAAAGTTTGTGATTGAGGGTCTCGTTCGACATCACAGAAATTTATAATATGTGTTTTGGTGTCAACATTTAACTAGATTTTTGAAAATAATTTGCTATTCTTTACAATAGAATTTGTACTTAAAATTTTTGCAGACCATAGTTTAAATGGCCCCTGACTTGGGTTTAAGTGCATTAGTATCCGATGATTATGATGGTACAAATGCTCTAAAACCAGGCTCCTACGTCATTTAGGCTGTAGTATTAAAATTTTTCAAACCATAAATCAATTTACCTTTATATACAATCAATCAATTTACCTGTATATGTTTTTTTAGAATATATTTACTCGAAAAATAAGAAGGATGCTAGTTTGAATATCGCCGTGTTTTCGCCTGCTGGAATCCGACTATCAGACGCACCAAATGGTAATCCCAAGATCTTCAATTCTGGAGACATAAAATGTATGCCATTAGTTGGTTGAGAGGGCTGAAACTGCTCGGAACTCTTGGGTCAATCTTTGACGATTAGTCCTATCGTCTTCAGCATTCCGTAACCCAAATTGAGTGCCCTTAAGGGGAGGATCTAACATCCATGTGTCCTCTTGGGTTGTTAAATCCCCCCTCACTCCACTCACTCGTCCCATACACTGCGCCTTTCTTTAAGATTTGGGTAGGTAATGCTGAAGCTGCCTTCCTCGGCCCATCGCCCCTCATTAACCACTTTCACTTCGTCCCGTGTCGTCCGTATTGCCGCAAATGACTGCCGCTAATAAATATCATGACGACTTCTCCATTGGTGTTCTCCCTTGAGCGAATGTTTTGGAGCATCGTGTGTGTGCATCCTTCCCGTGGCCGATAATCCCGGAGTGCCGCCAACGAAGTGCGCTGCTCCCGGGGATGGCAGGTGGATCGCATTCAGTCGCGCATCCTGTGACTTATGCGTCCCAAGGAGCACCTGCTGCTGCCTCCGCACGCACAGGGGAGGGTGGTAGCTGGGGGTGAGTGTGGTTTGTTATCCCGGTGGGTTGTCGCCCTGGAGACTGGACGGCAGCTGCTTCGAGGATCGCGTCCCACCGAGAGCATATATTTCATCCTTTGACTGTGACGCTCCATGATTAAGGGTTAATGGGCTCTTAACAACGGGAAGTGTCAGTGTTCGTTTCACTGCAGCGCACTGCGTGCACCGCTCGGATTTCTATACTCGTAGGTCGTCTGAACCTGGATAGTTGCGGCAGAGGTTAGCGATGAATTGGAGTTAAGAGACGCAGACCTTACATTTAGATATTGAAAAATAAACGTATCGAAATTTTTTTATCGTTCAGCGTGCGAAGCAATCGGTTATTTTTTCTTTTGAAATCAATCTCTTTTTTCAGTTTTTTGTAATTTATCCAGAAGGTGTAAATGAGTTTCGTTGATTTCTTTTCGTCCTTTCTGAGGGTGTAAAAAATGGTGTTCTACACTCTAATCCTTACTTGCAGGTATAACGATGTCTTTTAAGATGTCACGAGGACTCTTGAAAGAAGTTGAGACTGGATGGAGTTTAATCTTGATATTCCAGCCTAAAAATCACATTTAATGAGAATAAGGGATGAGTGAATTCATTCATTTCGTCGTTTCCATTTGCCTGCGGGAATAGTGCCTATTCTTTTAGTTTTGCTTAGGACGCTAGCATATCAATTAAGACCGCTTTCGTCTCTCGGTTTGTTTTAAGGATGTATTTTTTGATAGATCTTGGAACATATTTCACGGTTGTTGTTTGAATTTGTGAGCAAATATTCGTAAAGCACTTGGTGTCCATGCGTTTCGAAGAGATCAATGAAATGCTGCATTATGCGTTTGTGAGGGGTCGTTTTCTTCTGTTTTTTTCTGCTTCGTAAGTTTCTGGCTGCTTAGTTGAATGGTGTAGTGGAGTTAATACTGGAAGTGCATGCCGACATTCCTTCCATCTTTTCTGGAACACTTTTAACACTATTCGTGATGTGTATAATTGATGTTTAAGTGATTTTGTTTAGAGAGTTTATTTTATTTCATTAGAATACTTTCCCGATTTGTTGAGCAAAAGTACCCGCATGAATAATTTATTTTATCGCCGTCTGTGTTGGGAAGTCATTATAAGTCTACCCGTGAAATTCAAAATCCGAAAGTTGATGGCGATTTATTTTATTTCTTTCGATATGTTTTTCATCAGAAACCAATAATCATGTGATTTCTGAATTCGTAGGTAGGGAATTTATTGTCCGCCATTTCTTCACGGGGTGTTTATTTATGAATTGTGTACACTCCTGATGTCTAAAAGAAAAGCTGGTTCTTTCTTGGACCTTTACATAAGGCAAATGAGCACAAACCGACTCTGTAGAGTACTCGTACATCCGACATTTCTTTTGAGCTACATTCAGAATGAATCCTCGTGGTCTGTGGTAGGGGATACTTGGTCACCGGCCATTAAGGGAGTTCGTTACTATAAGTATTTTGCTGTACAAGGTTAATTGATGTAATTTTGCAGTTTTTCAAGTTGATCTGTCTTAGTTTGAGTGTTTGTACACATCGCCTAACTCTGTTTTGATGACATTGTCTGCGGCAATCAAGAATCCTCCGTCGTGCAAAACCCCTCTTTTTCAGTTCTCCAGTGCGGCCTTGTTTACTAAATAGGAAAAATTAAAATTATTCTCTTTTGTAACGTTTAAGCTCATACGATTGGTTTTCATCCATTAGGCTGAAAATTGGATGCAATCATCACACACATAAAATATTGAGCACACTTTGCGTTGTCCATTTTTTAAATAATAGCAATCATTTTTTGGTGGTCTACTGTTTACGTTAGGCTTTACTTTGACACAAACTTAATACCCCTCCCATTTCTTAGTCCTCCCCAAGATAAAATCTGACCCCACGCATGAGGAAACCACTTTCAATTTTGCGTACATTTGACCTCCCTTCACCGTGATCACATGTCTAACCTTTCTCTCTCACTTCCTCGCTTGCCTAACGTGCTTCCTTGTATCACGTTCTTCAAAATTCCATCATCTATCAAAACACTCTTCGTCTACCATGCCAAGTACTTCTTCGTTTGTTTTTCTTTCCGCCCATTTTACCTTTTCCGTCCTTCTTGATCCCCACATCTCAAAAGCTTGTCATATCATATTGCATTAATGTCCGAGTTTACGTGCCGTAAAATACCACGCTTCATACTTAAGTTTTCAATAATCTTTTCTTTACCTCCTAAATCAGAATCCCTGTCATCAACCCCCTCCTCCTAGAAAAAACTTCTTCGTCTAACGGAGTGCATCTTCTTACGCCTCTACTGCTTTGCCCATTTTGGTTCAAAAATTTTCCGAGTTAGGTTAACTTTACCCCCTGCCCTAGTTGATGAACTCCTATTTTAATATTTAACTTAGCTTTTTACTTTACCGAAAATCGCATACTCTTAGTTTTGTTTACCTTTATTCACATCTCATGCCTATTGTACAGACTTTCCGATGAGTATAGGGATGCATGCAATCCCTTGGATGATTGACGTACTAAACTTGATCATTCGTAAACTTCACTGATTTGATGAATTTCCCACCAATTTTTATTCTCTTTTACGGTTCTTCCCTTGCCTCTTTAATAGTTTCCTCCACATATGTATACGTTGGAAAGCATGGGTAATAATGGATGCCTCTCGCCTTATCATTTTACCTAACACTGCCCATCTCGACTCTTTATCTGCTGTACGCGCCTGAGTCTTAGTCTGAGACATGCACAGGTTGCAGAGAAGTCGCCCATTCCTCCAATCTAATCCTTTATCTGTAATACATTCATTGATTCTACCGAGTTTACTCCATCGAACACCTTCTCGAAATCTACGAAACAAACAAATACATTCTGATGTTACGTACTCTTATATTCCTCTCTCTTAATGACCTTATTGCTGATATGGTATCAAAAATGCCTCTCCCCTTCCTGATCTATAGCTGATAATCCCTTAACCTATCATTTACCCGCCTCTCCATTCTTTTATTGATGCTCCGAAGTATTTCCGTGGCTGCGTGCGAAATAGAAGATATTGTTGTGTATGCGTCACAATTGGATTATGCCTTTCCCTTTTTTAGGATGGGACCTAACAGTGATCAGACAAAATATTATGGCCTAGTCCTAGTCTTTAATGATACGAATAAGCCCACAAAAACCTTACTTCCATGACCATGATTTCCAAGGCCCTTAGTTCCATGGGAATTTTATTTATCCCCGCAGCCTACATGTTTTTGATTCCAGTTCCCTTAATGCCATCTCTATCTCGTCATCTACGTTTATTATATTCTCTTTCTATATCTATACTTGTTTACTTAATTTGCTTATCATATAAAACATTTGTGTATTCTTTCCATCTCTCTCGAATATTTCCTGGGTCTCTTAAAGTGTATGCGTTTATACTTTAATAGTGTGCGCAGGTTTTCTTTTTTTGCTTCGTGATTCATCTTTCACCGTTTTTTGGAGTGCACCCATTTTAATCGCCCTTTGTTATCTCTCACTGCCCTCGCTCGCTCTGCTTCCGCCACCACGCTTTTAATGCTCTATTAGTTCACCGCTTGAGTTTGTTATTTATCTCTTTATACTTTCTTCTGTGTTGTTTACATACTTCCCTGACCTTACTTATTAACATTACGATAAAGAAATAAAAATGCAAATAATATTATTAATTTTTAAAATGCACGTCCCGCAGGGCACGATTGAGATAATTCGTGCCTCTTGCTGCTTCCATTTTTGGGGTTTCAATTGTTGGTTTTCACTCCCTCTACTTTTGCAGCATCTTTTAACAAGCGCAACGGGTTCTTCTTGCAATTAGTTTAAAAATTCAAATTGTGCGCATAACGTCCAAAATCGATTGATGCGCATAGAGAGATGAGATCTAACCTTATGTATGAGCTTTCTGATGTTTAATTATCCCATTTCTTCATATTTTCTTCGGGAACTCTAATTTGAGTTTGTTCTGTTGGAAAGTTATTCCCCATTTTATATTCATTCATCCGGTTGATATGGATGTTCAAGTATTTTTTTGTTGTTAAAAATGTATGGAATTTGTTTATTTTACATTTGTGCCTTATGTCCTTATTTATTATCCTGTCCTTTTATGTGTTTCCTGCTGTTCTTTTACATACATTCATTTCTGTTGCGTCAAGAAGTATGCTTATGTAACTTGGGTTATCCGGTCTGATCTCTTCTGAGTATTTCAGTATCGGCCCAATTACTGTTTTACACACCCATTATCGTGCTATCTACATTCTCAGTATACATTCATATTTAAGAAATTCCGCTGCTGCTATATTTTCTGTTATGTTATGAACTTCCTCTTCTGGGCTACTGTGTCTAGCCAGTGTAATGCCAAGATCATTCAGTTTTATTTCCTGTTCTTGTGTAGAAAAATGTTTGAACTTGTCTCGGAAACGTTCCCTGATTATTTCAAAGATGTCGTTCTGTCGTGTTCTCCGTGGCTGGTGATGCTTGAGTCGGAGGATGGAGAGCGCGGGGAAGGGGTATGGAGTGCGAGTGTACAGATTTGGACTTGGTAATTTGAATTGCTGCCTCCCTCTACTTCATTTATTCCGCTCAATTAACTCGCGAGAGCAGGGAACCGGTTTTTCATGCGTCGCCCGTCTGTCTAGCGAGTCGTCCTCCGCTCCCGCCGACCCCTTCGGCTTACTTGATCTAGTCACATCCGCGCGCAGGGCGTCTAGGATAGGGCAATCCTCACAGAATACGCAGGCTTCCGTCGTTCAGGGTTGTTCATGTAGTGTTCGTGGCAGATTTAATGACGTTACTGAATAAGTATGCTCAAGGGCGTAGAGGTGATATGCGTATGTGTTGCGATACCATTAGTATTGTCTTAAAAGCTATGTCATTTTTATCACCGCCAATGTTAAATGGATTGATTCCTGTTCAAGTCCATGGAAATAACTTGGAAACACTTACGCGATGCATAAATCCAGCATACTATATGTTAGATAAAATGTGATGGAATTTGCCTTTTTTCATGAAAGTATGAATGTGAAGTAGGGCCAGAGACATTATGTATCGTTCATGAGGGTCCAAAAGCCCACCATTTATTGTGCACTGGTTTTGAATGGTACCTAATTTATAAAAATAACGTTAAATATCGCCCCCAAGATTCCGGCGTCCGACTCCCGACATTGCGTGGAAAGGCGTGGGAAATTTCAAACCTCAGCCAACCAAGACCGTTCGAATCACTTAGCTTTCTCACGCGGTCGAAAAACTTTCCAAATATCGCATTCAATAATTTTTTTGGAAATGCGAGCCTTTCAATATTTGCAGAAGGATGCTTGCCGCGGTTCCAGCTCTTCGACGGCGGAGGAGTATTATCAATAATCGAAATTCCTTTAACGACGTCGAGCGCGGGACGCGCTCTTTCAAAGATGATTGTTTTGTCATGGGACATCAATTGTTCCTTGGCGTGTGGGAGCGGTGAAGGATGGCGGAGGAAGGGGGTGGAGAAGTGGAGTTTGACGTCAATTAAGATCCCGTCTCGCCCCGTGACCCCATCGCGTCCCCCGAACGACCGTGGTTCCTGGTGTGGCCAGCTGCTTCCCCATCCTCTTCGTCGCGACCTCGCGTCCCCGCCTTCACCCCGTGAACCTATATCCACTCTTCTACTCTTACTTCACTGGGCTCAGACGCCCTTGGCACCATCCTGCCTCCAAGCATTGGTTGGCCGTCTTGAATCTCGAGGTTTCGTCGTGGACCGTCCGAGTCTCATTTACTTGACATCTGTCTTGGGCGTCGTCTTGCCTCTTCTGTTATTGGAGATGCTTAAATGAGTGTACTCAACAAATCTATGAGCGGATGTATGTTCGAAGGGGGAGTTTTAGTTCGGAACGAAGTTTTTCTACGTAGCCGTCGATTAGAAAGGTGTATATTCGATCGCTGTTCATTGAGCACAAGCGAAGAAAGCGCAATACTATTTCATCCACGTTCATTCCATAAGATCGTGCGCTAATTTAGTGGTGCAGCCACTCAGAAGTGCTAGGTCTTGCTGTTGATTAATCTTCATATTTGTTCTTCGATGCTTTCCCATAAAGTATTTTTTCACTGTGTTCCCTCATTAGCTTCATGAATTTAATGTTAAAATTGAGAGCTAGGATTGCCATTCTCTGTCGAAAATCATTTTGTAGAAAATGTAATCAAGAATTAACATTATATGTTTATTTTATGGACAAAAATATTATTTTTACGAAACGGATGGTGAATGTGTGACACTAGAAAAATAACTATCTTAGCATTGAAAATTTTTCCTTTGCAAACATGGCTAATGTTCTGAATTTCGCAAATAAGATATGGCACGGTTGTTCCATGGCATCTGATGTAGGTAGCCACCCTGGTGGCCATACAAAATATATCTACAAATGTTTGTCCGTCGCCGAGTGTTGAGCGACATTCCGCTCCAATTTCCGAGAAAAACGTTATTGTAATGAACGTTATTGTATGAACAGAACAAACAATATTGGTGACAAGGAGTGAATTTAGCCTTACTATGGCCTTGTTACCTTATTATTGTCATCTGATTGGACTTTTTGGAAGTGTCATGCCAAATCATGCGATAAAAAGGGTTTCTTTTGCCTTTTTTAGCCAAAGTTGTGAATATAGTAATATTTGCTAATTTGGAATAATTATAAATTTGAAATTTTTACGTATTTACAGGTATGTAATCCTGTATTCGAATCGTGTTAATGTTAAATTAAAAATTATTAATACATTTAATGCCATTCTAAGAATTAGGTTGTCATTTGTGTGGAAATTCGCCTAGATGACTAATGTCAGTGACTCTTTGGAGACCCGAAGTCTGTTATTTCAACTCGAAAGGACGTTCTACAACGGGTCTCAAATTCCAATAAGGTAAATTCTAATTTTTGAGTTACATTTCTCGGGCAATACTCTCCTATCGATAGGCAATACCCTTTCTCTGATTATTCATGCTGCACGTGGAGTGGCCGGCGCCGCTCGAATTCGCAATCGGGGCTGTCCAGTTTGCGGTACGGGCGGCCGGCTCGGACGGCATGACCGTCGCATTTCGCCCCGCCGCTATTTATTTTGACGCAAGGGGGCTCCGCGGGCCGCTCGCTCGATTTGTAGGGCTTTTTCGGGCATCCGAGCGGTTCATTATTATATCCCGCCGTCGTCAACGGCCGTCCTTTGTTGAATCTCGCCATCGGCTCTGTACGAGGAACTTGTTGTAATGCGCGGATCGAACGATTTTTGCGTCACACCCGTCGGTTCTTCGAGCCGGTCGGCATCAGCGGTTCGAGCGTGCTCAGCAGCCCGTCAAAATTGTCCACCCGGCCGTCACTTCACAGGCAGGAGGCAATCAAGCCATTACATTCGAGCAGTAGATTGAATTTCTTTTTGGCAATTGTATGGCTCCGGGAGAGGTCACCCATCGGCGCGGTGAATTTGGAGCAGGCATGTATTTACGGGAGTGGGAGAATGGACTGTGCGTTATCCGAAGTACCACATCTATTTGAACCCAGTAACGTATTTCCATGGCAGTGCGTTGTCAATTAATTGACGAAAAGAGAAAATGTAAAAATCTTTCTTTTTCCGTGGCGGCATTCAGATGTGAATGTTGCATCTGGCGTGTCGACGCGATCCTTACAAATTGGAGGGAGATAAGGCGAGAAAGGACTTGGCTGGTTTTCCGTGTGGTTTCTCGTCAGCTATTGTAGCTTTGAGTAGTCTGTATTGTGATCTATGTTGACACTTAACAGTCATAATAGGTCCTGGTTTTGCTGAGCGTAGTTAAAATGCCCTTTTTTTTAAAGAATCTATGAATGAAGAAAGGGTGGTGATAAGTAATGGGTAGAGTGTTTTGAAACTGACTGGGGAGATAGGGTGGATTTGGACATCGTCATTCACTTCACGCTAGCAATATGATTGTTCGGGCACCAGATATTCCAGGGCAACAATAGGTGGAATAGGGAAAATATTTAGTCCTGAATTGTGAATTTCACACGTCGTATTGAACTTATAATTAGCAGGAGTGGGTGAGTAACAAACCCTCACCCATAAAAACAACTTATGGAATACTTACTGTGGCTCATACATGCAGAAGACATTAAAATGCAATAGAATAGTCAATGTTTTCAGAAGTACGAATTTTGCCCGCCATAGATCTAAGCGCTATACCTCATTGTTTTACTCAACCATCGGGTCAATGACTGTGGTTGGTTATATTACAGCTGTAGTTCCGGAGAAAATTTCCTTCAGTTCGTGCAGCGCTTTCCCATTTCAGCTAGTAATATCGCTTCCAATTTAAGTAAAACCGCTCAAGATGTACTCCAGTATCCCTTCTAGCTTGTACGCGAAGACCCTTTAATTTTCCGCCACGGGTAGTATCCGACTAAGCCCGAGGATAAATATGTTGTAAATACCTCTACATAAATTAAAACTCCGGGAATTGGTAGGTTCAATTATCCTGGAGTCGGCGAGATAATTTGAGCGATGAATTTCGTAATTGAAATTTTGGCCTTGTTAACCTATTTTAAGTGTAACAATTCATATTAGGGATGATACATTATTTGAAAAAAGTAGTAATCACTTGTATTTCAATCTGACGATCTTATGACTGAAGCCCCCCCACCCTTTTCCGTCTAATCATTATTCCCTGACAGGTCTTCAGTCAGACAAACCTCTTTTCTGGATGCGTGCTTTTGACACGTCTCTTCTCTTTTATGGTCTTCCTAACGAATTCATCATACCTCAAATCGTGCCCCATTCAGCTTATTCGTCTATTTCTTGATGTGTATCTCCCTTTTCTCATCCATATATTTACTTCATTTTTTTATGTAAGTGTTCTTAATGAAAACATTATAAGCATGTGTACCTACTATTCGCTGACGATGAGATTTTGATGTGTCCGCGCCTTGTAGGTAACGTCTGCCTCCACCGTACTAGGTGCCGTGGGATGCTCAATTTTTAGTTATGACATTTAGGAAATATCAAGGTGGTGATGATATATCTATCGGTGATAATCACCTGGAGTATCGAGTCAAATCGTTTATATCTCCATGTGGATTTTATATTCCATATCGAATATTGGCAATAGTGTCCATATCGTCAGCATTATTCTCGTGGGGAGCGGTGGTATTCACTTCTAGATGTATATCAAAAGTGCTATCTGGTTGACTACATAGGTCATATCGTTTATGTCCTTTATCTAATATATTGCTCATTATGTGATAAATACGATAATTATAGACCCTGGTTATTATTTTTGATGGTATTCTACCGTTTAAGGTAGGTTGTGGATGGACACAAAATGTACAACGTTACATTGATACATTTATTTTCCTCTCCTAGCAAAACAAAACCTGACATCCGACATTGCAGAGAATCGTTCAATTTCGAGTATTTCCTCCCTCCCTTCATTCCGTATGCTCGATATATCGGTCACTTGAAATTATTCATATCGGGCCGGTCGACGTGAAAAAATTATCGGCGTTGTTTTGTGATATTGTCATATCGCTCATTCCTGCTCTAAATAACATTCAAATCAAGAATGTAATGCATTACTGCTTTAAAAAAATTGGTTCAGTGTTGTCGTGAATTATGGGACAACTGGTACAATGATCGAATGATACAAGATTTTATTTTTGATCCTGAAATGAAATGGAGTTGAATGGGATATGGACGATCTTCCACAGAGAAAATCGTCCATTGCCACACGATGTTACAGCGAAGTAACGCTAATTGGAGTGACGTAAATGGGACATTGATTGTGTATGATGAGTTAGAGAGGGATAAATAGGAATGTGATAAGGCGAGACTGGGTATGTCATGTGCTCGGTATTGGAATGTCAAATTACAACTCTGTATCGAATAAGTACATCCCACCCTGCAAGCCGCCATGAAGGCGTGTGGCAGGGATTGTTATAAATCACCATTGATTAAGGGTAGTTGGTCTCGTATGATTTTATTCCCATCATATGCTTCTGCATCTACAAAATACCCCGCAATCGACCAAAAGGTTTTGTGGGAGGATGTGCAAGCACCAGGTGGAAAGGGCAAGGGATATGGAAAAAGGACGGTGTTCAAGGGGTGAAAGGAAGGGGATCAAAGCATCCAATCAAAATGCCTAAAAAGAAGTGCATGCATGCGAGCAAAAAACTTGGTATTAAAAAAAAAGTGTGAATGTTGTTCATGTTTCGATCGAGAGTTTTGCGAAGGGAGAACTCCGTTGCGCTGGGGTCTTATATCTCTCATTCTATCCGAAAGTGATCCGATCAAGTGTATGGCAATGCATCCTAAGAATGCCGTCGGTGCTGAGGATTGATTGGGGTAGAGTGAGTAAGAGAGAGAGAGAGGTGATAATGATGCGCTCGAGGAAAATCTCTCCTGAAAGTCAAAAGAAGTTCCGGCGGCGGGAGTCCTTTGGGCAAGAATGCAAAAATGGGATCAAGGATGAGGGCAGGGAGTTGTAGGGTCGATGCAGGGTCGTCCACATCTTGGCTGGGCAGGGTGTCGGAGAAGTCTGGGCGAGGGATTGGGGGGGATGTATGAGAGGGAGAGAGTGGGACGGGGAGTGATCGGGAGGTGAGAGGTCGGGGAGAAGGAACGGGGATTGGCATTAATTGATTTATCGATCAAGCACGACGTCGGGTAGTTGTGTGTGTGTGTGTGTGCGTGCGTGCGCGCGCGCGTGTGGAGGAGGAAAAGAGAAGGGGGCAGAATCGAGGGGGATATTTGGCCTCAAAAAGGGCCGCCCTGGGTTCTCATTAGGGAGGAAGGAGTCTTCTTTTCGGGATGCGAGCCCCGGGTGAGGAGGAAGTGAGTGTTGGGAGGGAGGTTTGGAAGGTAGAGGAGAATGTGAAGGTTTCGGGGGTTTTCGCGCTAACCGTAGAGAGGTTTCAGGGTGGTGGGTCGGGTGTGAGGTGTTCTGGAGGCGGTTGGGAGGTCGGCGGATTGGAAAGCTTTGAGGGTCCCTTCCGAATTAGCAATGGCGGAAGAAGGGGGGTTCTGCTAATCCTTATCCCTCCTCCCAAGCCTCCTGCATCCTTCGCCATCGCTCTTGTCCCCTCCGGATCTCCCGGCTGGACCTCTCACGACCCACCCGCTCACGCACGCACCAAATAACGCACGTTCGTGTCGTTTCCCTCTTCCCATCCTCCCGAGGAACATCTATCGTCCCTTCCCCTCCACCACTTCCCTTCCCTCCCCATTGCACACGGCGAAGTTCGAATTTTTGCGTCGTTTGCCTCCAATCAGCCGAATGTGGTCCATTGGTTATTTATTGACGGTAAGCACTTCCAGAGTGAACGTGCAGGAAACATCCTGGCGCTCTTCGCAGCGGTTAATATTCAACTGGAATGCGGGAGAGATTAAATGGGGAATACAGTGTCAGAAATAAATAAATATATATAATATTTATATAAAACATTAAAATAATATATAATATATACACATATATATATAAATATACATGTATATATACATACATATATATATATATATATATATATATATATATATATATATATATATATATATATAAACCATAAACACAGTAATCTACCCGAAGGTCGGTTTGGTAGGTGATGGTAGAGTTAGTTCACCCACTATTAAGCCCGACGGCGTGTGAAATTCATACATCAGGGTAGGGGGCCAGTTCCTTTCCCTGTGCCGGTTATGGTTTCCCAGGAAGACCTGGTACCCGAAATATCACATAGCTTCGGTGGAGCAGCAGGTGCCCAGAGTGCCTTTCCCGGGAATCGAACCCAGGACCCTCCGGTCAGCAGGTCAACGCTCTACCCCTTGGACTACCGCGACCCACATACATATATATATATATATATATATATATATATATATATATATATATATATGTATGTGGGTCGCGGTAGTCCAAGGGGTCCACATATATATATATATATAGCATATATATATATATATATATATAGCATATATATATATATATATATATATATAGCATATATATATATATATATGCTATATATATATATATAGCATATATATATATATATAGGATAGCAACATTTAAAAGGACACTCACACGGTAAATTGTTCGAGCTTTCGGTCCTCTCAGAGGCCTTCTTCAAGTGAGACTCACGAAGAAGAGTCTCACTTGAAGAAGGCCTCTGAGAGGGCCGAAAGCTCGAACAATTTACCGTGTGTGTGTGCTTTTAAATGTATATATATATGCACACACGCAAGCAAAAAAACACACAAACACATATGCAAACACACACACACACAACCACATATGCACAAGTATATGTATGCACACACACCCACACACATTTGTCATTTATGTGCATGTATACACTCACACCTGAGTGGAATGTGATTTAATTTCAGCCGCGGAAATTTACCCGTTTGAATGAGTCGCTAATTAAGCTGAAGCTCCCGCGAATGCTAAGTCACGCGTGGTTTAAGCTTTACCCAGATTGCACTAGTTTTCAGTCGTAAATACCATGAACGAATTCAATGGAAAGGTTGGTTATCCCTACAATGAAAGGAGTGTGTTTGTATGCATGCATGTCGAAAAATGTTAAGCCTAATTTCAGAATACTCAGGAAGATGAAATTTGTCTCTTTGGTGGAATTTATTTCATATTCGACAGAAAAATTGTGGAACTTCATGTACGGTCTGCTATGCCCCCCGGAGTGAAGAAAGCTGTATCTCAATAAGAATCCTCCGGAAATTCCGAAATGCAGTCTTTCGCCGGTTAGAATTCGAGGTATCTCGTATTTAAAGGTCTAAATAAACTCTTGTCTTATCCTAGTAATGCCTTATTTTCTGCATGGATCGCTGAATGTTTTAGTTCTGCTAATCGTTTGCCATCTGCTTTCAAATTATGCTTCAAAATTTGACCTTTATTAGACAACTTCTTAGTGTTTCAAGGTAATAGCCACGCGAAATTATCGCATTCTGCCCATATGTAATCTACATGGTAACGTTAATTCAAGGACATAATTGAATGACTTAAAACGGACCCATCTCGATTCGGGAAACAAAAATGATTTTCTGGATAACTCGAACGGAGTAGGAAGAACTGAAAAGGAATTAGTCCAGCTGTTGATGTGTTGATTTGCGAGTTTCAATAGATTACATAGTTTCGAGGGCCTGAGCCTATATTTAAAACTATGTGTAACGTGATTTTGACAATCAAGATTTCGGAAACACTAGAAATTATTAAGCCGAAAGTTTGACTGATCCACGCTGAACTCTGGTTTTTACTTAACTTAACCGTAATCTGATGTATGAATTAAGTCTTGATTTAGGTGAAACCATGAGATATCCTTCACATGCCACGCTTAGTATATTTGATGTAAAGCTCTGCATACTAATTTTTTATGTTGATTTAACACTCAGAAATGGATGTAATATTAATTTCTATTGTATAGTTAAGATTCTCCCATTACCGTCTTCATTCGATGTGCATGTACTTCTCGTTGTTCGATAAAAACCACGTTACATGGTTATAATTCGATTCGCTGGAATTTGTGCTCTTTCACTCTCTCTTTCTTTATATACAGGTATATATTTATATATACAAGCATATATATACATATATATTTATTTATTTATAATCATACATTTTTATAGACCGGATTGATATAGTTTGCAGTTTAGTGTCATTAAATTAGAAGTGAGATTTTTCGTTATCCGTCATAATTATAATGTGGTCAAATCGCATGACATTTTCGAAAGCTTTGATTTCATTTTGTTGACATACAAGGCTCTAAAATATATAATTTTGCGAGAGTTTATGGCAAGGACATGTAGCAATTTTCACAGTCCATTCTTACGCCGCATTTGATGACCTGTTGGTGTTTTATCGCGCGTTTGAAAAGATAATTACTACACGATTATGTCGCGACGCGATTGCCAGCGTCAGCGCGAATCGTTGGAGCCGTGCCGCGTGGTCAAATCGAGTTACGGGCGACCGCTGAGATAACGCTTCAGAAAAAAATAATACCCGTGAACGCTCCCGTCATCCTTTGCCCCTCCCTCTCTCGGTAATCGCAGTTGACCTACACTCGCCGCCACCTTTTCTCTTTATGATTGCATTCCCCATTGATAGCAGCAACTCTTTCCTTCTCTCATTACCTTTCCACCCCTTTGCGATCGTGCACTCTCGCTTTTTTTCCATTCCTAACTCGGGAAACGCAGATCGCACGAAGGTGAAAGTGTTTCCTTCCATTTTCTCCTTGCAGCTCCCCGTTACGTCTCCCTCAACCTCTCCTTCCCGCCTACCTCTCTCTTTCTCCCCCACCCCCCTCCTTCCTTTGAGTTAGAATTGAACCCCTTCCCTCCTTCTGTTGGGCCCGCCGAAGTTTTATTTTTTGTTTCGTTCCCGTTTGCATTTTTTTTTCGTATTGCGTCAGAGGCGTACCACGTTTATCGATTATTTTAAAGAGCGGAGGTCTCTGGGGTTGTTTATTTTCCCCGAATGGATTTTCGCGCAAAGTTTCTGTCTCCTTTGCTGCGATGCGGGGTGGGGGGGGACGGGGAGAGTGGTATGGTGAGGGGTAGAAACCATTGTCGCCCGCGCGTCGGAATTACCCGTTTCGCGTTGTTCGTCTGGTTGCGTCCGGAGTGATTTCTCTCGCACGGTTGCTTCCCATAATGAGTCCTTAATTAGTGGCTTTGCGAGGTGAAATGCCTCGCGATGTCGTCTCTTTGTGCGCACCTTCCTGGATAGGGGAGCGCGAATTTGCGCCTCCGGGGTGGAGACGTTTCGTGCCGTGCAGAGCAGTGCGTGCTGTGGATCATCGTCAAGAGCCCAGTGAATCCCTTTTCCCTTCGAAAGTTTTGCCAAGCATTGTATCACCACCACCACCACCACCACCCCATCAGTGGTCGTCATTTAAAGACTTGGTTTGTCACGGTTCTACACGCACTTAATCCTTGTGTACTCCTTCGCTTTGACGTCTGTAGTGATTTGTCTCCTGTATCTCGTCCGGGTGTCTCTTTTATTCTTTCCCCTCGCTTTTCCATCGGCAAATGTCTACCACAGTCCATCCCCTTTCAACTTAATAATTAATACCCGCCGTTATATGGGGTTGCGATAGTCCAGGGGGTAGAGCGTTGGGCTGCTGACCGGAGGGGCCCGGGATCGATTCCCGGGAAAGACACTCTGAGCACCTGCAGCTCCACCAAAACTATGTGATTTTTCGGGTACCAGGTCTTCCTGGGAAACCATAACCGGCACAGGGAAAGGAACTCGCCCCCTGACCCTGATGTGTGAATTCACACGCCGTCGGGCTTAGTAGTGGGTGAACTCTGCCATCACCTACCAAACCGACCTTCGGGTAGATTACTGTGTTTATGGTTTATATATATATATGTATATATATGTATGTGTATATATATATATATATATATATACACATAGATATATATATATACACATAGATATATATATATATACACACGCACACATGTATCATGTATGCTTTATCTATTTAGTTTAGGAAGCTTGTAAATTGTAACAAATTTAACTGTGACACTAATCCATTTTAATGGTGTCTGATATAGACTAGAAATTGCATGCATTTCAAGAAAGCAAACGGGTTGTAATATGTAACCTTTGACTGAACTTAGATGGAAGGTTGCGCACTTTATTTTACATAACTCGTACAGAGATTATCTTTTCTCAAAGAATTAAAACTTTATTATTGTTACTTCCTGTATCATTTTAATTATGAAAACCTTTCTGACTAAATTGGAATTTCAGAGACTATCAAAGTCAGCATTTAGTTATTAAAAGATACATTATTACCCTCGCTGTTAAATGTTATTTTGAAAAAAAAAACATCGACGAAGTTCTCATCAAGTCTTACTATAATGCAGTCTTCCTTACTCTAACAAGCGTATATCTTTAAGCATAAGGCGAAGTGTCAACCTAAAGGTAAGGTATTTTCTATTGCTGTGGTTTCTTGAGTCCGAAGCATTGAATTCTGTTCACTTACCAGTTATTTCTATCGTTGTTATGTCATATTTCGGAAAATGATGCGGGAAACTCTGGATGAAAATCTAGTTGGCGGACAAAGTGTGGGATTCAGGAATAAATACTTATGGAATTAGGTTATTAGGTCTGCATAAAGCGATGCGGTGCACTCTTGGGATGGAAGAAACGGATTGATTGGGAACGAGAAGGGGCAGATTAAAGGCCTGAAGAAAAGGAGATTCACGGATAAGAACCAAAGGAGGGACAAATGGTGCAAATTGAGATGGATGTAATCACAGTAATGCTAGGGTTACAGCTCGGAGGAAGTCTATTTGAGTTGAAGGGTAAGAGACACGCCGGACTTGCCAAGATTTGATCTAAAAAGGGTCGACGGCAAGCCTGACCCTTTCCACCTCTGGGGCAGTGCACGTGGCGGACAATCCTGCAACCGAAAGAAAAAAACATGTTTGTTTATTTTTGTTGATGGTTTCTTAGTCATTGGCGACCCACTGCTACCCGTGCCGCAGCCGTTTTGCCTTGGACCGCATTCTGAAAATTAACCTCTTCATGTTGCTTCTCCCTCGTCCGTGTGTTTGCCGAGGCAATGGAGCAAAAGGAGGCAATGAATACGATTTCCACCCGTCATCCGCGTGCATTACAGACGTCCTGACCGACAGGCAGAGAGAGGCTTTTTTGTGCTGTCGTTCCTGAATGTGTCGTCCCTATGTTTCTCCCTCCGCCCCACTTGTACCTCCCCTACTTGCCCTCCTCACAAAGCATCGATTTCGGCCGGTGAACGTGGTGCGAGTTTGGCACGGAGCCCATCGTTTGGCGAGGGGAACCGCCGTCATGGCAGCTATCGAAGTCCCCAGAGATAGTGTGTCCGGGGAGTGGGGGGAGGGGAGGCAGTTGACGGGGAGATGGAAGCCAAATACACCGGAGCACCTGTTAGCCCTCCAAAATATTCAACGAGGACACACTGGACTGGAATGCGTCCAATTTGGTGGGAAACACGGTTCATCTGGTCAAGAGGAAAGAGGTATCCGCGGACCCGCCCGCTCCATGATATTTATATGACTTTTCAATACTTGACGATCCCATTATTAGATGCGGAGGGGGAGGGGGACTGCCTTAAATATTTCTCGCGCCGTATCGATCGATTTGCGCCGGAGCGAGCTGCCCGTCCTTTACTGAAGAAGCCGCGCGTGAATGGAAAACCTCCACATACGCTGCCCGCCTTGCCCGACTGCTAATTTTGTCACTATGGGTTTACTTACAATTTTATTAAACATTCGGCTACATTGTCTTTGACGTGTTCAAACGGAGAATCACTGTAACTAACATCTGGCAGTTGCGTGACAATGTTTCCCCGATAAATTTTTCGTTTGAGGGTATCTTTTACGATGGTCTTTCCTTCGCCACGTATGCTGGTAAATGCGTCTATAAATAAGTAGATGTATAAATATAAAGTTGGTACTTGCTAGAGTGCCTCAAAAAATGACTCCGTAACTTAGCATTTATTTTATGCAGCCACAATTGACAAATATTGGCCGGCAGCTCAGCTAATCATGCTTAATCGATTGAGATTGCATCTTCACGACAACTGGGGCCTGATTATTGCACCTCTTTGGGCATAAGATATCTTCCAGTCGATTAATCTCTAGATATATTTAGTTACCCTCCCCGTGGACTACTACAACCTTGACGTGATGGAAGGAGTTGTGAGGTCTGGTGACCCCTAGAGCTGTGCTGACGGGAGCAATGATAATTGCTCCTCGTAGGGTCACCCTTGCCAGATAGGTCGAAGGGTAGGAGCCAGACGAAAGGTAGTCCGCACAGTGTCTGTTCCTAAGTGAGACGTCTTCAAAGGCGTCCGACTCCAGTGAGGCGGCCATTTGAGAGATGGCGTCACCTTAAGCACACTGATGAGGGAGGCAACGGGAAACCACGTCAATTAATTATCCCACGAAACAATGATGGATATGGATCTGAGCCCTGGGAGCTACGTGAATGGTCCTGCCGTGCCATATATCATGTCCATTAATGGGTGGCGGGAACGGACTCTGCGGGCGTCGTCTCACGAAATCCTTGCGAAGCGAAACGACAGCAGCAGCTCAGAAGACACGGAAGAGGACTAAACCAGGTAGAATAGGGAATTGAAATGTTAGGGCGACGTTGAGGACAGGGAAATTGGAAAGTATCGAGCGGAAAATGGAGAGATGAACTATAGATACTTAAGGGCTAAGCGAAATTAGGTCGAACGGTAATGGGGATTACTGGAGCAATAGCTATAGAGTGATAGACACGGGAGGGGAAGACAACCAACAAGGGTTGGTGACACTATTCACCATAAAGGTAGGAAGGACGGTAGTGAAGATTAGCACGTGACCGATGAAATATTTTAGTAGAGAAGTAAAAGGGAAGCCGACGAACTTGGTCATTGATCGGTTCTACAGTAGTAGTAGTAGTTTTGAGGGGAGGCGACCGACAGCTGAGGTCATTTGCGCCATAGGGGATGGATAGGAAAGGATGAAGGGTGGAGAGAAACCCGGCGTCGGCATTAGCCTACTCTTTACGAAAGGCGCCAAGGGGTCCGCGGCTTAACGTCCCATCCGACGGACGGCGTACTCACTCAAAGTGCCCTCCACAAAGCACCTCAAGCAGGGATCGAGATACCTCTGAAAAATATTCAACACCGCCGGGATTTGAACCCGGGCCCTCTGGGTGGGAAGCCAGTACGCTAGCCCCCGCACCATCTCGATCCGTTTTACTTTTTAGTAACGTTAAGATCGATTTTAGGTGGATTTGCTATTTTCATTGAAAATAATACGTATATATATATATATATATATATATATATATATATATATATATATATATATATGTGTGATTGAAGATCTTTGCAACACTTCGTGTTTTTGCTTTGCTTTTTGTCTAGGATTCCCTACTGCGCATTGAGAATAATTTTGAAAATCCTCAGCCTCAAATATGAGACTACCTCGTTTTATCCACTGAGAACATTAAAGACTGCCTTTATAGTTAAGGATAATGCAAGGATAATGACTGAGCATGACACTTTACGGACCATTTATATGTCCGCTAATCTACACTGGGTTTTCAGCTGTAGTCACCGCGAAAAGCGCGTCTCCGTTGGCTCTTTTCCGCCAGATATTCCAATCGGGGGGAGGGAGGAGGTAATGAGGGCAGGTTCGATTTTAGAGAGATGGGACACCGCAGATGATCATGGTTAAGCTGGTCTTTCAACTGATTGCGCACTGCGCGTCAAGTGCTTCCCTACGATGCGCTGGTATGAACCGAAAAATCAGTGAATAATCGTCCACCTCGTGGGGTCGAACCTGATCGTGGGAAGCCTCACTCTACCAACCTCTGATCCCCTCTAAATAAGGTCTCTTAGGTGATCAGCCAAGGCCAAAGGATGATCTGAAAACCTTACAGGGCTAAGGGAATCTAATTATACGAGTAAAACCGCCAACCCGCATAAGAACTTGTTTTAATATGGATCCTCATATATTTACAAAATATTTGCAAATATTGAGCTTTAAAATAATGTAAATTCATCTTTTTGATAAATAATCTGCTTGCACAGACTCGGTGTGTCCTTGCTTCGACGGTTATCCCTTTTCCTTCTCCTCAACATCCCTCCATACTTCTCTCAATTCTTCAAGCTATTATTTTCACCCTTTTCATTCGTCTACTAATTCTTCCTTCTACAATATCTTCCATTATGCCTTACAGTAAGAAGTGTCTTCTTAGCTCATACCATAGCCTGCTGTCAATTCCTTCATGTTAATAGTAAAGTTACCGGTGTTAATTCCCCATTTCCCCAATAAATATTCACTTGGTGCTTATCTTTGCTAACTAAAATCTTAGGTAAAGGAAAAAATTGCTAACGATTTTGAAAATTGGAAATTGATAACTTTTTATATAAACCGTGTATGTAGAGGTGGCGTCATTGGCGGTGGAGTAATGCCGTCGTCTGCTAATCTGGGGATCGTGGGTTCGTTTCCCACTCGGGTGAGATTCCTTCAACTAGGGATTAAATGTTAATGTTTCTAGTTGTTTTTGAATGACCAGCATTGCTGTTTTCGGGTATCACAAAAACATTTTGAAAATACGGGAATCATAAGTGAAATATATTGATTAGTACATTGATATGGTAGAAAAAGAAACTATGCACTTCCGCATAAAGATTTATATACTTCACATGACCATGGTTTCGATGCTGCGAATCATCATCAGGTGACATACACGAAAAATATATGTCTCGTATATGTGTAATTTTTCATTTATGTCACCTGATGACGATTCGCAGCATCGAAAACATGGTCGTGTGAAGTATGAAATCCTTATGAGTAAGTGCAAAGTATCTTTTTCTTACCTCATCTTGAAGGAATTCCACAAAGTTATGCCTGAAACCTTTATGAAGCACTTTGATAATTTAACTCCACGTCCTTTCCTGCCAACACTCGCAATCAATAAAAAAACCTGGGACAGGCACATACAAAATTGTGATCAAAATATCTTACGGTCACGCCGCCTGCCGCTCCTTTCGTGTATTTCAATTTTGCTCATTATTAATTAAAGCCTGATTTCCGAACACTCCTCCCGCGCCACTTAGACCATTGGTGGCTCGTAGCGTATCGAGTAGGCGTCTTGGATGTGGTTCCTCATGTCAACGACCGACTCACTGGGGACATTTACCCCACCCGAAAACGCATCCGAAGGGAACCTTTCGCTCCACTCCGCCGGGAGGCGTGAGCTCCGACCAAGCGGTGCCCTTAATTCGCCGGCCAACGAGCTGAATGTTCGAGGTTGGAAATGTCAGTGTCGGGATCGTCTCGGCCTTGACACACACCGACACGACACCCCTCGCCAAAATCCCCGAAGGCACTCCAGTTTCGCGTCTCCCTTGGCACTCGACCCGCTCCTTTTATTTCTGGAGTTCGTTTTGTTGTGAGTTTTTCAGGAATCCTGTGTGGAGTACTAGAGTGTATCAATCCTCCTCGATCCGCCTCCCCCCTACTCTACCAACCCTATCTCTTATTTTCTCGCTGCATTTTTAGGCCGCGTGCAGCGCCAAGGTACCTACCCATTCATCCCCATGGGTCCTCTCAGCCTCCAATCCCCCTGAACAGAACGCCCGATCGGCCTCCCAACGCACCGCAATCCCTTCCGCGGGGGGGGGGGGGGGGGTTGGACAATGGGGATGTGTTTGTGGTGGCGTGCACTTGTGGGTGCGCCGACGGCTCGTGCCTCGTGGACGGTGTGCTGGCTGCTCGTTTTCCTCCCTCCCTTCAGGGCATTCCGACGATGCATCGACAACCCTGTCGTCATTGTCGTCGTGTCGACCAGAGGCCCGTTTCTCAAAGCTGCAAGTTCTCTGAATGCAATCTGAAAATTTAAAATTCGCAGGTGTGTAATAATGTGCAAATATATGTATGCACGATTATGTGTGTGTGTATGTATGTATGTATGTTTGTGTGTGTGTATATATATATATATATATATATATATATATATATATATATATATATATATATATATATATATATATATCTATATTCATTCATTCACATGGAAATACATATTGGGACGAACACAGGAGAGAGGTGGAGAAGGCGGAATCGAGCATATTACAAGCGCAAAAATATTTCCTTGACCGGGGACAGCGGATCTTTCGACTTGCCGGGCCGATGCTTTAACCTAGCTTCACATATGATTCACCAAGTACTAAGCCCAACGGCGTGTGAAATTCGCACATCAGGGTAGGGGGGCCAGTTTCTTTCCCTGTGCCGGTTATGGTTTCCCAGGAAGATCTGGTACCCGAAATATCACATAGCTTGGGTGGAGCTGCCGGTGCTCAGAGTGCCTTGCCCGGGAATAGAACCCGGGACCCTCCGGTTAGCAGTCCAACGATCTACCCCCTGGATTACCGCGACCCACATATATGTGTGTATATATATGTATAAATAATGTACATGTATATATGTATATATATATTTTATATATATATATATATATTTTATATATATATATATATATATATATATATTTATATATATATTCAACTACGTAGTACTAGTTGAACTCTATCCTTACTTATAAAATCAGCCTACAGGTTGGTAGTGTGTTGGTTTGTTGCAATATAAGCGCGTAGGAAGTACGGTTTTACATATTACCATCTGCAGACTCCTCATGTGTCAATCACTAAGGACTTGAAGCTTCAAGAAACGAGTCCAAGGTCGGTGAGCTAAGTGTTAAGCCACCAACGAAGATTACCATCAAAATGACGATGTCCGCACCATGTGACACTTAAAAGTGCTAAATTCAATGTGGACGAAATTGACAAAATTGATACCATTATCGAAATGAATGATATTTTCGAAGTTTACCAATTATAGATACGTACGATATTAGATATGTGAACAAAATAGCTAAAGTGTATATTTATCTATAAAAATGAAATATTTGATATGTACTATGTTGTATATGATCGATATGCACAATGCAGACTATGTACTCGACTTGAAGAAACGAATGATTTTGCCTACTTACTAAATGGCCAATGTAGTTGTTATCTTACTTTGGGCAATCAAGTCCATATGCACTTTTAACGCAGTGAAACATGAACGAGGAGGGTTTCGCTATTATTTGATTTGGCTTCGACAGAGATGCCTATTATAAATATGTGACCATATTTTTAGATAAAATTGGGAAGATATTGTCAGTATTGGTATTTGAAGATTTTTTTGATGTGACCGTAATTTACGTTGTGATTGATAGTAATAATGTAGACTATTTCGACCAAATATTTCCTGATTCACGCGATACAATCAACATACGCGATATTACTCGGTATGCATGATAATGCCAGACGATTTTTGCTACTCTGATGTACCGTCGCCATTACGACGTACGATGTTTTATTTTGCGGGCGATGTAGTAAAATTAAAATTGCTCAAATATACTGTCATCTCGGATTGCTCCCACCGTGTTGCACACCCTCATTTTCCCCTCTTCCAATTCTCCTCACCCTCTTCATCCCCCCTCCAACACCCTCCTCTTCCCAAAATCACTTTTGCCCGTCCACCGTGGCTTCTTCCCGCTCCTAACCCTTCTCAGCTCCCGTCATACTCTCCTTTGCCTCTCCCCCGAGCACACTTTCCATCCCACTCCAACCCAAATGGAAAGGTCGCCTTTCACCCATTTAAAACGTAGATTTGTTGGGATTACAGCTTCCTTCCCCTTCTAGTGTCTCGTGTATGTCAAGCTTTTGGGAACTTTTGTTTCGCTGGCGTTTTAGATGGCATGAAGAAAAGTGGAGATTGTGTTAATTATGTGATGTTATTATTTATGAAGCCGAATGCAGAATGCATTTACTATGTACCAGAAATTTGAAAGTTCTGTTTCATGTCAGCATCATCTTCCCCTGCAGTAAACATGTCCATCAAGCCGATGTCATGCGTCCATGGTGGCCGAGGGCGCTTATGAAAAAATCGGTTGGTCCGTTGCCGAGGCGTCTTGTGTTCGTTTTCCTATGAAATTCGGCCTTTTTTGAAATGTCGCACCCAGGAGAGCAAATTTTTTCGTCCATAACACCATAACTATATGTACCATTCAATTGACGGTGAATATCATGGCGTGTTAACATGCACGCAGAGAAAGTGAATGATCGCGATGTTCTTGTGCATTGAACGACGTCGAATTAAGAATGACGTACGCATCTTTCTCTAACAGCATCTATATGAGCCATGTGCACTGTACGGTGCTGGCATATATATCTGGTATTAATAAAGAGTGCCCGCGTATTTCAATCCCAACCACATATTTCTATGTAGTCCCAGTCCTGAGAAAATATTGTGCGGTCTAAGAACTTGAACCCTCTTGATATTTTGGGGAGTGCTTTGGATTCATCTAGTTATTTATAACACCGCAATGTCATGCAGCCAATAATTATCAGGAACCATCCAAAAGTGATAAACTTATATGGGGTACTATCAGAATTAAATGCAACCTTAAAAAAATGAAATGTCACTAAAAGAAAGAACGCAATGAAAATAATAAATAGTGAAACATTGGGTCCGTTCATCAGAGGTACAAACAATTGCTAGTCATTTGTCCTGACGAGGCCTTACAATAGCATATAATGAATCCCAAGGCGCAACCTGCCTACATTCCACGAAATGTGATTTTGAACGTTTTATTTTGAGTTTAAAATTATTTTAGAGGATTTGTAAATTGGCTTGTTGGGTGGAGACATATATCCGCGGATGTAAGGATGGTAGTTGGAATCCATCGCCCGGTGAATGCCATGTATTGGCCAGCCTACGAGCCCCATGTGAGTTGTCTCCCAGAATATCCCTTGTATGAAAAACGTTAGCCGTCGTCGTATTTCAATGTCGAAAATGGATTTTTGGGAAATACGGCGTAGTGTTTTGTAGCCCGGGAAGGTGAGAGGGTAAGTCGAAACGATTGGAAAATTCAGAAACATATGATTTTAGTGTTACCCGTAAATCTCTGGCTGAAATTGTTGGTACAATGGGCAGTAGGAAATTGAAAAGTCTTGAATATTGCAAAATAATAAGAAAGGTTATTTTTTTCATTTTTTGTCAATTATGTACCTCTAATGTTGAACTTTCATAGCTATGACTCCATTCAGATTACGAAAACTGGCTACTACATTCTAACTCCTTCAAGTCTTCCCCGTCAAACATCGAAAACTTCACCCTGCCCCAGCCCTCCTTTCTATTCCATGTAATCCAAACCCTCCTACCCAAATGGCGACCAATCCTTGAGCTCTCCTTACCTCCCCGTCCACCTCCCCTTCTGTTTCCCTTCCCCGGTCCCCCTTCCTTTCCACACACCAACGAAAAGTGAGTGTACAGGATGAATCGTAAGGAGTTATTAAAGCACCGTCTATAAAGACAGCGAATTTGAAATGCCGTGTATGGTACCTGAAGATGCTAGAGATTTGAGAAAAGTGTTTTAGATAAAATACAGGTATATAGCATCTTTAAAGTTGAACGGTTTAGGTCCTTATTCCTAACATCCCTTCATCAGTTTGGGCTTTCACGAAGTATCTGCATTAGCCGTCTATTTCATCTTATGCTCCATTTCCAAAGAAAAAATACTTCATTTTATTGAGGAAGGTACATGTCCATATTGAAAAACCTGTGCATAGCGTGTGCTCTGGAAACTTATAAATTTGTTACTGAAATTCCGCAGATTTCTCGTCAATCCTTAAATCAACGGGATTATGTTACATTTTTGTTTTAATTTGTATAAAATACCGGTCGAACGGCTCGTTTTTTGATATATTGTATTATTTATACTTCTTTCCGCATGTTGAAGTAAACCTCTGACTTATAGTATTAACGGTGACGCCCCTGAAGAATACGCCCATGCGTGTAAACGTTTAATGTATTGGATAAAAAATTGGACTTGAAAAATTCGTGAGTTTTGTATTTACATAGGACTAGGATGCCCTTGTTGAATTTAGGCGTCGAGTCAGAATATTGGTAAATAATTGTATGAAAGACGTTTTTCAAGTCTCAGATGCGTAAAATTGACTTCGAATGTATCCTTTTTATGTGGTAAGACGTGAATATTTGTTACTATTGTTTAAAAAGTAATGTTGCACGTTTTATTCCGTTAGTAGAATGCATTTTTTGGAACTAAGACCTCATCATGTTAGCTTATTTTTGCCCAGTTAATGTGCGGAGGGCGTTTTGACTTACGATGTGAGAGAATTAAATTGTAAGTTAAATTGCCTCAGGCTTTGCGTAGTTATTTAGAGTTGCATATGTTCGTATTCGACAATGGTAGGATTCGCTAGCTGGCTGGTATGGAGTGTTTAATCCTGCCAAATCACTTATTTTACATTTAGTGAAGCAATAGGTCACCAGCCATAAGACAGGTGATGTACGGTATCTAGTATTTTATTGGACAAAATGATCTCCAGATAAAAAAATTAAATGGCCAAGACGAATTGCGTGCTTGAAAAGTTTAATCTTTGCCAAAACGTAACTTATTAGAGCTGTATTCTAAAAGGAGATACGTTTGGGGAGCGATTCTATTCCAATTTGTTAAGGCTTCGGTTATGTTTCCAACCCAGCAATTCCACCGTCCCCCCCTAGCGCATATTTTCCCCTTAGAACTCACAATTCTTCCAAATGACCCAAGGCTTTCGGAACCGTTGTTATGCCTTCATCCAGGTTTTCAGTTTTCTATTTGGGCTCATTCGGTCTGCGGTCAACTCCCTCACCGACGACGTCATCCACCCTTCGCCCCCCTTCGGTGCCGTCCCTTTTATGAATGATTCGAGGAAAGTTTGAGATAGAACGTGTATCAATATGGGAGAGAATCATTGGCGTTCTGACTGAAATTTAATTGATAATGTGTTTGGCTATTCTCTCATCAGGAAGAAAAAGTAGAACATGCATTCGTGGGGTAAATTTTCTTTTGCGTGGACAAGAGATATATTAAGCGCACGATTGACGTTCCTCCCCCTACTGTTGGCGAGCTCCTTGGAAATAATTAGGGAGTGTTTTGGATTTGTAGATTATTTTATTTATAATATTACGTTGATAACATATCTAAACCTCTATTTTGGCTTTGTCCCAGTTTTGTTTTTTTTTCTGGAGGGGCTCCGCTCTCGGGAGATCTGCGCATTTACTTCCCTGAATTTTGCAGAAATGCCAATATACTTTGGGATTCTTCTTTTCGCCTTTGAGACGAAGCGGAAACGTGCGTCTGCGTTTTCAGGGTTCTACCATTTAGTTAGACTCGGTGTTTGACTTCGTTTTTAGAATGAAAAGAAATAGACCTCATTTAGGCCTGGTGCATTCTATTTATGGGGTCCACATGAGGCCCATATGCAACTAAAACAGTATCTCTAAAATTCCAAGAAACTCCGGGAGATGCCGCGAGAGTAACTTTTAACGGGCACCCCAAGAGGGACACCGTATCTCTTAGTTCAATTCTGGTGAGAGTTAATGACGCACGTGCTTTGCATTAGTTAGATTTTGTACTATTTTGATTTATAGTGTGGGACATTTCGAAAAAGTAACAAAGAATATTCACTGAATCAGAAAGCAAGGTTTAAGATTTGAAGAAATGTATGTCTACATTTAATTATTCGCAAGATTACGCCCCCAACTTTTAACAGCTTGATCGTAGAAAAGCAAATCAAAATTGATCAGTTTGACAAAAGTAGATAAAAAAATCAACGTACGAGGAAAATTAAACCATTTATATCGTTTGGCACAATTAAATCGTACCATAATACACGTTTCAAGTCTTTAAGTACACGGTACCGACGAAATTTTAACAGCTTATGTAGGGTAAATACAGTAAGGTAACTGGTCTGCGTAACATTTAAACATGTTTATAACATCCACTATTCTGTTTTTGAATATACTATATGCATGGATGTTTGGAAGTCATGCGGCAAAATTTGTTCTCAGGATGTAGTTCGTTTGAAGATTCTGATCCGAAAGCTTTACGGTGCGCTCAAGTGAGTTTCAGTTTAAAGAGCATCATCATGGTCATCAAAGATTTATGGCTCCGGGGTGGATTTAGGCCTTCATAACAGCCGGTCGATATTCCTTTGGGCGCGCTTCTTTTGACCGTCTTCCCACCTCTCCGCCGTAAGGAGAAGTCCTTGGAAGTGTTTTTTATCGTGGCAGTGACGGGAGCGGTCAGCTGTGTCTTGGATTCTTGTCTCTGAACGCAATCGATGCCGCTTGGAAACTCGAAAACCTCGAAATCCAGTCACCTCCCGAGTTCAATGTTGCACGCGGAGGGAGGCGCCTCCTCGCTATTTATTTGTTTGTTGCGGAGCGAGTACGTCTCGTAGCGCGGAATTTAATTTCCCTCCGTCCTTCGTCGTTTTTTGCTCATTAAACATTCGCTGTGTGAAGGCGTGTGCGGTGTATGCGAGTTCAGGTTAACGTCGGGAGAGGGCATTCTAATTTTAACGGGTTGCAAATGAGGTTTCCTATTTCCGGTTCCCATCATATATTTTGAGCATGTGAACTGAAACGTGGGCCATGTGTATTGGATTATCTTAGTCTCGGAAACTAAGGTCCGCATTCATAAAAGCAATTAAAGTGGCCATTGCACGTCATGCGTCGCATAATGGTGTATGTACGAGCGAAGTGGACCCTACAAACTTTTGTAGTGGTAGTGTTGCTGCTCCCGGACGCTACAAATGAAGTGACTCGTAACGAGTTCTTCACCCTTGATAACAATGGCGGCAGGAGTTCATCCCGCTTACTCCTAGCCGATAATTTCGGCAGCATATGATGGAAATCAAGCCACTTTATAGTATTTTGTTGCTTACGGAAACATGGAAGGGGTGTTATGAATCAGCCATAAGTCCGATGAAGAAATGTTTTTATTAGGAAATAAGCCCTAGTCACAGTCTAATAGTTCTCATTTATGTCATTGATAATTGTGTAATAATACCATGATTTTTATTCTTCGACATGCATTTATGTTGTAATTTTTGTTGGAATGTAATATTGTGCTCAAAGGGCATCATACGGCGAACGAATCAAATTGGTTTCCTTTGCATTACATGAGTTTATCATACGTGGTACGGTGGTAATTTATAATATCATACGGTGGTAAATATTATAAACTTTATATCGTTAGTTATTTTATTTGGCATTTACCTTGATATTAGCTCATGTGCCACCGTCTGATTTTTGTGTGGTGATTATCATTTTATTCCATTTATTTTGTGCGAAGTAATGGAACCAATCTTCGAACAAGTAACCCGAAAATTCTTCTTTTGTATATTTTTTCCAATAATTTTCTCATTTGGGATTGCCTATTTAGATTCCATAACTTATTCAGCGCTTTTTAGAGACAGTTATATTATAATGAAAACTTAGGTCATTAATGATATTTAAAATGTATTTTACTTTGCTATGTCATAATGAAGCCCTAATTAAGTATATTCCCTTGAATGTGCCAATTTCATTTGCCAAGCTTATGTTTGATCACTTTTGACACAATAAACACTGGTAAAATCCATTTTTTATGGACAGTGCACAATATTTCATCATGTGAGCTATAAGGGCAGAATTAGGATATGTAATGCTGAGGTTTGTAAACGGATTCCGGAAAGAAATACGCATGAATAAGTTTATATCAACTACTAAATTAGGGGCTGTATACTGTCGAGTTTTCCGTATAGGTACTAGAAACATACATTTATAAAGTGTTATCAACTAATAATCGAGGCTTTCTACTGTAGAAGATATGAATACGGAATCCAGAAACAAGCGTGAGTAAAAGCGTTTCATCAGCTAATACAACTGCAACATAGTACTAACCTCTCTGCAGAAAGAGTTTTACCACTTTCACTATTGTATCCACTTGAAGAAATCGAAGGAACCCAATTTAATTTATGGATGTGACATTTTTTCATGGAATTCTAAATTAGACACAAAAGTAATCATCTAACAACTATCCATCGACTCTCACAATCAGAAGAACCGGCAGTTGAAAAAATGATTGGCGCAAAGTTTGATGACAAATTCACTGCCATTTTATTTTAATATCAATTCTGAATGCAATGAACTTAATACACTTTCAATTCAGCTAAGTAGAAAAGATTAGTTTTGTAGGAGAGAAAAAACTCGATGCTGCAGTATATTTGGCATTTAAAGAAATAAGGTTGAATATATTCACAAGTACCGTGCACCAAATAAGTCATGAAAAAACGGACACCAAAGGGAATACACATTTGGGAAAGCCAGGTGGCCATCCTTCGCGTGACGGTCACACAGTTAGGGTATTAGGAGTCAGTAGTTCAGCATCATATGTCCCTGTTAGTGTTAATAGCACAATGCCTAAGTTTCTTCATTGTGTTACTAAGGAAGCTTCAGAGAACATTCAGTTAAATGACAAGAAACACAGGAGAGAGGGAGTGAGTTTGGAATACAAACTTTAGCTCATGTCTGTTAATGATGAACTGAGGAATCCCGTCAGCTAATTGGCTATGGCTCAATAAACACACTCCTGGACAGCAATGGGGTTGTGAAAAATCTATTTTGTCAGCGTTAGAAAACATTATTTCCACCAATAAAATTATCCACAAAGAGCAATTGAAACTTTGTTTTAATATAATCAACTTTAATTTCCAAATGTGTATAAGATGTGTGAAGACTTTCGAAATGTGTACGGTTCGAATAAATGATACAATTACCATTCAGCCATCTCTTCATACCCTGTTCATGCTTATCAAATAACACCAATTACTTATTAGTGACACGGACATGAATTTCTGATCCCTTACAGGCACTCAAAAAGTGTCGATAACAACAATACACATTGATACAAAAATGAATGAATGCAGGAAGTGCAACCTGCAAAGTCTCCAGTGTCTCGATATAATTCGCTATATACGGAGCAATTTCGGTGCCCGTCCTTAGACGCTTATTTGCCACAGGCCTTTTCCTCTTTGCATTTTATTTTACCCAAGTTCCCTTCACTACTTTTCAGGTCGCTGTGGTTGAAGTAAACACTAGAAAAGAGTCCATTATCCACTATCCAGTCCATTAACACTATCCAGAGTCCAGAAACCAAGACTAGTCCAAAAGTCATCGTGCTTATTTTGAAGCTGTTGAAGTACTAATACTATTTCTTACACAATAATAACAGAGTGAAATTTAATAATAATATTTGGATACAACAGAACAGCGAAATAAAAGACTTTGCTGTCTTGCAGTTCATAAGTGACCTGAATCACTTGCCCATGAACAAACTATGTCGTTTCACATTTCTTCCAAACCTTGATCACGTCCACCTTACTCGCAGCATCGGTCTTCTTTAATTTCCAATAGGTTTTCATATCAATCTAACTTCTAGTGTCTTTGACGTGAAGTTCGACGTCTACAATCTTCTGTTTTGGCTTTAGCGCGCCAGTGCAAATCGTATTTTATTTGTCACGACGAGTTCGGCCAGATCCCATCTTAAATCGAGAAAAATGTCGCTAACGTTAACACGAAAATAAGTTGGCTGATAAGCTATATCTCCGCTAAGAAAAGACGATTTGTAGTGTTGTATCGGAATACGGATTTGAGGGGAGAAGTGACACTAGTATTCTTGCACAGTCTCTACGTTAGTCGTTTCTCAGTACGGGCCGAAGTCCTGCATTCAAGAATTCTTGTTTTGCAAGGAATATATAACAAAGGAATATGCAAGTAATATGTCACAAATCCGAATGGAATTCAGGTGTTACATTTTACGGAAGGTATCTCTGTCTAGAGTATGCAGTTATGTATTTTCGCTGAAAATTCCTATTTAATATTCTATTATTAATCTGCGGAGCGTCGTAACAGTTGGCTGGGTTCTGGTAACGATCGTAGGCTCCAACTTCTGACTCCCAGTTACTTTGGCAGATGGCATAGGGAAAGGAGCTGTCCCCCGTCCTCAGAAAGCGTGAATTTCACACGCTGTTGAGTTTAATATTAGGAAACTTCTGCGCTCACTTATCAAACAAATCGATGGCATTGATTTTGACCGTTGACATTTACTTTTTGTGGCCAGTTAACGTGGTTTTATGATTTCCAATCGAACGGTGGGACTGAGAGAAAATGTTGAATAACGTTATTTTTTTATAAAATACATGGATGGCAAGAGACAACTCTAGACGAGTGCGGTGGAGGGTTTTTGTTTATAATTACGACTATCGTATATGATTCATCAATAGACTTAGAATTGGGATAACTGTCTGAGCATCCAAGCGTGAGCTACCTTTTCTTTTCGTGTATCCTTGATATCGAAAAGCCCTAGTTTGGCTTTGTTGCAATCTGAGAGAGAATTCATTGCACATTTGACATTCCATCCTTCTAATTTAATACTCTTTGATGTAAATATAAAGGGTAGGTTTTGCCATTTTTTAGAGCACTGGGCTACTAACCGGATAGTTCGGTTTCGATTCAGAGTGACATTCATAGGTACCCATAGCTTCACCTATGATTTGTGATTTTTTTGGGTACCATAACTTATTGGGAAATCACCGTTAGAAAAGAGAAATAAACTGCTACTACTCTGTGTTCATTTCGCATGCAGTACAGGGTTTAGCAACCTTCGGGTTAATTACTGTGGTTAATAGTCTGGGTGCAGCTATGCCACACTTTTTTTCCTCACCCCGCTTTAAGTTGGTAGAGTGTTCTTTTCCCAAGTTGTTGTATAAGTGTAACATGTGGTATCCCATATTTTCCCGTTCTGGGTCTCCTAGTCATGCGTTTATTACCATGGGTAAGTTGTTTGCAATCGCGTATGATTGTTTAGGTGGTTTCCCCTGTCATACTCCCTCTAAGCGACTTTAAAGGGTTAATTATTTATTCATATGCATACCAGAGATGCCGTTTTTCATTTAGCATATTGCCTTTAAAGATATTTAGTCATGATAGTTTATACGTAAGGGGAGAGGTATTCGTGGTACAGAGGCGATTTAGAAAATATTTTTTTCTCCAAGGAGAAAAGTCAAAAATGGGAGTCGCAAATTCAAAAGTTCAATTCATGAAAGGCGATTTACACGTGCTCGTTTTGACGAAATTAATGTTATAAAGATTTAAAAATGCTGTTTGTGAATTATTATTTACTAAATGTTAGCCTTATATATAATTCCTTGGTCTATCAAAGTTCTTTGCCACTTTCGCAATTTTTTGGTATTACGTACTTGAAGGTGAGTTTTGCGTACTACCATAACGACTCTCAATTTTTATTTAGCTATGTCCAAAGTGTATGCTTACTGAGCGTATATAAATTTTTTTTTTGAGAACCAGGGCCGACTTCGTTGGGATGTTAATGGGATATTTCAATATCGTTAAGAAGAATGATGGACAAATATTAGTCTAGTCACTACAAAATCTATTATTTTAATTCAGTTCAAGGCTTTATGGAGAATTAATATCGAAATGATTTCGATTCAATTAACCCTCTTTCCGGTTTTATAATATACAACTCGATTTCAATGTGTTACCGTTATTTGACAACGGTTTATACTTAAACATTGTTTATAAATCGTCGATCTCCACCTTATGATATTTCATATTTTTTTAGGACGGAAGTATGTATTATTTTCAGATTTTCTTAATTTTTACACGAAACATTTGAAATAATCGTTAATATGGTCGATTAATCAAAAGCCCTTGTAATAGATTTTAGGAATAAAATATTTTTAGTAGGTAGATGATTGATTAAACGTAGTTGGTAGTGAACCAGTGCTTAGTGTACCTGTGGGTAGTGACCAGGTGGGTAGCCCAGTAGGTCGACTACTGATCGAATGGCCCCGCCTTGAACCCCCACCTACATTCGAAGCCGTACTTTTCGGATGCCAGAACTTCATAGAAAACCGCAAGGAAGCGGTCCATGTACCCTGATGAGGGAACACGCCGTGTAACTTTAGGTGAATATTAGGTAAGCTCTACCCTCACATACTAAACCAACCTTCATGTTGATGATTCTTGTTTAGTTTGGCGGAATTCCGAAGGGCGTGGTGAAATGTAGGATATTAAGTAAGCGTGGTTGAATGCGACTTTCAGGCGGCATGAAAGGAACTAGAAATCCTACTTCATCAAGGGCTGGGTACTACCGGTGATTGGCATGGCGTTCCCGGGTGGTGTTCCACTGGATTCCTCCGGGGAATCGTTTCACGGTGCGAGAGTACTGAATAAGAGTCCGTAGTTGCTCTGAGAGACCCCCGTGGTGACGATGGGGAGGCAACCGATGCCGCGGTGCTCAAGGGCCTTTCAAGGGCCTTCCTGGTTTCTCATTTCATTTGCGGATTCAAATGGGAAGGATGAGAGGGGAAAAGAGTTCAGCATTTAAAGAACGGGTTTGTTTTTTATTCAAAAATATTTTATTAAAATTACGGAAACGTAACGAACTATGAAACAACATAAAAATAATTATGATAGCTCTTTGGAGGTAAAACGGTGTTGTAATATTTAAACAGCTTTTTAAATCTACAACACTTTTTTATTATTGAAATCCCGAGTCGCATCATGAGTTGATATCAGCTTTCCAGTTTTAAAATGACCGAATTTGTATTGCAATAGATCCAGTGGAAACCCATAATTAGCAGAGACAATATCATCAACAACTGTAATAAACAATGCTATATTATTTATTAGAGATCAAATTTCATGTTGTTTCCCCAGTAAAAGTAATATTTTTGCCCCATAACCTCACACATCATTTCATCACGCCTATACTCCTTCGCCCCAGAGTGAATTTCATGAGGAGAGATATTTCTGAGACATTTACAGGTTGCGGATAAGTCGTCTATCCCCCTAAGCTACTCCAATTTTCCATAATACATTTATTGACTCCACCTCGTTTACTATATCGAACGCCTTCTCGAAATGTACGAAACAAACAAATATATCTTGATTAAACCTTAATGTTCCTTTCTAATAGTTATCTTTTTAATACTATGGCATCACGTGTACCCATCCCCTTCCTAAGCCCGCACTGATCATCTCCAAAAAGTAATAATTTCCCTTCCTCTCCAACTACTTGTTTATGATCCTCAGTACCCCTTTAACAGCGAGTGAAATCAAACTTATTGATCCCTAGTGCCCAAATACGGCTGCCTTTACCTTTGTACGAAGGATAATCCGAATCCCTCACTTTCCGGACGAGTGCTTTAATGAATTTTGTTACCTAGGCTGATAAACTCATACACTTTGAATTCCTATTGTTTTGCCAAAGTTTATTTATAACGATGTTACTTTATTTCATAAAAATCGTACCAGTTGGATCAGCAACGCCGGCAATATAAGTAATTGCCATGTAGCCAACCAGTTTGTACTATTTTCTTTTATCCTTCTTCTTGCTATTTAATGAGTGGTTGGCCTACGCTTAGCGGAAGAGACATTTAATTTCAGAACTCTTTGAAAATGTTTAAGTTCCCCTTTATAGTTGCTGAATCTGAAATAATTCTGGTGGGGCGAAGGATGTTTTAGTTGATAAAGTTGACAGCAGAACCCGTAAATTTGTTGAAACGCATTTTAATGCGGACAAAAATAGAATACTTGGTAAAAATTTAATAATTTATTTATGAACCCGACGGGTGTTTTGACGTGTACACTGGATGATAATGTTCATTGGTAGAAACACGTGTAGTGTTTATAAAGACATTATGGAACTTTTATTCTCTATTTTATTTTTTCCACATTATGTGTTTTCGTCATTGATGGTTTTTGACTTTGGCGCTGATGTGTCATTGCGTTAATTAGCAAGAAGTTTTGTTTTTTCCCGGTACACCTCTTAATTAGCCTGCCATTCTCCCGGCGTCTCATCTCGGCATCGAGGAAGAAAATAATCCTATTTTCTAGTACTTCCATGGTGGATTTGGCTCGTCATATCTCTCCAATAAAAAATCAAGAGAATGATGGGTGATGAAGTGCTTTCATTATTATCTCCAATTGATAGGTTTCAAAAAAAAGAGCATTACTAAGATGTAATAACGTACGAGTCGTTCGCGTCCGTGAAACGAGGGATAACGACTTATAGTCGATTGCGGTATTTCCACAGTAATCCCACTTTGAATTGCAAATTTCCCTGAAAGGGGTTATATCAATCAACTGAAAGGGGTTGCATCAATAGTGTCATTTTTCATCCAATCGGTGTCCGTTACAAACTTAATTTTTGCATCAATTCACTTGGAACGAACTTCTATAGCATTCCAAAGAAACTGCGGGAGATGCTGCAAAAAATAACTTTTAACGGAGTCATCCGCTGATGTGCATTTTAATGCAACAATTTCAGAGGGTGAATTTCAGAGTTTAAGAGAACACCTCGATAGCCTAACTGGCTAAAGTACTCGACCGAACATTGAGGGATCCGGGTTCGAATCCCGGTCAAGGCGAATGAATTTTACACTCTGAAATTGTTGCATTCGATAGTATTGTTAAAATTTGTGCGGATTCAGCGGAGTCAAAATAATTTCGGATGAACGCTGAAGTTTGTAGTCACCTACGTTACATATATTTCAGGGGATGTGGTATTCACTCTTTCAAGTTTTTAAATTTATATAAAATGAAGTTCTCTTTATTTACTAAATGTGGTAATAAAAGAAATGAGAAGAATGGAAAGAATCCAATGCCTTATGATTACCGTTCGGGCCAACTTAATGGACACCCTGGAGTCGCCGCCGCCTCTTAACCTCTTTTCGAATCTGGATTCTGTTGTATTCCCCTCCCGCCTCCCCTTACCCTTATAACTCCCATCGTGCCTACTCTGGAGTCCCGCGGCGTCTCTCACCGACCCCGGAAGTGAGTGTCGCCCCCGCCCGCCCTTCCCCCTCCGTCCCGTTCCATCAGCAGACACGGCGGCGGCTGCGGATGGCGGCGAATGGAGTTTTGTGTTCCGCGGGGAGGAAAAAAGTCGAGAGGCTGGTGTGGGGGCATTAGTGGACCCCATTCCGACCGACGCTTTCCGCGAATGGGATAAATGAACGCGACGTAGGCACAGGTCCGGATGGAAGTGATGCATGCGCAGGTCGCCATGGGACAGGCTGACAGACGCACATGTCGATACCAAATGTTTGTTTCGGTGATGACTGACGCATCGCAATGTTGATGACGTATAAATCGTTCAAGCCTTCAAACATAAGGCTCTCGGGTTATGAATTTTCAAATAATATGTGATATTTGTAAACATGTATAATTGATTTTAAATAAATAATAACCTCCTTTCTTTAGCTTTAATTTATGTCAAATTAAAATTTATTTACAATTGTCAAGCGTTACTGCGGTAGAAATGGGGGATGTCATGGAAATTAAAAGATTGTTTCTCGCGCCTGCGTGGCTAAGGAGATAGAACTGATATCGGTCTATGTTGAAGACATATTTCACTCTGATGACGTTGTTTTTATAGTAATCAGAAACTTTTCAAAATAACCGCATTCCGCTTAACCTCCCATTTATTATATAAATTGAAACATCGATGAAGTCCTATTTTAATGTAGCTCTGAGGATGTGAGTACGGATCTCATCCGGACTCACATCCTCAGAGCTACCTAAAAGTATCGGATTTGCCTAACGGACGGAATTAAATTGGAAAAGTTGGTCTTTCTTTTTGGAAAAGTTGGTTGGGTTTTTGTCTTTTTCATACAGTTTCTCGTAGTTGTTTGTAATAAAGTTACTGACTCTTGTGTATCTTTGTGGTCTTATACGGTTGCGGGGAGAACAGATGTTATGTGACTTCGCTTTTCATTCATGCGGTTATGAATATCACGTACTGTCAAACAGTTGAAATGATCGGTAGTCTATAGAAAATTTAGTCAATTTTTAGAAATTAGTAGTAACATTGTTTTCTTCTATTGACCGAATATATGTTATGTAAGTCAGTCAGAAAAGTATGGCAAATTGTGGTGATGACTAGAAATACGTTCATATTTAAGTAAAAACAAAATATCTATTTCTGATGTATTTAGATGCAGTAGCATGGCTGATAGTTAACAAAACCGGCCAGTTGTCAACTTAATAAGATACATGTTGTTGTAGCAGTGGCAAGTAATATCCGTGGATTATGAAATAATCTTAAATAATAACTCAGTATAGATTCTTGTAATTTTTATTTGCTCAATTACATCTTTTTGGCTCCGTCTAAGGATCAAACCCTCGTGAGTTTTAAGCCACACTCGTGCTTGTATCGAGTCACTAAACCGTTTTCTTGTGCCTGAAAGCGAATGCGTGACCCACGTGATTTTTACTCGCTTCATTCGCGTTTGTTTTCTTACCGTTGGAACTCCCTGAGAAAATGTACTTTGTAAAAAAAACCATTCTATTGTCAATTTTTCTGAGACTTTTGAATATAATAATGATATCACAAATGCATTTCTTGAGAAAAAATGATTTAATAGCGGCAATTTCTCTTCACATTTTCGATGGGGTGGGTGTGTGTATTAGGTGAGGGGTGGTGGCAGTGCAGGGGAAGGGTGAAGGAGAAATGCATAGAATTGTTCGGTCAGTGTATTTTGTATCTTCTCTAGTAGTTCTTCCCTGTTTTGTATCTTCTCCTGCGATATCTATGACTTAAAACTCTTCAGTAACCCCCTTTTTTCTCTCATTTTGCTTGTCTTTGAAAAATTGAATGTAACCAGTTTTGATCTGAAGCAGAAGTTAAAATTACGGATTATTAAAAAGCCTCGTACCTAGAGCAATTCCTCATGTATATACGAGGGTCATCCGGAAAGTAGTACCCGTTCGTGCCGCATGAAGTGCTGACGACGCGAGTAGCCGCTGGACGAGGTCAGATAGCTTCAGTGGCTTGTCTGCCTTCTCTGAGCCAAGTTGCGTGACGCTAGCATTGCCTGTGTTGTTTCTGTGATTGTTTACAATGTTTAAAAAAATTGAGAACGCCGCCAGTTGTGAAGTGAGGGCAGTGATTAAATTCCTCAATGCAAGAAACGTTCGCCCATGTGATATTCATCGCCAATTAAAGGAGGTGTATGGAGACAATGTAATGGACGAGTCGTCTGTTCGGCGGTGGTGTCGCAACTTCAACATGGGGAGGGGGAACACACACGACGATGAGCGTTCGGGGAGACCGTCTGTCATTACAGACCAACTGGTGAGCTCAGTTGACGAATTCGTGAGGAACGATCGGCGCGTCACAATTGATGACATCTGTGAGCATTTTCCCAATGTTTCTCGAACAATTGTTCATGAAATTGTTAAACACCATCTGCATTATGCAAAAATTTGTGCAAGATGGGTCCCTCGCGTATCTCAATGAGCTGGCGGCGAAGGACTATGCAGCAGGAATACAGAAACTTGTCACACGTTATGACAAATGCCTTAATTTGCTTGGAGATTATGTTGAGAAGTAGTTTAAGGTATCCTCTTTCAAATAAAATTTTTTATGTTTGTTAATATTTACTTTTGTGTCTTTATTTCACGAACGGGTACTACTTTCCGGATGACCCTCGTATTTATGATTTAAAAAATGACTAACTTCAATTTAACATGCTGCGCGCACTCGACTAGAGAACGCACCCACCCGGTAGTAATATTTCGAGTTAATATTAGAATATTATTTCTCCATTTAAGTTCTACAACTATTAATTAAAAGTCAAAGAAACGTCGGACTTGGTACTTTTCTATTGTTTTAGTTCCACTAGTGCTGCCGTTTCACCTTAACAAGGTATATTCTGTCAGAACTCTGAAGCATGAATCTCATATGGAAAACGTAGGAAGGAGAGAGAGGGGTACTTTAAGGGGAGGCAGAATTAGAAGACAGAAAGCTGAGAAGGGGAATGGAGAGGTTGTGTGTTTAGATGAGAATGGCCGGGCTGGAGGTGTTCAGAAACTGGGCGCTGGGCTTGGGAAGACTGGGGTAAGCGTTGAAAGACTCTGGTTACGCGTCATTTTAGATTTAGGTCACCTTTGGAAGGGTATGTGTAGAAGTGTCGACTTACAGGTCTTTAAAAAAAGATTAGTTGGAAAGAAGAGGGTTTGACTGGGAAACGGTAAAGTGTTCGGAACCCAGAGATTTGACCTCTGTCTCGGTCAAGGTTTTGGTGGTTGGGGGCCTCTGGGCTGAGCGGTGGGGGAAGGAAGCAGGGGAAACGTACGGGTTGGGGGAAAGGTTGCTGCCGGGCAGAATCATTTCGGGGGAAGAAGGTTGATGGAAAAGTAAAAGAGTGGAAGTTGGGAACAATTGTTCATTACAGAGGGAAATGTTTGGCTCTTCAGACATTTGGGAAATCTCGAGTTGTTCAAAAGTTTCCGGGAGATACCATATTAAGGTGAAACCGGTAGCATTTAAGCATATAAAACTGAAATAGTATCATGCGTGTAACTTCTTTGAATACGATTATATGTACATCACATCCACAAACTTAGGGTTGAAACTACGGAATTTATCTTTAAAAATATAGAAGAAAACTGAAAGCCCGTGTTCAATTCTGAGTAGGTGTGCTGTTGTATTATTTGTACCGGAGGGTAGGTTGGAAAAGTGGGGGCATTGGGATTGAGGATGTCTTTCGAAACGAAACATTTCACCAGTGCACCCACGTGGGGGGAGGGGTCCCGGGTTCGCTTGTTCGTCAGTCTCCCTCCGCCCCCTCTTGAGCCATCCCTCCACGGATTTTCATTTTCGTTCCCCCTCCGTCCTGTCCATCCGCTCGCCTCGGGAGGGTAAACGAATCCGCTCCGAGCCGTAATTAGGTTCTTCGAGGAAAGTTCCGACACTCAATCCGAGGGCCCTGTCCGCATTTCCCCGTTTTCAGACTCTCGGATGGACGTTGCTGCCACATTCATGAGTGAAAAGTTTGCCTTCATTCTTCGGTTCTCCTCGTGGTTATGTAGCCGGATGTGGGTGAAAAATTAATTTCTTTCTCCTGTGTTTTTTTTTGCGTGAGAGTTTTGTTATAGCGCGCCCCTCGAAATTTCCTTTTCCTCTTCATTGTCCAATTCCATCGTTTGTGGACTACGTTTTACTTTGTGGATGTTCCATCGTAGTTTACTCTGTTTGAGATTGTACGTTATAGTTTGGAACTAATCCCGCAGACGTATTATTTTATGGAATGCATTGTGTTGGAAGAATATTATTCTATGGCTGGTTTGATTGGTAGTTTTGGTACGAAGCTACCCAGTTAAACTGAATTTGACAGTGCAAGCAATTCACTCATTCAGTGTTAGACGACCTGTTCCCTGCCCTGCCTTTTGAACCTTGCAGATTTTCATAAATTTGAATCTGTCAATCTGGGGAGAATTGCTATTTAGCGAGTTTGACAAGCGTTTCGTGTGAAGCATAGTTATTATAGCTGTGGAGAAGAGTTGAGAACTGTGAATGAAAGGATAGGTTGAGGAATGAGGAAGCGTTGAGGAGGTTTGGGAGAAGCATGGTACCTGGAAAAGGTTGTTATGAGTGGAAAGACATCTTGATTGGGCCCCACACTACTTAGAGAATGCTTATGAAGGAGGATAATATGGGGAAGAGAGAGGGCTAAATAAAATCAAGGTTTGGATTGATAAAGCATCTCAAAGAAAGGAAATAGTGGCTTACTTCAAAGAGGAAAGGCCCTGGACAGAATACACTGGAACACCTCTATTTGATACATCTGTGACAGGTAGCTCAACTGGAAAACCTGGAAAACATTAAAAAGTCAAATATTTTGGAGATATTTTGGAAAAATCTTCATTTTGAACGTTTCACTTTGTTAAGTTCCTCGAATGCTATTTTGAGATGCGTTTGAGAGACGCTGCTAATTCACATCTACGTTGCCGTAGGCATCTCTGCTTTTCTTTGCAGCTTTTTGCCTCTGTTGAGATACACTTTCTTGATCCTGTATACATTGTCACTTCTTCTTGATTTACTTGAAAATGTGAGCCTAAACAATGTATTCCCTTAAATTATTTTCTAACTGTATTTATTTGCTCATTTCACTGTGGTAAGCGTATTTAGAAGTATTTGTGATTTTGATTTGTGAAATATTTGTGATTGTACTTGTATTTGTAATTTTTTTGCCTTGAGAAAACACTTCATTTTTCTCCCTCTGAAGTTAAGTAGTCAACAAGTGTTTTCGTTTTACTTGAAAATGATTTTCAGACCTCCTATTGATAAATGAGAAAGGTGAATCCGTGTATGACTGAAACGGAACTGACCTCGACTCTATCGGCGTCCTTGTTGAGGTGAACCGTTTCAGTGAAACAATGCATCGCTAGTTTTCAAACCAAGTTTTTCATTTTCAGAGAAATTACACGTTGAAGGAGGACTCTGCCGGTAACTTGTGATTGCTTGATACTTGACGTGATCAGGGTATCGTTCTTACTCGATAATATTTACGTATTCAATCATACTTCCATAATGCAGGATATTATGAGGCTACCAATGGTCTTTTGTCATTTCTGAAATCTGCAGTCTATAACCTTTTAACCATGATCAATATTTTCCCAACTATAAACTTATTTGGGGATGTGGAATGCTCTGAAAAACTGAGTGTTATATTAATCACATTTAAAACAATGGAAATTTTTTTATAGTTAGAAAGCTGGTAATCCAAATTCAGATTTATAAAAAATTAATTTTGTAAATATTTGTCTCGTCTTTGGGAAAGTTCCTTGTGTAAAAAAAATTGCGTGCGAATTAAAAATATTCATTGGCATCACTGAGTTTCAACGCTGTGCAATACTTCCTCCGATATGGTGGAAGATGTAAGGAAATTTTCTCGCTCATATATCTCTTTAATGCAAAATAATTGAATTATTTCAGCCTATCATTTCGGTATCAAATGCACACTTTTTCCTTTGAGCGTAGTAGTTCTTGAAGTTTGTCAATTTATCTTTAGACAATAATCATGCATTTAGTGTATTTCTATCCACATTACATCAATCATAATTTACGTTCAACAAGAGCGTCTGGGCATGCTCTTGCGAATTTATGTGCCCTGACTAGAAATAAGGGAATTCTTGGCGATAGTTAATTGTTGGCCGTTTTTGTAGTCCAGTTCCCTTGATTGCTCCACATAAAAATCTACGTCCCTACATTTTCGCTTTGGGTAATTCATTCCACTGCTTAATTATCTTCCACCATTGAGCCGTTCGTTATTCGCGCAACGAGGTCATTTCTTAAAAAAAACGAAAAGAGAATCTTTAATTGGTGCTTTGACTCGGGGAGCTAAATACGTCCTGGAATTGACGAATGACACTTTTTATCAGCATAAAATAATGTCCGATTACTGGACACAATAGGTAACTTCATGTCAAGGACGCTGAGTTAGTTTTTAATCCCCTCGGACATTTATCAACTTGGGTTACCGTATCATTTTATTGCCGCATTCAGTGAAACGAAAAACATTTGAAACTCGAATGAAATGTGGCGTAATTTGGTTGCATTCACCATTTCCATGATGGAAAAATCGAACAAAACGCGGTTCGTTTAAGCATGAAATTCAGTGAATTTACTTGGTGAAACACATTCCGTAAAACATGAGGAATTCTCACGATGGAACCGAGATCCGTCAGAAATTCTCTCTAACACGGAGATGTTATTGAAAAGCTTTGATTTTGTGCATACACTGTTCCATTAATTTATTAGGGAGGTTTTTTCATTTTCCACGAAGGCACGCATTTTCATGCATTACTTTGAATGATGGATTTTATAGTTGGTTGATTGTAATCAGTTATGTGTATCGCAATTTTTAATGTTGTGTGGGGTGTCAGATTGTATCTTTTTAGGTCAGTCATTGTTCATCAAAAACCTACATTAAACGCTAGAACTATACCAATTATTAATATTATTATTATTGTTATAGTCATTATTGTGATTATTATCAATGTAATTGCTACTACTGTACGCTCTCACAGGCTACGTGGATGATTTATCGCTCCTTTCTTCTTCTTCCTATTTCTCATCTTCTTGAAGCTATTGCTTATGGGAAACCATGAAGTTTGAATATCTTGGAAATTTATTTATGTGTAAAACTATTCCAAATTCAGTGTTAAGATGGGGTGCTAATTGCCTTAGAAGCACTTTAATGTGCAGCGTACATCTAATGTAGTTTATAGTATCACCTACTGTACACTGTTCGATACTAAAGGGTAACATATTTACGTATCTGAGGGAGCCTTCAGCGCGTGATTTTGCTAATGGCAGACGCAGTGGCGAGCTCTAACTTTACCCATGAAAACATATTCGACTTTTGGTCGTAATTGACATGCATTGCCATTGTGAGATCATATTTAATTTTTAAGGGCGTGGCATCTCCATAGAAAGTGACATACTCTCGCTTTGAAGAAGGTCCACAGAATGGCTTTTCGGTATTTATTCGTGAAGCATATTTGAAAAAAAATACTTTAACCGACACGCTTTGAAAACCGAGTTGGCTACTTTTCCGAAGGAAGGGGCTTTAAGCGATTGTTTGAATCGTACTGAGATTACTTCAATCACCCATCCTGAAGGGGAGCTAAGCGTGAGGGAATGGCCCTCTAATTATGTGGGGGAAAATGTCAAAAACTGTAAAATATAATTGAGAAATCAGAAGGGACCAACCGTGGTAAATATTTTGGAGCGCTTGATTTGGAATAAATCACCAAAATTACTACTCAAATCCTTTCCTTGCAAGTTTTAACATTCCAATGTGTAACAAAAATGAGTTTTTTCGTATTCACAGCATTATTTTATCACACAACGGATCCGTAGTGCTATTTGATACAGGGTCTGTCCGAAAAATAAGTTGAATGAATCCGGCGAATAAACTTTAAATTAAAATGAAATAAAGGTTAAAATAAACTGTAATTCTTCAAAATAGGACCTTTGTGCTTCGACACACCGATGCCAGCGCGCCTCTGCCAGCGGCGGCAGGCTTCCTGGAAGGCGTCGAGAGGAAGCTCGTTATAGTTGGGTGCACGTTATCCAGTGCTCCAAAGCGTTTGCCTTTTAAGCTACTTTTCGTTCTACGGAGCAAATGTTACCAGGAACCACACTATATCACAATAGGGATCATTTTCACAGCGGTCCAAGAGATCACGCGAGATTGTCACACGAGCAGCCTTCTGATCTTCCGACAGCACCTTGGTGACCACTTGGCACTCACCTTTCTCATGGCTATCTTCGGGAAGAAAGCAATACACTGTTATTTCCAGAATGTTGCTCACTTCTGCTAACGTTCTGACACTAGGGCATCGATCGGAATCGAGCGTGTCACTCAGTTTTTGTACATTTTCGTCTCCCTGAGTCGTTGTCGAGGGCGTTTCTCGTCGCCGGCCTCCTCTCTACCCTCACGGACCATCTTGTGCCGGCCGAAAGCCAATCCTTTGGACATTGCTTCATCACAGCACGTGTTCTTAACCATGGTCATGGTCTCTGAACTCGATTTTCCGAGCTTAACACCACGTTCTAACGAAAATTGTTGCTCCACGGAACGTGGCATCGTGGATTCTTGACTCGACCTTCGAACAAGGGTCTAGTGTAACAGCTATTTGCAACCCTTAACGGCTCGCTGACAACTGATGCGGGTCGCGTTGCTTTCCCAAGACCTCCCACCACCTTTCCCGCCACAAATCGCCCCACTCCAGCCGGTTCCGTTGGTGGGTAAAAATCGATCTACTTATTTTTGGGGTAGACCCTGTGCATTTCCACACCGTGATTTACCTGATTGAAATATGCTGATAAATCAGAATCGTTTAATTAATGCATTAACAAATGCAGCATTCACGACATAACTAATGATTATTTCATTAATCACTGCAAGATCAGGGGGGGGGGGCGTTAATGAATCTTTTTTGAGCGTAATTGTTCTTGCTATCCCTCCTGAGGTGTTCTTCCTCTCCCTCCTCATAGATCACAGAGCTTGCCATATAGCGAATCATGGCAGTCCTGAATGATCGATATTGTGTCGCGAAATTCGAAGGAAAACAAACATATTTTCTCCAAGCATCACGTAAATGATAAGTATGCCCTCGTTCCATGCAGACCAATGAGATCACACCCCAGATCCTTATGTTGAGCATGCTAATTCGCGTATTTTCCAAATGACTCACTAGCTCAGGCAGATAAGGGAGAGAGTAAAGAAGGGACTGAATGCTTGAAGTGGAAAATGTCGTGTACTCTACACAAAATTTATTTTATCGACCGCGGTTTGGGCGCTGTTACGTCAGCATCAAGACGTTGATTGTCTTGATAATAACTGCAGTCGGCATGATAAATCGTTCAAAGCTTTTCATTCCAAGTATGCTGCAGTCCCACAAAGTCGAATCTACGACTGTCATTAATTAATTGACTTAACTAAATGGAATTACATATGGAAATAGAAGATATTGGGGGATTAATCCGGGGCAGGGATCTGCCCACCCTTGCGAATAAATCATAGAGCGCGGGTCTAAAATGTTACTTTCCGGCCGTTGAACGAATCCTGGTACACGTATATTTCTCAAACTGGCACTAAGGTTCGAACATCTATGAAAGGAATCCAACATGGCCAGAATTAGAAGCGTTAGGCTAGAGTTAACTATCAAAAGGTGTGCTGAGGTGCACTTCTCAAAAAGTAAAACAGACCTACTGTTGTTGTTATCCTGCACAAAAGGGTGGTACACGGAGTACACTATAATATCTTACGAGGAATAAAAATTGCAATTTCTAAGTACTGATGAAAAGTTATAGTTTCTCACAGCTTATTTAAATTCGATGGTTAATCGTAATAAATGGTCTGACAAGGGGGAACTGGGGTCGGTTTCTCACATCATAGGGGGACGGCTGCTTGCCTTGAAGAATACCAGAACACAGGTGTGCATTATACAAACTTTTGCTCCCACTCATTCTCGGAACGATTGCCCAAATCTACAGCGCCAGTCGCACGACTCCAACTAAATCAGGGTGAACAAAGAGAGTCTAACGGGGAGTAGTCCAAGTGAAAACAACGTACACTCGAGATCTATGGTGAGCATTAGAAGGGAACATAAGATTACTTCTGTATCTACACCAACACGCTCGGAGGGTGAGTATCCTTCTTATGCGTGGAAAGTCAGAAAGTAATGACGAAACTACCAACAATAGATTCCGAAGGATTTAGATTTTACGTAGCTCTTATTGACGACCCTAACACTCAATGAAGCGAACATCAATAATAAGCGAAGTGAATGAAGCGAACATTAATATTAAAATAGGGAATACTAGCTGTGAGAGATCGGAGCTATTAGAAATAGAGAACGGAACGCCTAGAAATTGAAGTTCTTGCCCACATCAAGCTTTCAGAGTACAAGTATTGTTTCCACTGATTCATAAATGTCGCAATTAAAATTAATATCTCAATGCTAAAATTTAAAGTCGTTTGTTTATGACTTTATCCTCAAGCTTTGTTACTTATATTGCTCAAAGGTTATCTATAAAAAATGATTAGATTGATACCTTATTTTGTAAATTGACACCCCGATGCAAAAGTATGTTTGGGATGAGAATAATTTTATTATATGCTGATATATATCAATTTTGACTTTTCATGAAATTAGTACGGGTCAGAAGCTAGTCTTGAAACCTGAACCATTTGCCAGGTCGAGCTGGGAAAAATCTAGTGGCTTTTGACAGTTAATAATCAACCGGCCACTTCAGCATCAAATTGAAAATTTCATCACCAATTGCTAAGGGTATTTGAATGAAGGCGTCATTTTTCTCCTTCATGACGTGACATTCGAAAGCACCCGTACTTAAAAAAAACTTATGACTCCCTGGTGTGCTTACATTTTGGTACCAATTTCGGAAAACGGACCTTGGAAGGCGGCTTGTACAACTTTACATGGATAATGCAATAATAATGATTCTGCGGAATCTGCCTAAGAAAATGCCCCATTCACAACTTTAATCTCCCCTTCCTTTCTCGCCCGATGACCTGATATCCCCTGCCACATGCTCCCTTGGCGGCTGGTTGGCTGCGCCAAACTTTCAAATGCTGCGCCAATCGGATCCTCGCCGAGTTTACCATTTCGCGTTCTCGGAGTCCGATTCTCTTTCGCCCCCTCGATACACTCGCAGCACTATAGTCCTTCCAGTTCCGTCTTTCGCAGGATGAATTCAAGGTCCTAACGCCGTCTCCCGTGCTCCGTTTCCCATTTCTAACCTCCTAATCCCCTCCTCAACCGCCTGTCCCCTGCTCATGGCTCCCCCCCCCCCAGTTTTGGTGGCGCACCCTTCTCCGCCGAATCCCCCTCCGACATTCTTTGCCCGCCATTCACTCACTTTCCTCCGTCTCCCTTGGTTGGGGGAGGGCCGCTTTTCCTATGCACGCCGATGCGATGAATTAATTCCCCGTCACCGACCGATTTAATGACGTGCGCCCGATTGGTGGATGGAAAAGTGAGATTTCATAATTAAACGAAATGCGCTGGAAGCGGAAAACGATACGACTTTACCCGCCCTTCATCCCTGATCGGACGTTATTAGTGTAGGGTTTCTGCCATCGCGGACTGGATTGGATATTATTAATTCCGTTTGCATTTTTCTCGTTAGCTAGCCTGTCTCATTTTTCCTCTTAAAAAAAATGTTATACAGTGACTTCGGCCGTATATGTGGTCCCTTTCACTTAATTTTTGCTTGTTAACAGGGGTCAATTTTTTTGCGAATCAGTTGCCTTTCCTTTTGAATTCTGTTCCATTCGTAAATAAAATATGTCTACGCTGGGTATCAAATGATGAAGGCGTATTCAGGAAGTATAATTTATGTGATAATTATACCTTTCCCTGATTTTTCTTTCGCACATTACTCTACCATTCGTTCGATATGCCACGTTGTCGTCCAAATGGAGGTTTGCAGTTATTTCAAACGTTTTGCTTTTGTCTTACAATATTTACCAAATTATTATTTCATTTGGTGGGCTATGCACATGTATAAATATGCCTCCGAATCCGTAGGCTTAAGGATGAGAAATACTTTTCCCAGAAATGAGTGAGCCAATAAAAATCACTCACTCTGTCACGTTGTCGAGGATCGTAGTGATAGCTTTTACTATTACTTGTTTTTGTGAAAGAGGAAGTCTCTAAATGTATTATTTCTTGAATACTTCTGTAATTCCATGTTCGTGGGCCCCTTTCCCTACCCGTTCTATCGTGAAAATATAGATATACCATCTAGCGTTAAATGTCATTTTCACAAATGATAATTCCAGACCTGAAAGCATCTCATGCCATTTAACGTATTATAATATCCAATTGAAATGGAATCGACATATTCCCTTCTTTTCGGCGCATGAAATTATAACAGATTTAAACGGTCACCCGTCAAACAAGATTGTTAACCTCGAGGCATATTTTGAAGTTCAATTCGAAAATCTTTGCTGCACCCCGGCTGGAATACAGGTTAATTCATATATATATATTAATCGGAACCTTTTGATCTAGATATTCTGTTATGCATGTTAAAATCCTTAATGTGAAGGAATATGGAACGTATTTTTTCATTTAACTCAGGAGTTGGACCTAATTTATATTTTCCGTGTCGTCCATTCCCTCAGCAGGATAGATGCTTTTCATAGATAGTAGATGCATAGATATTAGATGCATTTCACTTGCCACGTTTGAACTTTGATACTCTTCCCTTGAATTTGTCTCTCGCTGTGTCTGCAAAGTAAGACTCGCCATTCTTCGAGAACAAGAAAACGTATCTACATGTATAATCCGTATAAGCATATATCCATGTATTTAAATGCTCAGCATTCACTTTAAAATACTTTTATATGCATATCTATTCATTCATATAAAATATTATGAAATTTTATCCCGAATAAATTGTTTATGGTGTTGCTGGAAATCATATGTGTCTGTCCACGATCACAAAATTGGATCAATTTTGTTTCCTTCCATGATCCTCGAGAATGGAATATTTACTCTAGAGCAATAGAAATTATTCATTATTACATTATTTTGTGTGTGATGTGCTTGACTATTTCATATTCTTGTGTAATGGTCGACGCACAATATCTAATATCTCCAGCATCCTAAAAGTGAGAGTTATATTTGTAAACAGCGTTTACACTACTTAATATAGGCTATGAACAACATTTTAGAGAAATACATTGAAATTGAAATATTTATTTTATCTGGCCTTCTAACCAAATCCAAACGCCGACAATGCAGAGTTAGCATGAGGTGGAGAATTAGCAACTAAGTATTGACGTTTTTCTTACGCTTTAATTTCGTATACAATAAAGGCACACTCGGAGGTTCCCCAATAAAATAATTGAAATCATTCTCCCGGAATGAGAAGGACCAGAAATGGAGGACAGAAAAGAAAGCAGTGAAAATCACTTAGCTCTCTAAAATTTTAATTCAGTTTCCTATTGCTCCCCAGTGAGTCATGATATTTTTTGCCATCAATTTCCCTCGCTTATCACTCGCCTCAAATCACTTCCCTTACCACACTTCCGCATTAAACTTTCGCCCTCTATCTCTCCACATGAGTACACAGTGCCTTTAAGCGCTGACGGTAAAGGACGAAACATTTCCGTCGTCTGCGCATTTCATCTGCCACTCTCCTGACGACATTTCCATGTCTTCGCGAAAGCTGGCTTTACGGCCAGCGCACTCCGCGGTGAAATTTTGAAACTTTCAGGCCCACTAAATGGACGGGGAAATCCGTCCGGCGATGCGCAATTTTGCCCATCGGATCGTGTCGGGTGAAATGTCGCCCTCCCCTGCGCAATATATAAATTTTCCCGAGATCCACACTGGACGACCGAGTTCATGAAGGAGGCCCCCCTCCCGGCCTGAACGCGTAGCCCCTCCACCCACACACACACCCTCTCTCTCCCCATCTCCGTCCTACATCTCGGCGCCAAGGACACCTTTCCTTCCCCCCGCCCACGACGCCCAACCACCCCCTCCCACACCCTCCCCCCCCAGTCCACCCTCTGGCGCATCTCTTGACGGGAGGGGGGGGCACTTTTGTTTCTTCTTCTTAGCTGTTCCTTTCTGCCCACCATTATTTCACCTGTCCAACGGAGCCAGCTCCGCTTTAATCATTCCTGGCGCGTTGTGTGCCATCGTGTCACGTGTGAGGCTCCCGACCCCCTCCTCTCCTCACCCCTCCCCTCCTACCGAGAGCACTCGACTTAAGATTCCCTCCCTTCTTCCTGAATTCACTTCTCCGTTTACCCCATCGCTCCCTCTCGTCTCTCTCCTTCCCCAACCCCTCGATTCCTCCGTCCACCCTAACTCCTCATCTTCTTCTTCCCCATTGCTCTCATTCATCCTATAGCCTCAAAAGCCGTCACATCAGCCATTGGAGGTAACACAAACAAAAATGGTCCATTATGAAATGTGCTAAACATCCGTACATGGTGTGAGCCTTGGTTCGGTGGAACTCCCTCATAATTTTGATTAACATGAAAGAAAAAAAAATTGTGTTGCATAAAATATTTTTAGGAAGAGCAAAGCCTTATTACCTTCTTTGGCATTTATAGCGCACCTGATAAATATGGACCAGCAGAATATCAAAATATGATAGGACATTAGCAGAAATGTATTATTTGTTCCTGCACAAAATCTCTCGACGTAGGCCAGAAATCTTTGAAATGAATGCTACACCTAATTGGCTGCTAGTCTCCTGTAATCATCAAGTTTGGTTTTGTCCGGCGGCAGTAGGAATTTCGCGTTCTATTAAACATTAAGGATGGCTTTTTGTGATGCTCCCACGTATAGAAAATACTTAACTGATGGTAAACGTATGATAAAATTAAAAAAAATTCCAAATTGATTAATTTTGTTTTTTTTTATGTAAAATATTTGGCTCTCTAGCGCCGAAGCAGTTCTGTTTATGTGCCTGTATAATAATGATTAGTGGTAGTGATCCATCCACGGTGTCTAAACCTATGGCTGGTTTACCATATTAACCAACCGTAACAGCCGTAAGGCTTTAAGGCGAGGTTATAGAGCCCACTTCGGTCTAAACCTGAAGACGTGTGGTAAGAAGTGGTCCAGTTCCTATCAAAGTGCCACCATTTGGTTCCACAGGAAGTTGCAACAACCCGATAATCCCACCCCTTCGCTATATATGGCGTTGTTCTTTAGTCATCTACTGAGATATGAACCCGGGACTCTTCCTGTCGTCAGCCGAAACATCTAGCCACGGGGATACCGCGCGTGTGCGTAACAAGACTAATAAAATTACGATTGGTACTCGTTAGCGGTGGTACAGAGTGAAAGGTGATATTTCATTTGATCCTCAATACCCCCAAGAAAGGTACTTTTAATTGCTCCCGGCGCTTCATCAAAATCGTTTCCCCACGGTTCCGAATGTGCCATTCCGAAAATTTCGTTCCCCTGGTTTCGGGAGAGCGAGGAAGAAAACAATCCGACGAAATTTCCGTTTCCATGATTCCCTCCTTCTTCCCTCCTCCCTTTTAATCTCCTTCCGGCTTCTCTCCGCCCCCATCCCGAGTCATCCCCTCCACCCCTTTCCGACCCTCCTTCTACACTTTGCCTTCGCGCCCCCTCCCTCCTCATCCTCCTCGGCCAGCCAGACCGTCCTTAATTTCCTACGGCACTGTGCTTCACGTCCCGTTGCCCTGCCATCTTTCCCCTCTTCCCGCATTATTTCATTGCCTTTGCGAATCCCGAATTAACCGCCCTCCTCACAGATCCTCCTCCCTCTACCCCATCCTCCCGCCACAGTGGCCGCTCACTTATTTTTCTCCCCTTCGCTTTTCTTCCGATATTCCGCCGTCGCGAACGAGCGTTCGCTCCCTCGCTTCTTCTCGGCTGCTCCCACCGTGCACTCTACTCCGCCCCTCGTTATGTTTAGCCGTGTGTGATCCCTTTTAAATTTTGCGTTGGGTATTCGTACTTTTTCTTTCTCGCCACGGCGTGCATTTTCATTGCATTATTCCTGAACGTGGCTCGTTCCCTTTGGAGAGTTAAGGCAATTGTCGAGACACGCGTTCCTGCACGGGAAATGGTATCCCGAGCGCAGTTACCCTTTTCATGCTTGAGGGAAGTTGGAGCGTGTTGACTCATGAAAGTAATAACTAGAGCTTGTTTTGAATTGAAATGTGTATTGCAGAGTTAAAAACTCCGTTTACTTTTTTATTACTAATTCCTGGGAATTCTGGGACTCTGTGCTCCTATTTCTTTAATTCATTCTGAATCAGATTTACTATTTCGGGCTTGAATTTGGGGAAATTTCTCTGTCAGTAGTAAAATGAAATACTCTTTTCACAAGCTTTGTAAATTCTGCTATCAAAAAATATTTTTGCGTCACCAAGACACCAATAATCAAGTCAATTTTCTGACCCCGGAGACTTTTTTTTCCAGGTGAACTATCTTTTTAAAAAAGTTTTCTTTTAACTACCGTGCCCTTTTACTATTTATACGAATCAGTATTATTTAAAATTTCATTAAAATTGTAATTGCTGTCATTACCGCTGATTTAAAATGTGCCATTACCATACTGACGAAAGTCTACTAAGTACAGCGGTCAGCCAAAACAACGTTAAATCGATCGGTGGATTGACGGATCTTTTAGACCGTTCAACCTAATAATGCGTCGTACTCATCAAGTTCACGTGTATGCTTAGGTTGCATTCGGTTATCCTTAAAACCGATTAACCGTAAAACCGTCAACGTCCTTTGCCTATTGGCATATTTGAGAGCACGCTGAAGTGTAATGAGAGGTGAGAGGTTGTGGTTTTCTGTTGTAGCCTATTAGAAGCACCAAATTATCATAAACGTTGGAGTACCGTAACTCAAATGCTACCCGTGCCCGGTTTACACGCCTTCCATTACAATCAATTACTGTGGCAAAAACGTCTTACTTATATTCTAGAATTCGGCAGTTGGACACTCAGGATGGTACTTGGAATGAAGCTATCTTTAAAGTCTCGATGTTTACGAAGTACCACCCCCTCAGGGAAGATTTGCGTCATCATAATGCTTGCGTGTGGCGTTGTAGGCGTGGGGGCGTGCGAGAGAGGAGTAAAGGGAACATCCCGGCATTTTGGTCCAGCCGTGGCTCGGGAAGGCCCACGCAGCACCGTGGCTACGCGATGAAAGGCGTTGATGACGCACGGGGCAATCCCGATTAGAAAAAGGGTTAAGGGCTTCGATGTTTAGCCATCTATAACTCGTAGTTAAGAATGCGGTTTGTAGCCCAAAAAAAAGTAAAACCGCTTAAATTCTTTTATTCCGTTAACATCCATAACATCGTCTGTTTTAGTTTAGGATAACGTTCTCCATTTCATCTTCCCCTCCTCGCCATCTGTCTTACTTTAACCCCTTAATACCCCTGTATGTTGCCAGAGAGGCATATGATACGCAAAATACTTCCATAACTGTTGAAAAAAAGGTTTCAATGTAATCGTAAAGCTTGGAAGACGGGATGGGAAGATTTTATTTTAGAAATTCATGAGTGGTTGTGGCTACTATTTTTCATTGTTGTGAATCGTGAATTTTCATGGGAATAAGGATTCCTGGCGTCAATTTGCTCTAAATTGCGATTTCCAATCTCTCCTGCGTGTACCCGTTACCCTTTAACCCACCGCACCATTCGTGTGTGTGTGTGTGGTCGGTGGTGGTGAACCCTTTTTTTATATTGTAATCTCGCCCACCTGTGAAATGTGGGGTTAGTACGATTCCCTCGGCGTCGGCGTCAAACTCGTGGGATTTGTATTTTTCCGGATGGCGGACTATGGCGATGTTAAATGGCTCCACACAACTCGGCCCACCCCTCGACACTCCCTCCCGCGCTCGCACTCGCCTCCACCTCGGCGGCAAACCCGCTCTCTCTTTCTACGTCTCTCGTCCCCGTCCCCACCCTCTTTCCCAACCCCTCCACTTCTCTTCTAGGATGGCCTCCTTCCTTCCTTATACCCCCCTGTTCTTCCACCCGCGCCTCTCTCTTCCTCTCTACTCCTCTTCCCCCGCACACTCGACCTTACCCCGCTTTCCCTTCCCGCCATCCTACGCACGCCGTTTGCCGTGATCGATCCACCCTGCCGTGTGATTTCGCCTCTCTCTTTCTCTCTCCTCCACCTCATGTTCCTTCTCCCTCCTTGCCCTTCCCCCTCCTTGCCCTTCCCCCCTCTCCCATCCCTCCTTCACCCCTTACCCCTCCCCCCATCCATCCCTCCATTACGATCTATCCCCCTCTCGTTCCTTCATCTCTTCTCTCATCCCTCGTCGATCCCACCTCATCTTCCTCGTCTCTTAGCCTTCTCTTCTCTCTCTCACTTCCTCCTCTTCTCCTGAACCCTGCCTTCCGCTCTGCATGCCACCAAACGATGTAGGGCAGAGATGGAAAGATAGATAGTTGTACCTTATCCAAGGCTTCGGAGTCCCACGAAATAATGTATTCATAATTTTTTCAATAATCGCAAGTATAAAATGCATAAAAAAAGAACGAAAGACATGACTATGTAATTATAAAGTGCATAATCAACTCTTTAATAGTGATTGTTTCAGTCTACAAGTTTGGTCTCACGTCTGGTGTATATGTCATAAAATTGTCGTTACGTCGCAATTATAAATTTACGAAAATAAAGAAATTGAACCTAATCCATTCTATACTGTCTGTCATACATTTTATAATTGCGGTACTAATGTAAACTTGAAAAAAATGAAGAAAATAACTTAATCTAAACTATCATAATCTAAACTATAAAACTAATCGTTTCAGTTACAGTAATTTTTCGGGTCTTAGCGAAGTGCAAGCAAATATTTGGCTAGCTTGCACTGTAGGTGACTGTGTCATAGGTTGAGAAATGGGAAAAGGGATTGGATTAGTAAGGGTGACCTTTGACTAACACGTATTGTTCGCGGGAAAAAAGGATTCCCATAACCTGTTGGTTCTGGTATTGATTGATTTAATATATGTTCGTGGCAAGTTCGGCAAATTTATTTTGGGTCATGGATAATGGATCGAACTGAATCCATTTATTTTTTCAATACTAATTCGCATCAAATCTTTTTTTTTTGTGAATCCCGTCCATGTAGTATTTTCCTCGAATTTGCAAGCCATATCACAAGTTCTTCTTCATTGACCATGCACGATTTTTCATTGACGTGAAATCTTGGGCGGGGCTAATTAGTTTTATTTCAATTTTTTCAAATTGTGTATTTTTGCAAGGGGTTCTGGCGGCTTCAAGGTGCTACTGTTTCGTCATTAGGGCTGTTTTCGCCTGAGAGCTTTCGCGTCAAACGCAGGCTGCATCCTCGGGAACAATAAATCGTCAACGTGCCTACCGCCTATTTATTTATGTGAGCGGCTCCGTCCCTCCCCCGTTCTGTCTTTGGGCGGTCGTCACCATGTCTTCCCTGGGCCCCCCGTCGACGTTTGAATTGTTTAAGCTTTTTCTGCCGCTGTATTAACGTTGAGCGACCGAATACTCGTAAATAGGTGTTACTCATACTCAGCCTAAATACCGTCATATCCGTTTAAGGTCTTTTCTAAATTTCTCTTACCTCGCGAATCATATACGGGAAGTAAACACTCGACTTAGCTGTCATTTGTGTCTTTCCGATTGAACTTCTGTGGCCCCCGCCTAATCTGGCGTGCTCTGCGCCGGGCGATTCACTGGCGTTTCCGCGGCGTATTACCCCGCGATGCTATTTCTCTGCGGGACACGGAGCACCCACTGTGGCGGACATCAAATTTTCCGCATGAGCACTAAGTCTCATACGTTCACTCCGCGCTTAGTGAGTGAAGACGGTCTTTCGTGGGCGGTGTCTTGTTCTTTATCTTGACCAGATATTGGCTTTCCTCTTATATTCCTTCTATACGTTAACGACATTAAGACCGTGGTTAATGGTAAAATGTGCCTATCAGGCGACGGCGTAGTGTGTACCGAGATATCGGTACTCATGAAGGTAAAGGTGCATTGTCAGATGGCCTCATGGCAGTGCGTCGTTTGTGAGACACATTGCAATTAGAATTGAACTAAAAAAAAGTATATAGTGATGAACTTTTGGAATACGAGTATTTCTCCCACAATGCCTACTCCATCAGAAATACTGAAGTACTGAAGTACAATATGCATACTAAATCAAATACTTAGGCGTTAACCTTTCTCACGACTTCTTGTGAGTTAAACATTTACGGGAAATGTGAGGACATGGCCTCGAAAAATTAGTTTATTAAAAGAATATTGAGTAAATGTGAAAAGAATGTTACGGACCAATGTTATCTTTCGATAGTTTCGCATAATTTAGAATATGCTTTTTAATATATGTGATCCTTATGTATTTGGATTATTTGCCGAATAAAATCGCGTGGAGCTAGATTTGTAAAACATTATTAAGATGAGTAGCGTGTCTAGATGAATAGAAAAAATATGCTAAAGGAATTATTCACGAAGTGAAGATTGATTACAGATTAAATGCCTTGCATAAGTTGGAAGCAGTTGTCTTTAGCGACGATTTTGAAAATGTATTATTAGCCCCATCGTTCTACATTATGAGAGATAAGATAATGCCAATAAGATTAGATATATCAAGTGTATAGCCGACAGTTTTAAAATGTCATTTTTCCCAAAAGGGCTTACGGATAGGGGTAACTGTAAGCCTTAGTCGAGAAAATTTTTCTTTCATTCTTAATAGCCTAGTGTGTAGTCGTTATTACCTTAGTTCATTGTTCTAATGTTGATAGCAGCTCGTGTCGTTTGCGGAGTGAAATGTTACTACACTCTTAGATTCCCTATTGCATGTACCTGTAGTTATGATTACCTAAATAATTTGAATTATTTTACATATTTATTGTAACTAACAATGAAGAAAAACTTGATGCTTGATACAGCATGTGTGGTGTTGAATCACCCCTTGCCACATACCCTAGCAGTGGCTTTTAGGATACCAGGTAGATGTAGATGTTCTGCAACGTGCGAGTAATTCTGAACAGCCACGCTGTCCTGCGTGGAACCATCTCAGGCTCACGAATAAAACATTTCGAGACCGGATCCTACATTATGAGTTGCCATTATCGGAGTGTTAGCCAATCCGAAGGTTGGTATTGATCAGCGCGGGCAGTGATGACTCGTGACGGAACCTTAAGACACATGAAATTCACGTGAGGGAAAGGCGCCGCTTCCTTCGTATGCAACTTTTAGGGTTTACCTCCAAGTTCTTCTAGCCGTACATTTGCACCGCTTTGATTTTTTAAATGCAGTTTTTCCAAGGGCATCACCTGAGATTTGAACCCGGAACCCACAAATCAATAGCTTTAGACTAAATCGTTAAGACTACCGTGGCGCCACATAAATGCATAAAAAACTAAATTGTACGACTAGCATACCCGCAGACGTTACAAATATGACCCCTAAGTCTCAAGGGATCATTCGCACTTCTCTTCCATCCTGTTACTGTCTCTTCCTTCCTTTCGGTATAGTCTTTCCTTTATTCAATCAAGTATGGAAAATAGGTAAATTGGAGAATTTTTAATCGAGGGAGAGGTTCTACATCAGCGTTTCGCTCAAGATTTGTTTTCCTGCTATAGAAATCACAAATTTGTTCTCAAATCTCGAATTACAATGGCACGTTTGTAAGCATATACCCAAATTTTAATCTTTACTTTGCAGAACGTTCGATGGAGGAAATAACAGTTTCTGGCGTAAGCTGGTAGATATGTACTGAATGATGAAAGAAAACTTCAACGTGAAAAAGACCAAACTTCCTTCCTCTCTCCTCTTTTCCTTCCCTCCTCCCTCCCCCCAATCCAGCTGCCCCCTCCCCCTTTTTACCATAGGTTTGTTCCCTCCCATCTCCTCCTCTCTTCCCGAGCATACCTAGGTCTTAAATAAAACTTCTTATGTGGAAAAACCGAGTATTTTTTCATACTGCGCGATGGAGTGGAAATCCTGGTGGTATTGAGAATTATGTAATGGATTCTCAAGTAGTATTGTTAAGGGTAGGCGATCGACAGCCTAGGTCATTTGCGCCTTTAGGGATGGACAAGAAAGGATGAAGGGTGGAGAGAAACCCGGGGTCGGCATTAGCCTACTCTTTACGAAAGGCACTAAGGGGTCCGCAGCTTAACGTCCCATCCGACGGACGGCATGCTTCGTAAAAGTGCTTTCCACCAAGCATCTCAAAAAGGGATCGGAGTGCCATTGAAAAAAAAATAGCTTCCGCCTCCGGGATTCGAACCCGAGCCCTGTGGGTGGGAAGCCAGCACGTTAGCCACCGCACTATCCCGTTCCATGGATTCTCAAGCTTAAGCCTCTGGGTAGCAGGGTTTTGGGTAGGATGAGTGGTATGTGGTTTTCCTTTGGATTCTGACCTTATTGATGTCGTGAGTGCGTGTTTACTGCATTCGAAGAAGAGTGCATTCAATCTAAGTCTCCTTGGCAAGTAAGGTAGAGTTTGAGCTTCATATCACTTTCCCTCTTTTGCCAAAGTCCATCCCTAACTCATTATATTTGCCTAATCTTAATGTAACTATAATGATCACTGACTTGCGCCTTAAATCATACAACCATTGTGCTGAACCCGTAGGTCTTCCCTTGATAGATGATGTCGGAGCTCACTAAATACGATACTAAGCTCTGTTGTGCCCGAAAGGTGAGGCACGATTAAAATGCTCCCCTGGGTCGTCTTGATGTACGTTAGGTGGTGATAGTTCGAGCCCAAAGAAGTTTTGGGTGTAAAAGTACCTTACTGTCGTGTGCCATGTGTGGGTCTTTTGGAACAGGTGAGAACGTGCGTGGGGAAATTCTGCCTCTGAGAGACGGAGTGTACTACGGGAGAGGGGCCACACGCATGAAAGTGCAAGGCTTTATATTTATAGTCGGTTACTGCTGCGCTGGGATGGACCCCTAGGGCTTACCCCGAGCCTCTTCGCCCCGGGTGGTTTATACCAGTCTTTGACTGATCTGAGGGAGCAACCTCTGACCTTCCACTTAGTATGTTTTTCACATCGATTGGCAAATTACCTAAAAATAGATATTACCTTGATAAATACTTGCACAGTAGATGTCACTGTCAATAGCCCTAACAGGAGATTACTTATGTGTCTTTCTATCTCCCTCTTCCATGCCTAGTGCCTAATTGCCTAGTTTAAAACAGCTCTACGGTGTAAGAAATCAATATTTATTTTCCCTGTGCAGTCTGCGAAGGATCGCAATGATGTCATACCCAGTCACAAATCACAGTCTGGGCATAGTTATGTGTTTGTTCGAAAGCGTCTCACGAATGCAAACCTGGTACCCTCAGACTCATGATAAACACTTCGACTACACTGATTATAATCATGCTCATGACTGGTCACTATGGGAGATACTCGTCGGTTGGGACTATTTTAATTTTTTTTATATCGTACTGGTGAGTTTTTAAAGGTTATTGCATTCTTAATCTTTGTAATTATGGAGCGCTAAATGTTATCGTGAGCCATACCTCACTTTGCGATTACTTTAGGAAATGTCGAATTGTAATTAGAAAAACTTGTGTGGAAAAGTTTACGGCGTTACATCTTGAGTAGCATGTCTGCCTTACGTCTTGATACTCTTCGCTTTCCTTTTCTGATTTCTCTCCGCCGTATTTACGCTACTCATATTTTTTCCTCACCCCGATATTTTCTTTTTTATTTCTTTTCCTCTCTGAATGCCATCCTCCTGCCGTCTCCCGCATAGTTCGTCCATTTTCCTTCTCCCTTGGTCTTTCGCTCCTCCTTCGCCCCCGACTTTCTCAACCTCTCGCATCCATCCGTGCCTTCCTCCCACCCTCCCGTGTATGTCTCCTCCTTTGTCCAAATCAGTCGCCTGGTAAGTTTTTTCCACTCCTACTTAACCTTTCTTCTACTTGTGTTTTCCTTATTTTAATTATTTAACGTCCCTCCTATCCGGTGGACAAAGCTCTCAAGAGATTGAGTTTTCCTACCTCCCTCGACCGCACAGAGCCGAAATACCAGCCTTCCGACGTTCACCTGCCCTCCGTCTGCTTCAGCTTCGTAGTATCGGCTTTCGGAAAGATGGATTCCTTTTCATGAAAAGGCACTGGTTTACATGGACCCAGGGTATTTGTATTCCTGTGGGAGATTCATTACGCGAAGTTCACTCTGTAGCACTGCGTCCGAGGGGTGGGTGAACAAGGTTCCTTAGCTACGTCCGTTGGGGGGTCGTCCCAAATTCGTATTTCCCCGTGGGCCCGCGGGCCTGCGGAGGATGGCGAGTTGGTACACATCTGGAATGATTTGGTTGTTACCGGAAACTAAGCGACTGTAGAGTGACTGTTTATGCACTTCGGTACTCTATGGGATAATGGGGACAAGTGAGTTATTATGTCTTGTTGATTATTATATTAAACTACTGAAAAATAATTATTTTTCTTCACAAATTGTAGCTAATTTGTGGTGTGAACTAAAACAAACCATTGATTGCTTGAAATTTATTACCGATTTTGCGGATATCATTGAATTTGAAAAGGGATATCTTAGTCCAGAGACGCCTGGTTTTGCATCTCATCATTTTAATTATGCATATCAATGTACAATGAATCCATTATTTGACCCCATCGCAGTATGATTTATTCGCACTATATATTATGTGCTGTTGTAAAATCTGAGAATTAATCAATCAATTGCACTTAGTAATGGCCAATGGTCTATGTAGCTACAGTCATAACCAGATATTGACAAGCATAGTTGTAATATTTATGCTCTGATGGTCTTATGTGCAATCTGGTATATACCGTTAGTAGGAGGGCATTGAAAGTTGATGGGATTAATTTAATTTTAATATTACCGAGTTTCGTCGTGCAGACGACACAGTGTGCGTTACTATTGACTCGATCTTGACCTTTGAAATTCCCCATTCTTAGGACATGATTGTTAGCTTCTTCATTCTCCGCCTTTCAAAACTTTAATCATGGCTAATTCTCTGCGCTATTGGCTATTATCCATCGACCCCTTTATCTTTATCTAAGTTTTGTACCGACCGAAACTCTTTCGTTCCACTAATGGCTTCGCAACCCTTTGTGTGTAACCCACCCTTCCTTACCCAAGGTCTCTTTCTCTCCCCCCTAAATCCTTCTTTCCCTTTCTCCTTTATCCTCTGCCCCTCTTTCATTTTCTCCCATTGATTTAACCCCTCCCCTCTCCTTCGCAGTTCAATCTCCCATCCACGCAACTAATTCTGCATGTTGCACTCCCCGATGTCGTGATTGCCTATCTGTCACCGTTTCCTCCTCCTGTAGATCACGGGATGAATATATCGTTTTTCTGGCGTTATGGCCCCAGAGAACTACCCCGTGAAAATATTCACAGTTTACAGAAAAACTTTGGAAAATTATCGAGCATCATCCCTCGGTGTTTTTTCTGTTTTTTTCTTACTCTTCAAAGTTTCTGCCTGACGGACAAAAAACATCATGCCCCTCCGAGTGTGGTGAACCATGTGAAATATTTTCTGCTGCGCGAAAGTTGACTGGTTGGGGCTGACGGGGTAGTGTTTAACTTGTTTCCATTCCCCCAGCATATTGAGTTACGTGCTCATGGTAGGGTCCGCCTACGGTTTTCTAATTTAGCGTTTCACCCAGAGCATCTCACCGTCTGGGCGTGGTCTAGAGCGTCCCGAGGCGTAAATGGGAGTCAACCCGAGTCACTTTGGTCGGTGGTAAGAATTGGTGCACTCGTAAGCGGAATTCACGGGATGAATCAACGAAGGGGTGAAAAAATAATAATGATATATTTTTTATGTACTGCATTACGTATGCACGTTTCTTTCCAGCCCTTCCATTTTAGTTTAGGAATAGTAAGAAGAAGCTTGGGTTTAGGTTTTTCAACATACTTCAAATCCATATCCTTCCATACTCGTTTTTTCTATGCCACATTCATCCACTGTTCCGTAAATGATCTTTTGTTCCTGAAACTTGCAATATTTCTTGTCATGAGAGGTTCCCTAATGTTAAAATGTGGCCAATTACCCTAATTAATGGTGACCTAGCGCACCCTAGCGCACGATTTCGTGGGGACCTTCGGCTCAAGATGTGTAGATGAATAATTTCAGTAAGGTTTTTGTTTGGCATTATTTATGTTGAGTAGATAGACTAGAAACTTATTTTCCCACAATGTGTTGAAATTATATTTTTCCAGAACTTCGCCGAAACTACCCAAAATTCCCCTGACTCTTCCAAAAGTATACTTATATTTAAATTCTTGCGGATATACATACCTTTTTCTCTTCATGCAATTTCAATTAGGGGTAGGAGGTGACGAGAACAGATTAGTATTAGGCTGCTAAAAACAAAGAAAACCTTATCTCTTTTGTAAATGTCTTCATTTCATAGACGCTTTTCTCTTCCTGAAACTTCCAGAACTTCCTTGTGTAGAAATTCCTTGCGAATACATTCTTCACCATTGAATTTCGTGATTTATCCCATTCACTTAAACCAAACAGTCTTCTCTCAGCTCCTCAATGTACTTAGCCTAAAATATAAATGAAGTTTTACGTAATATTTTATGAGCGTTGGCTTAATTTCGGTAGAAACCTAATTGCTGGGTCCCGTGCTTCCATACGTTTGGGCGATCCCATCACAAAATGTAAGCTATGATTTTTTTTGGTCTCTGGTAATTCGTGGGAAATCGAAAGGGTTGCATTGGAAGGAACTGGTTCCCGCTTATTTCTCCAATTTCACCTGTCATTCGATGAGGGTAAACAATTCAAAACCGTTAATTGCGATGAGTATAATGAATAGGTAATAGATGACAGGTCAGTCAGTGGATGATGGTAGTGAAGGACCAGAGCGTCCCACGTGAACATTAAGGGTTCTTGTTCTTAGAATCACTTACTAATGATTACGAGCGTTGGGAGCGTGGTGTTGCAGGAGAACGATGAAGCGCAGAAAAGGGCGGGGAGGAGGGTCAATGAGGACGCCTACCAAAGGTGCGAGAAGAAAGAAAATTGTTGAAAAAGCTGCAAAGAAGAAGAGGATTTAAGCCATTGAACTAAATTGTGCCATATGAGCTTCCTGAAGATAGTCATAGAAGTAAGGATGTATGAGAATAAATGCGGTGGGAGACCTGCCACGCCCTGGTGAGAGTGGTGAATGTAGGGGATAACGAAGAAATATGAAGGTCAGGTGGAAAGGAACCAGAGTGGACATTTTCTACGAAATAATGTCGGATTGATGACGGATGACGATGACGTAAGATAACCTTTATGAAATGGAATTAATATCCCTATGGTTCGTTCTAACCCCCCTAAGATTTTTGAATTGAGCAAGAGAGGAAAGCTGCCATTTTCATGGAAAATTGTGACCAAGGAACTCAAAAGCGTTACTTTATCATGGAGAATTTTGTGTTAGAAGCGACTGTAAACTTAAAAATATTCTTGTCCTTATAGTATTTTTTGATGATGAATGTTTAATATTTACTGAATGTACAATGGATACATGCAGATCATGTAATTTTAATAACGCTTATGCAGGGAAAAATGAAGGTACTGAAGTGGGTTTTATTTGTAATAGATGTAACGAATTTATTGAGACGAGATTGAGACTTAATAGTCCCTTCTTCCACCTAAACCTAAAACATCGCACATAAATTGACGGCTATTGCAAATGCATATTACCTAGGTGGAGGAAAACTCACCTAGGCGGAAATTGAACCCGCGACCTCTGGGTTGGCAGGCAAGGACATTTCCCCACCACCACCGGGGCCGGCGAGGTATGCGAAAATGCTGTGCAGAGCACACCAATGTGCGATAAGTAATCCTCCCATCGTCCTATTCGTGACAACAACGTTATAGATCATGCACGGCAGTTTGTAAAATTCGGAAAGAGAATAATATCCAATACAAATAATTTCATAATACCCTAATCGCTGGTGACCTGTAATACCCCTGCGACACTCCCTGTTAGCTTGCAGGGCAAGGTGTAGACGCGCAGCGCCACGGACACGCGAAAGAGCAACAGGGAGGACATATAGTATGCTCATAGATTTGCGGAAATTCGATTTAGGACTATTTTTCAACCGGCGTGCCCACAGTTTTATTGCTTGCGTATCACCCGTAACGCCTCCTCCCCCTTTTAAGATCCCGCGTCTGACGCCCGCGTCCATTTCGGCGCTCCGTGGCCCACTACTCAATTCGATCCCCCGTTTGCTCCATCGGGTGCGGGGCGAGGTCGGCGATGTTCCGTCCCCTCTCTCTTGAGGGGGGAGAGCCGCTCGGGTCAGGTCAGGGGGAGATGAGGAGGGGTGGGCGGGAGTCCGTGCCCGCGCAGCCCCTGCTCTCGTGGCCTGCCTCTCTCCCAACGCGCGCGCGTGCCACGGGCACCCCGGGCAGCGGCGAGTCTCTCCCCCGCCCCGACCCCCTTGCCTCGGGAACGGCTGTGTGTGTGTGGAGAACGGGACTACCTGTAGGGGCGAGTTCCCACAAAGTCCTGTGGGACTCCTTCCCCCCACCCCCTCTTCACCTTCTTCGCAGTTTATTTTTATCTCCTCCCTCTCTAAATGGTCCAGGTATATGACCGCACTGCTAAGGGTAAAATCGAATCTGGGGAGAAATTGCCTCCCTTCACGCATCACGGCGATGAGGAACACGTCAGGTCAGGGTCATTCGCTGCCAGGTTTTGTAAAATTCGTCCGCTCAGCAAATCCATTAAAAGTTGTTTTCAGATGTACCTGGACGATTAGGAAGGAGAAATGTAGCTACGGAGAAACATGGAGAGCATGAAATGTATTGACTAAGTAAGAAAATTGGATGTTCTGTGGAGAAAGGAGAGGAATATGATGAAGATCTTATGGAAAAGGAAGAGATCTTGGCTGTGGCAGGTACTCTTAAGAGGTTGTGTGTGGCAGAGGATCAATTGGGGTAAAATTGAGGATAAAGAGAAGGAGAGGAAGATGTGGAGAAGTATTGTTTGTGTGATGATAAATACTTAGGTTATAAGTGGAGAGAATACAGTTGAATCCTGTCTAAAGAATGATGCTTCAAAGAAGAAAATACAACTTCCAAGACCAAGTGCAACATAACTTAATGGTAATATACTTTGGCGTACTGAGATAGCTTGCGCGTTTCATCTCGCGATTGGGATTAAAATTAACTTGGTTGTACCGCCAATTATCAAACCAACCATTGATTACTGTGTTTGGTGCACGTTTCCCAGCAAAACTCAATTCCATTTTGAGATCAGGATTCCAATTCTCGGCCATTTCGTCGGCTAAAATTTTCTTCATTGTTGTTAGCATAAGGGGCGTCCCAAAAATTTTCAGCTACGTTTTGGATAGATTTTTCGTACCTACTGGGAAATTTCAATTGACGAGCTCTGTATCAATCGTCTCTGAAAGACAGCGGTCAAAATCGACATTTTAAACTTGGTCGATAGTCACTTACATGGCCTTGACCTTGAAGGACCACCACATTATGAGGGATATTAATATAGGCATTTCAATGAGAGACCAGATAGTCGTAATTCTTTCATCTTATCCTCACCACTGTACCTTAGATTAGATCAGTGTGTTTGTCTCTCTCTTTTTCTTTCATCAATGGATTGCGACTCTGGAACCCTCCTTAAAAAGGCTTTATTTTGGAAAGAGAAACACCACCCTGTGGTATAAACATGTTGTTGGACGCGTGATTAAGGCCTTATTTCCTGTTTTATGTCGAGAATTATTGCCATTACTATTATATTGTGTTCAATGTACTGTTACGACTGCTTTACTACGCGTTGGAAGTTCCCTCCCCACCAAATTTTACATCGTTTTACTCTTTTCCAATGAACTCTCGAAATACCAAACCTGGAAAGGGGTCCGTATTCGGGGTGTTCCCTACGCCCCTTAGGCCCTCCCAGCCGTCTCCCCGCCAACTTGACTGTTATGACCCAGCCCTCCGGACGATCGGCGTTCGGTGAAATGGGGCGCACCGATCCGGAACGGTTGCGAATGGTGGATGGAGTGCGGGGGCGGATGGAAATACAAGTCGTCGTTACTCCCTGGCTTGCCTCACGTGCGGGGAACGGTCGCCGAGTTGATTGTGCACCTTAATTACCTTGGCATGGCGCTCTCTCCCACTTCATTATATGCCCTCTTTGATCCCCCGCGACCCACTCTCCGCGGCCTCTTTCACCCTGCTCTTCCGCCACCCATTTCCCCCTCTCTCGTGAATCTGGGTCTAATCGACTGGCTTTCAGAGAAGCGGCGAAGGATGGGGGGTCGTCGGGAGGGAAGACATGTCGGGTGAGGGTGGGAAGGGGATTGACGGGGAGTGAAGAGGAGAAAGGATAGTCCCATTTCACGTTTTTCTCACGAGGTGTGGGAACGAATGGAGAGTTCATAAGTGCGCGGATTTTTTTTATTATAATCTTGGTTCCCCGGACGGAAAATCGGGAAGAGGTTGGGATATTTATCCAGAGACGAGTCTGCCCAAGTGAGCATTCTACTAAGCTCCCCGAATTTCAATTAGATTTCGCCTGTTGTGGCAAATGGGAAAATGGTAACTTTTGTGGAAATATCAAATTCGGTTATGTGGAAGTAATTAAATTCTAGGAAATGGTTTAGGTGATTTAGAATAATGAGATAATTTCTGAGGAGATAATGGATTTTAGAAAAATGATAATTAAAATAGCAACATTAAAATAGTCATTTTACCACACAAATGAAAGCATTCAGTTGATTGCACTTATGATGCCGTAACGAGCGACTCTAGTTGAAAAATTAAACAATGACCCGGGGATATTTACTGATTGCATTTAATTTGGTAAATTCATGCTCTTGCACAAAATGCCACCAGAAAACATCAATTAGGTTATAATTCGGAGAACAAAATTTTCATTATTTAAATCAAAGACATTTTTAATCTCATCAGATTGCATATCAGAGTGACCTCTGAACTAGGAGGTTAATTCGCCAAACTTTCGGAGCCGAAAACCATGCATGTATTATTGCTTTTTTCTTGACCACATCAGAAGCTGGGCATTTCATATTTTCGCTAATAACCCAAAGATTTTCCGATCGAAGATAATGTTTACTTCAAGCAAGAATATTTTATTGCCTGAATAGGGTAACACTGAGAAAGCGTTTTTGATATAATTTGGCATTAGTCGTCCAGGTGTTATACAAAAATAACTTCTCACTATTTTACTTTTTCTTTCCTCATAGAAAGGGTTAAAGTTCATTATTAATATTCTGCGAACGTTATATACTGATAATACTGTAGTGGAGTGGTACCTCAATGATCGTAATTATATTAAACCAATTTAGCTCATTATAACGCGTTCAGTAATAATGTCCGTGAGAGGAGGACGCTTGCTGGAGACATGAGCACAATAGTGTTGCCCTATTGGTTAGCGTATGGTAGGAATCAGGCGTAAAAAAGGTTTAAAATAAAACCTCTGTCAGAATTAATTCATTGGTTAGAATTATATTCTGAAAGAAGTTATGAAGAAATGAAGGCTGAATTTTATTCTCATGCTGTTAAATCTCGACTGAGGAACTAGCATGTTAGCAGGTTAAACAAACAAGCATATCAATACACCGTTACGGCTGTGAATTCACTCAACACAAAAGTAATTGCCAGACTAATTCAGGCTTGGCGTCTGCATATCTATGAAAAGATATAAGAAAATTTGCAAAATGCAAATCTTTTCATGATTTAGTACCACTATTTATTTCAGCATTTATATTGCCTTATTCGTGTATAGTAAAAATGATAAATTAAAAAAAACAGTATTATTATTATTTGAGTAAATATTTAGGAAAAGGGGATAAGGGATAACGATGAGCTAATTGGAAATATTTGAAGAAATATTCACCCTTAAAACACTTTTGATAAAATGTTTTTTCTGTACATTTGCCAAATTGTCCACAGCTCTTTTAAGTATCTTTAACCAATTCTTTAGTGTGGTTTTATATTTTTTTCTTTAGCTTACTTAAGAATTTTTTATTGCCAATTTATCTTATTATGATATCCATTAAAACGTAAGCAATAAGACATCTGTGTGGTGGCGATATAAATATAATTTCCTCAACCAATGGGGTTTTGACACCATGCTCATGTCAATCAATCTTTTATGCCAATTTATTTTGGTATGAATGTAAATCATCCAAATTTATGTGATAGAGAATCACTTCCAGGTATTGCTAGTCGAAAAGTGTTATTCCACTTCATTGTTTTCTCTGTATTTCAACTGTATATTTCAAAGTAATCTGCCATACTTAATATAAAAGACCCTTCTGTAAATAATATTCCATTAAACCTCAGAAATATATAACACAACTCTTATAGTCACCATTTCTCTTTTCAGGTGAGTTAAATATTGCGGTTGTCCTTTGGCTTTATTGGTTCTTAGGCCCGCGGCTTGGTTCTTTGCACTTGCTGGTGAGTAATATACTAAAGATTAATTTCAAAACTTTCACAATATTTTTAATAATTGCCGGTCTCTGCCTTTAAATTAAATTTATAACTAGCCAATATGTTATTCTTATATCTAGGTGCATGATTTTACCGCCTAACTAATTATTCCCCATGAGGACTGTTTAAGTCAAATCACAGGGGAAATTTGGTTGATATTGTGGATGGTCGTGAAATTGTGTGTGAAGTACCATAGCGTTAATTATATAGCAGTGAATCCTCGTACTTTGATGAAGGTGACTGGGACTGAGAAATATTGAAGTGAGTTATTTTAACTTTCATACATCTGTTTTAAAAGCAATTTTTAACTATATTAACGCGTGTGCATAGAACATTATTATATATATATATATATATATATATATATATATATATATATATATAAACTGTTCTTCTTTATGCTGATGTCATGCTGAATTTATCCTTCATTTCGGTTTAAGTGAATAGGATTTGTGTATGATGTTCAAAAACGTTGTACGAAAGGTGATTTCGTTGTGGGTTGAGGTTTTGTTTGGCTTTACCACCATCGATTGTTTGTGGCATGTTTAGCGTATTGCCTTTTTGTACAATCGACCCTTTTTTTCAAGCTTTTCATGCTTTCTGCTTTATTCGCGTTTTGTCATACATGGGCTTCAGCGGTGTATTTCTTTTCTTTGGAAAGGAAACGGAGTATTGCTCTTCATCTGCGGTGCAGTAGACGCGCCCCACGTCTAATTTACTTCCCCTCCGTAGTTCCTGTTCCAGGAATACGTTTTTCAGATTCTTTTGTTTCTCGTCATAAATATCCTCCGTTGCTGCATTCGTTATTTCGTAATTTGGTGCAGATTCCCTGAACGTTGCAATTGTACTCATTTTGGACCGTGCATTGCGGTGAATGCGGCGGATTTTCGAATGCATCCTTGTTGTTTTAGATTATCAGTATTGTTAATGATATTTTGATTCCAAAGAGGGGTTAATAGTTTGACATTATTATACTATTTTTATATACTCTAATTAACGAAATTTTGCAAAAAGAAATTATAATTTGGTATTAACTATAAATCATCACTTAATGTTTTAATTTTTAATGAAATATTTTTTATTGATTTTCCATTGAACCCAAAAGTGATTTTCCAAGAATTCCTCACTTCATTCTTTAGTTTATTATCTATGCCTGTAGATAACAATTTACCACCTAATAGTTGTAATTACTTATTTGACCAATTTACTTGTCTAAAAGACCTTTTAGTTTACTAATTGCAAATAGTGTATGTGTACAATAACCTTATAGCATTTAAATTGTTACTTCTCGTTGAAATTAATGTTTTTCATTCGTAATATTGATTCCGTTCAATGTTTACCCTGCTTACGTGCGTCGTACGTTTGCATATGTAAAATAAAAATATTAGTAACTATGCAAAAGTTGCAATTTATATTTCCCGTCCGAATATGTTTCTCATGTCATAAGATAAAAATTAAAGTATTTGGTGTACATTGGCTCTATTGGCTTGTTTTTTTCTAATTCTCTTTCCGGTGGTCTCTTATTAGTTGAAGATAACAGGCGGCTGTTAATGCCTGATTGGTAGGTCCTTAGCTTGTCAATCCAAAGAAAGTTGGACCAAATTGTCACCTTGGTGTTAGATGAATTTCGTTTTTTAGAACTAGTTGTATAGGTTACATTTGTGATTCAGATCCACTCATGGTTTAACCTTGATACCGATGAAATTTTCTGCTTCGAGGGTCTACAACCTCTAACAACCCGACGCCGTGAGTTTATGCAACCACTTCAACGTACGTTTTTGCGATGTTACCAGAAAAAGTTAATTCTCCATGCATGCCTTGAAACAGTATTGCGGGCTCGTTTTTATTTCTTGCGGAGTTAATCATTGTATATTATCTTCTCATTTGGTAATACAATTAATTCACTTCGAATAATAAAATGGCATAATTATATCCCTCGCAAAGGCGTTCGAAAACATTTTATTAAGCATTCCTTCCGGTGGCCAATTTATATCTGCTCAACACGTGTAGAGCATAAAAAATCCAATCGAGATTTGCCAATTTTTATCTTACTATTGTTTCTCTACAAGACTTTATTTATCATAACACTGTTTCTTTGTTTCTTTTTATTTTGGAACATTTCCATTGCTGTATCGATCCTACGGAAAATATGATTCTGCCACGTGATGAGCGCTGTGTAATTGGAAATGCAATTGGCTTAGGAAAAATGTGCGTTTCCTAATCAATTTTGAGTTTATTTTTAATTAGATACAGTTCATGTTACTGTGGTCTTTATCTTAGTCTGTTTACAATAGTTTTAAAATTTGCTTTTCTCTTCGGGGAGGACGTGTGGTGAATAGAGTGGAGCCGGATGCGCGGTTGGAAGGCTTAAGGGACTCTTAAGACGTCAGTCTTGCTCTTGGGCGAAACTCTATCCTGCTCTCGTATTCTGTAAATATTTATCGATGTTTACTTTGAGCTGAAAGACTCGATGAATGACACATCGCATGGCAAGTTGGAAGTTGGTCTTTTCATTTTTCAAATAGAGTTATTCTTCTTCTCTTATTCCTTGCGGTTTCCATATTGCAATTTTCCCTCAACCAAATTCTGAATTCACGTAACACATTGCCGTAATCTAATGGCGAGTAAATGGAAATGGTGGTAGGGTTATAATGTCGCGGTTTTACGTTAGCGAACTTAGTGATATGAGTCTGATGTTTTCTACATCATAAATTAAAGTGGAGAACGTGACGCTGAGACAACTTTCCGAATGTACCTCCTCAATACACTGGTTCCGATGAAGTTCATTTAAATCTTCCTAATTGAAAAATCACTGCATAATATTTTAGGTACGGAGAAATTTTATTTTTGAACTAAAATTATGCTTTCCGATTTGCTTAAAATCAATATAATCGAATAGAGATCGTAACAATATTGCCAGGAGACCTGGAATATGAGCCTTTACAGGCAAGATGTGTGCAAAACTATACCTGCAGGAGAAATAAAAAAAATGGATTTTCAAGTTTGACGCCCAGTGATTGATTCTAGGCTACAATCCATCGGTAGAAGATTCCGCAATCAAAGGTTAAGAGAAATTGAAACCGATGCAATTTCATTGAAGATATCACAGTGAACTGAGAATGGGCGCTTTGATTTAAACTAACTGATGGAGACTGTAAGTAAAATGTGAACTCTGTGCATAATATATTCCTCTACAAAATAGCAAGCTTTATCTAAGTTACAGTGCCTTTATGCCTCTGTTACTCTTTAAATAAAGAAAAAACACGGCACGAAGTACATTTTATTTTATTGGCATTTTCTCCTTTTATTCGTCGGTGTTGACATCATGCCTTGTTATAACTAAATTTGACTAATTAGTCGAAAAACTGATATTGTCAAAATATTCATCACGGTGGTCAGTGCTTTTTATTCGGTGACAGAAAATTTACCCAAATCACAGCCCGGTATTGCCCGCCACATATTCCTATATAGCTTGTAGATTAGAGCATATTGAGTCCAATGCCGTATTAAATTTTATTTTCGTCATTTATACCTTGCTGCAAGATATTTTTTTCGATAGGATTTATGCATAACTTGTTCTTATTTTGTGATAAGCAGGACTAAGACCGCGACCACTACCACATTGATACTGCTATCCCGAAGATGGGAGTGCACTTATTCAATGTGCCAACTTTTATTCGGGTCCATCGCAGTGACTTATCTCACGCCCAGCACCACTGTCGTCTATATCGTGGATGAAATGGTACTTAGGTATCGGAAAGTCACGCGGAGAAGGGTCTCTTGGAAAATGTTGCCTCCCCACAATGGCGACATCGTGACAAGATGCCAGAGAGGAAAGATGGAAGACGGCGTGAAATCGGGGACGATGCGGACGATTGGCGATAGTGGCCAAGGAAGGAGATGGGGGTTTCCCGAGACCTCTTACCCTCTTACGGGAAGGGATTGGCGTCACGGTGGGAGCATTGTGCGCACGGAGAGGGTTGTAATCTCCTTTGAGTCCTCTCTCGTGGGGATTTTCCCCGCCGTTCCCGAGCCCTTCGCGGGAGGGCACATCGCGGGGACCGGTAGGTGCGCGCCCTCTCCCGTCAAACGGACTCCTCCTCCCCACCTTCCGGCGGGGCTGCGGACTCACTCGGATCGATAATAGTAGGTATGGAATTTCGTTAATATTGCGACGACAGCCTTTTGAGTCGGTGGAGGGCTTTATTGTGGCTGGGATGAAGTTTTAATTAAAACTCGATGTAATTATTTTTTTTATCGATGCGCTCGTCCCCTCCACCTTGTAACCTTTGTTGATTGTGAACTGTCCACCGTGAGTTTTTCGTTTGGATAATTTTCCAGGGTCTTTATTGAGTTACCTTTTCGCACTTTGCCAATTTAAATGAATTGGATGTCGCTTTGGTGTAGGGAATTAGGTTGTCGTGCGCACGCACACGTTCACAAACGCACGCGCACGTCAACACACAACTGCCGTGCCTCCGGCAACATCTCTCATAGAAAACTTGACTGTTTTTCCATGTTATATCGCTTATCAAAGCCACAGAAATATATGGGGACAGTCGCTTGCGGTAGACGATTCGTGGTCATCATTATTACTCTTGTGCCAAACTATTCTCGGTGTGCCTATGTAAACCTTGTGATTCTATTAAAGGCTTGGGTGCCATCGATTATCTTAAAATATGTGGCATCAGTTATTCCTCTAACAGACGCTCTTTTAATTTTTTTTAGAGCTCTACATCGACCAAATGCTTATCGTGCCCTATAGTAAATTACATTTACTCTCCAATTTTTAAGTGTCAAGGATTTTTATCTCCACCGTTATTGCAAATTCTAGGTATTCGTTGGCCATTATTTGGGAAATATTTTAGAAAAAGATTCTTTAGCTGCAGGCAGATGAAATTATATGGAGATGTTTTTGCTAAAATTTGGTTTTTCACAATTTATTTCCATGTTGGAGCCTCAGAGAAGTATAAAATAAAATTTAAATCTCGTGTGCCAAAAAATTCTAATTGAATCAACACTTTATCTGATAACAAATGCGTCAATAACAATGGGGAAGTTACAATATGCATTCGTAGTCATGCATATTATCGAATGGGCTGTGAGATTAAATAGGGTTTACTTTTTATTCTAAAATTTGTAAACCTTTTTATGTCAGGCCATCTCTGGTGTGAGACTTGAAACGTTTTCATATCTTGATTGTATCAAATATTACTAAAACCCTCTTGTGATGCCAGGGTAGTAAAATCACTCTTTGAATGAGATATTGTTTCATCCATGTACAATTTCCGAATTACTGTATTTTATTCATTGCACTCCTAGAAAGGAAGCATGCACGTAATTCACGGAGAGCGTTTAAAAAATATTTCAATCCAGTGACAGAATGGAACAAGGAAAAAAAACAAATTATATCGAATATTAGAGGATATAGAAATATAATATGGGCGTATTATGCATTATTTTATTTTTTATTTCGTTATAATGGTTTTCATTCATTCAGTTTAACCGAAGACTTTCGAAGACTGCTTTTGTGTGTTGAAAGTGGGGAGCAAGATTTGGTTTGTTTTTCATCTATGAAAACTGCTCGTTTCCCTATTTCGGTGAACATTTTTGTGCCTTTGGCCTCACGAATTACATTTGCCAGTGTACCATGTTAACTCGCCCTATGCTCTGGTTTAGTTTTTGGACTATAGGACTCTTTAAGTCTATCATCGTATCCATCTGTTCTTCCCTGGAGTGCAAAGTACGTGCTTTATCCTTTTGCATTTCATTTTTCTGGTCCGTTTCATTTTAGTTAATGATATCCTTCTTTAAGGCATTTCTGTTTTTATTTCCATATATTTTCCGCAGTATCATGTTTCATCTAAGTGTAATGAATTTTCTTTTTCTCATTTTTTTCATCAATGCTTTAAACCAAAGAATGTTTATGTAATTTCATCTTTCGCCAGAATACGTATCGTATTAGTTTAAGGATCACACTGATTTACAGTGAGATTTTCGTGTTTTATTTCAAGAAAAAAAATTAAATTAATAAACCAATCAAGCTTTTACGAATGTTACTTGACCTGAATAGCTCCATTTTATAATTTTTACGTCTGGTTTTAGTTGAAATATGTTTCAGTCATTTCAGTACGTCATTGGGGTATAACGTTCAACGAAGCAAATGATCCGTCGAAGGTGTCTCATCATGAGTCCGCGGCATAATATTGCGGAGACAAGTCGAATAAAAGCGTACTTGATCGAACAATTCGAAAAAAAACATTTTTTTGCCTTTCCGCGCGTACGCAAGTGACGACTCTGGGACTAGTCGGCGACTGTAAATGAGACGCTCTTTGTAGGCCTTTCATCCTATCTCGGGATCCTTATTCTCTCCTCCTTTCACAACCTTTCTTCCCGATCGGTGACTGTTTCCAGAACCTCGGCGGCTTGCGGCCGTAAGTCAAAACACGGTGGCGGTAAATGGAAGCGAAGCATGGTACGGGGAGGTAAAAGATGGCTTCGGTGTGTCTGGTTGCCCGGATGATGGGTTCGGAAGGATGGGGGGTAGGGCGAGTGGTGGAGCGGGAGAGAGACTGCATATTCGGTAATCACAGTTCCGTTGACAGATTCGTTGGCCGTGGCGTGGGTGGGAGGGAGATACATCCGCCTTTTGCCGTGTGCACGTGCGAAGGAGTGTGACGCGGAGGGAGTTAACACGTCGGTAACCTTCGCCAAGGCCTCAGCGCCCACTTTTTATCTAGTTGGGGATGGTAGGAAATTTTCACTCCCAGTGGCCTTGTGGCGAGCTGAAATGAGCTGTGCGAAGATGAGGAAGTCTGACATAGATGGCCTTGCTGCTGAAACGACGATGAGGTCATATCCTGTTTCCTTTTCGTTTACAGTTTTAACACCCCATAAAACTGCAACCATTCCGCGCTACTCACACCTAATCCACAATCCGGTGACCGCCAACATCTTTTGCCCCTCCGAGAAGCGTCAACTCCCTAGGAATAAATCAGTTCCAGACGCTGTCGTCACCTTTTCTCTCTCGTGCCAAAGGAAAAGATCGTCCATTTAGCGTATAGAGTCTAAAATATTTAAACAAATAATTAATTACCATTGCTCCATCCATAGCCATCCAGCGAAGTTTGCAATTTGTGCGGAGTCGAGCTGCTTACCTGTATTTCTTTTTTTCCCTCGTATCCTCTCGTCCATATTGCCTTCCTTCCCTCTTCCTCCTCTCTCGTCTTTCACTAAAATCATCATCAATTTTTCAGTTATATCAACGGACGAAAAAGGGTGCGGAAAAGTGGGTCGATGGCGTTTGTCTACTCGTAGAAGGATTCGCCATGGGATGAGCAGGTTTATGTCCTAGCTGTTGGACAGTATATATGGCGAAAAAGAATGTTCGCCCTACGCTCAATGAGGTGCCGGAACTCACCGAAGATCCTGTCATCCCCGGGAATGGGGACTGAGACGTATCTCAAGACAGAGACATTTGGAATTCGATATTATCTGGTATATTAAGCATGAGAGGAAACGTTGAAGCGGACATTAAATATTACCAGTGTTTCTTTATAATTGGGGATTACTTCTGTTCTGCAACTCGAGAAGATATTGGATTTTCTCGACCCGTGGGCTAGAGAGCTATGATTTCAATTCAATGGACCGATTTCTTTTATTCAATTATATGAGTCAAGACCGGTGTACAAAAGTCATTGAACACGGTACAAATACCTTGAGAGTGTACTATCTTATTGCTGAACACATCCTAATGAAAAATTTCGATGTAGTCAGTGAGTATGTATGCAATTACAAGAAAATCAAAATTTGGGACATTCAATTCAATTATCTCAACTATGTTTATATTTTACCTATGTTTATTTCGAAATAATTGTGATGTTTTTTTCTCATAGGTGTCTCGAGTTTCTTCGCTGAATAAGAAATATCGCAGGAAAAATCAAACTGCACACCATACAATATCTTTGAATTAACAATCTCCATTAATCTCTCTTGACTAACTAAGTTCCTCAAATGAATATAAATAAAGATAAATCACTGAAGATTAAAATGAAATATGCATGACTGCAAAGTTTTAATTTAATCTTGAGATTAGATGTAATAGTGTACTTAAAATTATACATGAAAGCCATAGTTTCTTATTTAACTTTAAGTTAAGAGGGAATGCGTATTAAAATGGGTCACTGGAAGAAATTACCATACTTTTGACTTTTTGGTCTTTTTGTGACTTGGCCAAGTTCAGTCATGAGGACAATTTGTAGCACCTGTGGTAAACTCGACATTGTTATGCGTCGTACCTTTCAGATATTTTTATTAAAATATTTCTGTTTTCCGAACGACAGCTAACGCATAGTTTACTTTCTTGTTATAGTTTATTATTGTCACGAATGATAAGTACCCTAGCCCGACGTGGTGCTGTCAATTGCTGTCAATGAATACCAAACCGACAAACGAAGTTTTCGCCGTGCCTATCATACCTGATTGTTAAAAATATATGGTGTTTACCATCCCAAATTTAAAAGAATTAATTATTACTCGCTCTGAGATCTGCTACACCACACCTACATGTTATTTTTAGATTATTTAGGACAAGGGTCGTGCATTCGCTCTTTGGAACCCACTGACAACTGCACTGATTCGGTCTGAGGCGACAGAACTGCATTTCTATGCTGGAATTGTTACACTCACTTTGCACCAAAAAAATTAAGCAACTAAAAAAAAATGTCTAGGTTCCCTCTTTCGCCTTATCATTAGTTTCAATATAATTTCGGGTTCGAGAGCGACAGGGCCTGCCTGGGTCGGTGTCGATTCGGGGTGCAAGAGATCGGATTGTGTCCGACGCGAGGCGGGAGCCCCATTTTGGACGATGTTTGCGAAACGCATCACTTGGGCGTGGCGCGGTTTACGTCTCCGCTGACCCCCTTCGCTCCCTTTCTCCTAAATTTCACGTGCGTCACGTCCTATACAGCGCTAATGACGCCATGGAGCCAACATATTTCTGATAGCTCGATTTTCACTCTCTCTCGCCCGCTTCATGCTCGAGGTAGTGTTGTGGTTAGTTCATCAGTTTTGATGGGCCTTTCTGGTACCGTCGTTGATTATCGGTATTGGGTTATTAAATGTCAATGATTTATCATCATTTGAATTCCAAGATAGTTGTTTGCTTTGACTCCTCCTTAATGTATCCTGTGTGCGTATCTCTTAGTCTTCCTCGCAGGTTTTTCTCTTCAATTATCACTTCTTTTATGTTTCTAACGCATTGTGCCTAAAGCTTCCTCAAGGTGCTTAGATCTTCTTTGCTGTAGAGTTCTCCTTATAGTCTTTTCCTCTGCTACTCTTATGTATATTCCTTCGTTCCTCACATTGTCTGTTAATTCAATCTTCAGAATTATCCTGCAGATTTCTGTTTCAACCGATTCTATTCTTTGATGATCCACTTTTCCAACGCTCCATGTCTCTGATCCGGTGAGTGTTATGCTCAATACGAACGTATTGACGAACGGCTTCCTTGATTTCAACGTCAGATGCTTTGAACGAAGTGATTGTCTCTTTTCACCATGAACGCCGTCTTAGCTTAAGTTATTCTTTGCTTGATGTTGGTCGAGCTTCTTCCATCTCAAATTATACTATTGCCAAGGGTATAAAGGGTTCCACTCGTTTTAGTTTCACTCCTCGTTTTTTTTTATCTGTCATCAGCTCCACTCTTCGTCACACAGGTATGTTAGGTTTCTTCATGTTGGTGCTCATATTATAATCCCGAACTACTGAGTCCATAGCATTCAGAGTTTCTTGCAGGTACTCTCGCGTATCTGTAATTACTGCGATTTCAATTGCGAATCGGAGCATGCTGATTTCTTCACTATTCATAATGACTCCTGTGATTCCCAATTTTGGTACTTTATTTATTACCTCTCCTAAATTATATGTTGAATAGTGCCTGCGAGGGAATTCATCCCGTTCTCTATCTTTTTTATTTTAACTTCTATTTTCCTTCCGTTTTTAATTTGCATGGTTGCCACATGATTCTTGTAGAGGTGATCGATTATTCGTCTACCGTTTGAGTCCATTCCAAGAAACTCTAGTATCTTGAATATCTTTTTCTGATCAACGTTTTTGAAGATCTTTTCCAAGTCCACGATTATATGATGATTTGTTTACTTGTTTCATATTTTCGACCAATACCCCAATTACCTCAGCTGAGTATTGCTTCTCTTGCTACTATGTCCGTAGGGTCTCTCTCTAGCTTTGTCATCAGAATCTTCTCAGCGTAGAATTTCCTGCACGATTTGACTCTTCTTGCAAACTCCATCTTGAGTATGATACTCACTCCTGCAGTCTTTTCTTGTTTCCTTAGCAGATCACTCTGTATTCATCATTGCAGGAATCGTCTGCTACGGCCCACGTATTCTTATTCACTCCCAAGATGTCTATGACCTCTGTCCATCTCAATTTCATCATTTTCCAATTTTCCACGCACCCTTAAAGACCTAAGATTCCATATCCATATCCTGCATTTTTCCGCCTTAAATTATATGTCCCTCTTTGTAGTATCATCCGCAGGTCAGATTTGTGGAATATGTTACCTCTGGAATATTTTTCCGGGAGAAATGCCATCACATCATATTTCAGGGAAAGGCTGAAATTTATAGGGAGGCTAATTTGGTGGTTTGTCTTCCATATCGCTGTACTGCGGCCGATACGGTGACTTTCACTCTCACCGAAAACTAGCATTTCATACGGACCCGATCATCTTGATCAGCGCCTTATGGTGAAATTGCTACCTTTCATCATCGGTGGCCAGGAATTTTTGTTGGGGTCTGCTTTCCGTGTATTTTTGTTCCGGAGAAATTAGAAATGCAGTTTTCCCAAAGCTGAAAATGTTTGCCACCCCTGGGTAATGAACTGGCGTGTTTCAGCGCCGTCGTCGGACTCGCTGACTTTGGGCAACCTCTGCCCCAAAAGTCAATGAATATTAGGAAAAAAATACCCTATCCTCCCTGTTTCTGATAAAAATTGGTTTATGAAAAAAGCCCATCTTTCTGACACATACACACAGTAATCAACCACTAGGGAAGGTGGGAAGTAACCAAACCGGTAGGTGATGGTAGAGTTCAGCCAGTACTAAGCCCGACGGCGCGTGAAATTAACACATCAGGGCAGTTCCTTTCTCTGTGCCGGTTATGTTTTCCCAGGAAGATCTGGTACCCGAAATATCGCATAGCTTGGGTGGAGCTGCAGATGTCAAGAGACGTGCCCAGGAATCGAACCGGGGACCCTCCGGTCAGTAGTCTTACGCTCTACACCCTGGACTACCGCGACCCACCCATCCTTCTAGGTCCAAAGCATAATTAATTTTTGTGTATCAGTTACCGTGAAGTATGCAATTATGCACCTCTCAGGTGTAGAAAAACTTCATTTTACATGTGTACTCTGCAAGCACTAGAAGTTTTATTTTACGCAGTTTAGTGGTCAGTAGGGTGTCACTGGAAATTTTAAAGACTAAAACTGCGTGATATTCATTTCAAATTGGATGATAGGAGGGTAAATGCATTTTTACAGTTCTAAGTTTGACGTCAATTGGTCATTTTTTTGGTAAATTTAGGCATTCAAGTTCAAGGACTTTCAAGGAAAAGTTCAATTTTTCTCCGGTAACTCTTATGCATATGAAATAGTCGAAGTTAAAAAAACAGAGATGATATTGGAAACCTTTCACCTAGAAAATATTCCTCGAATGAGAGACATTTAGAAAAGTTGTTTATTTAAACCCTAGATGCCGTTTTAAGACATTTATAAAAAACAGAAGGACGCCAAAATAGCAATTCCTTTAAATCTATTTCCAAATAAAAACGAATCATCGTGTTACTCAAAAGGGTGGACGAGGTACAGAATTTAGATTTTTTAATAAACCAGTGCTCAATTTACATGACATGTGCTTAGTATGCATGGTAGAAATTTTCTTTTAGGGGTAGTGAACATATGTAAACTAGGAGTATGCTCTCTCATTGGTTTTAAAACACCTTGTAGAAAGGAGAGAGGATAAATGGAGGTGAGAGGGTGGGGGGATGTGAGAGATACGCACATAAAAATTTAATTTATGGATAAATTGAACCCTTTACTGGAGATGTTTATGGGAGCAATGAAGATATTCTAGGTTACTAAAAAATGCTATTCATTCAATTACTGCGTTGCCAAAACTCCGCGAGGAGTTAAAGTTAAGTGACAAAGTGATTAAAAATACGAAATCCACCATCCTCAAAGTATTCATCATACGTTTTTTAACACCCTGTATATAAAATTATTATGAACTTCGTAATTAAGGCCAATTACCATAAATACCACTATGGTTATGTTTTACCTGTGGAACTCTCACATTTAAATATATAATGAAATGATCGTAGCCCATCATTATTATGAAACTATCTCCCAGTTCCTCAATTATCACCCTGTATCCATCCAACGGGACCATAAACCTTTAAAATATCTTTTAACAATTATAAAAACCAGTTCACAGGTTCGCTAGACACCTTTAGTCTGCCACCCCTCCGCAAGTCTCCCTGCCGTAAGGTAAGCCCCCTCATCCATTCCACTCTCCCTTCCCGTCCCCAGGTTTCCACTACATTTTCCCCTCCCGCCCACCTTTTCACTCTCATACCTCCTCATCCCTTTCCCTTCCTCCGAACTCAATATTTCTTCTGTTGACGAAGGTAAAAGGTCAACTGAAACAGTTCATCGACCGTATGTTATTTTTCATTTGTGGTTAGATTCCTCTGAGTTTCTATGCATACTATATAGATATTTTTATCGATGAGAATACTCACAAAATGTAAATAAAATTTGTGGACTGTCAGTTATAACAAACAATTTCTCAACAACTCAATATCTCTCTAAAAATGTAGAAACACGGAATATTAGGACCCACCTTATATAAACGTGGTTTATTAGTTGCGAAGTAAGGATAGATAAAGTTAATATATGCATGCATACACACATCGGTATCGTTTGAGATTATGCCGTCTCGTTAACGTCGCGCTGATTTGTATATCCGTTGAAGATCCATAACGGGTGAAGCTCGTTAGCGTTTGATTCGTAGAACGGGGTCATGAGGTTTTGGCATTACGAAAACTTGAGCTTCCGTTCGGAGGGGATTAGCGCCGATCCTCAGATGCGTTTCCGAGCTCTCGCTAATCGGCGTACTCGTAAATTCTCCCCTCTTGGGTCGAAGTTCAGGGATTTTGTTAGTGCAAAGGATACCGGGCTATCCCTCCACTCCTGATGTTTGGGTTCAACTTCCGGAGGTGGTAGGGTTTATCAGGGGTCGCCGGTTCGAAGGTGAGTGGCCAGAGGGCGTTCACACACGTGCGAAACGCGGCAACGCATCATCCGGGGTTCAACTTTGAGGGAAAAAAGAATTTGGTGAACCTTTTGAAGGAATGAAGTATATATGATTACGATTCGTGTATTTTATCAAGACTTTTCGGCGTGATTCCCAACCAGTCTATGGTGAATTTAAATTCTTTCTAGAATGCACACACACTCGTGTCTTTGCGCATAGAAAAACTGCCTCTTTATATTTAGGGTGAATTGCAATGAAATCTTCAACGCTTATTCTAATACTTCTTCTTGATCCCGCGGACGATCTGTAGAATTGTCAGGCAGTGATCACGTGAATGCTGTCTCGGTCAAATTCGTAGCGTTCACTTTTTTCCAAACCTCACCTTGCGCCCCGTCTATATTTTACGTCGTTTTGTGTTTTTTTCATAAAAAAATAAGAAAAAGATACTTTTACCCCGTTGTAACTGTACGTGTGCAAATAGTAGGTGAGGATGATTGCTGTGCAGTCTATCCCCTCTTCTCCCCATAATACGTCTTAGGGTGGGACATTCTTACCCCCCTCTCCCCTCCGAGAGCGATTTACTGGCGCCCCGAACATTCTCCCGACTCAGCTTTCCGGTTCGGATCCGTCAGCAGCCGTTCCGATGAATGCGTAACTAGCGACGCCTGAAGTTTCGTTGACAAACGCCGGGCCATGTGCCAAAGGCGGGGGGGCCCCACACGATTGTCGTTAGTCTCGCACCTCCTCCCTTTCCCTTACGCTCGTAGGAGGAGCCGAGTGATGGTGCATATTTCACCCACTCCCTCCCGCTGCGGTTGCTACCGGAATGTGTTCCTGATGACTGGGGAGGGAGGCGTCGAGTGGGAGGAGTCGGAAGGCAGTCCCGGGACGATTCGACGAGGAGCCATGAGCTTTCTTTTTTCATCCCCACCCCTTGATGTTTCCAAAAATGAGATATTCACCACCTCGAAGGCTTTAGTCTTTCGCCTCCTTGACGTCAAAGGCAGTGCTTTCTTTCTTAGTGCATAGAAACACGCCTTATTTCACTCGTGCTTGGAATTTCACGGAATTTTTAATCGTGTGCTGACTTTGTATCGAAACTCCGAAGACAGGAGTGGAATTTCTTGAATATACGAGATTTCTTGAATATCGTAAATGCGTGGTTTAATCATCATTGGAGGTTGATGTTCATTGATTTGATAGTTGATTGGAAGAACTGCTCGGTCTTGAAGGTGCAGGTTCTAAACTATTATTGTTCGAGACGCTCTGTGTATTACGTTATATCACTTATTTTATGCACAATGAAATATCTGACGACTGTTTTTAAAGGAGATGGAAATAATGAGTCCGATTTGGAAATTTAACTATTTTGAAATGGAAATTGTCGAAGCTTAACGAGTTTGTTTGATAATTTCCCTTAGAGTAAAATTTGAAGTTCAATTTTTCTTCGCCATATTTACCTGCCTCGGACGCGGAGGACCCGGTTATTTTTTCCATGGTACAATCGTTCGGTTACATTTATATTACAATGATTTACCCATGCCATTTATAAGCAGACTCTGGTCTTCTCTGTTCCTTTTTTGATGTCTAATACCGACGCTGTTTCCATTATTTTTACCCTGATCAATAATATTTACCTTATTTTATTTCCCCATTATTCCAATACCGTAATGACTTTCGCCTATATTTTTATACATGTTTCGCTAAATGTAATTGAATCCAGAATTCTTTGAATCCCAACAGCATATTCTAAGTAAAATTAGGGCAAAGGTTACGTATACATGCTTGCGCGCACGCACGCCCTCAAGTTTTCGTCGCGTGAGGATATGTGTCCCCCCTGTGTTTTCCTTCGTTGCGCCGTTTTTAGTGGTTCTTCGGGCAGTATCGTCCCGAGTTTTGGCGAGACCTTTCCTATATTACTTCTCATCGCTGTGCTCTTTTTTTAATCCACGTTATTCACACTCGTTCTACTGTGCTTTAAGCTCCGCGTGAGCGTGAATTCGCAAGAGCAATTTAACAATCGCTGCTCCCCCGTGGGAGAACTTTTCCTTTTTGCCTGACTGCATTACTCGTCGTTGACGTGGAGAGAGGCGGTCGTGCGGAGGAGCGGGGCACTGGGTGCAGTCGGCCCTTCTCTCTCACCCCATCTTCTCCACTCTACCCACACTCCAACCCTACTGCAGGTTACAATGGAATACGTAACTGGTTTTGCCTCGCGAGCGGCATAATGCTGGTGATTAAGCATGCACATGCATAAAAAGGCCGGGGCCAATGAATAAGCTTGACCTCCTCTTCTCTCCGGCCTCCCTCTCCTACTTCCGTCTCTCTCTTTAATGAGAGTTACGCGAGGACAAATCCCGGTGAGTTGAAGCTAGGGTGGGGTGTTTGGGGGGGTACCACGCACGCCCCTATTCCGCACTAGGTCCTGAACCTTTTACCAACCCTATTCCCTAGGCCTAGCCATGGCGGTCCCAAATTCACGCGGATATGCTTGGAATTAATCGCACCGCGGGGAGAATTTCGATCATCGTCGGTCGGCATTCCGAGCGTGGCATCGGCACCGCGGCTCTTCTCCCGCACCCCGCTCTTCACCTCGTGGGTGCTCCCCCACTCCTCTGCGGTTGATATACGTGTATGTCTGGCTTTTGTCGTCACAAAGACTGCGTTTCGTGCGTAAATCGGGGTATTAACGTTAATAAAGACTGGAGTATTAATATTTCTTCCCATCTACTCGTCCGCAAAGCGTTCCTGTCCTTTCGACCTCCTTCTTTCTAAAACAAAATTTCGTGTCCAGTTGCCACTTTTGGTAAGCAATTTGGGACTCCTGAGGGGAGGCGAGACGTTAAATACTAAAAGTGCACGGGAAAAATAACGGAATTCTCTCTATTTGAAAAAACGTTAAGCGAGCAGAATATTACGAAGCGAATTAACTTCAGCTTCCTTGGTCACATGGTCAAAGCTCCCGACGCAATGTATGTATTTCAACTCTTTTTTATCGGAGAAGGCTCGGGGAAGTTCGGGTCATTTGTCTCCCATGTATACGCTAGTGGTCGAATCTTAAAGATTGGCGACAAAGAGAAACTAATATTGATCCAACCGTGTTTCCCAAGTAAAATTCTTCGTAATTTATCACACTCGATATTTATTTCCTATAAAACTGTTTCAACAGACCTGTCATTGGCGACTGTCACCTTGGCAATGATGATCACCAGATATAACCTCAATATTCAATATGACTACGTTGAATGAAATATTTTAAGTGTCCTGATTATCTATTAAATTAAATTCCGATGACATTCAAACGAAGCGTTGAAACGGAAAATGATTAAAATCGACGAGTGAATATTAAAAAGTATGTTATTGAATGTGACGGAGTATTTTAATTAGCATGTCTCGATTTCGCAGAGTCAATCCCAATGATTTCGATTGCCGCTCCCATTTCAATCATTCCATGTCTCCTGCTTGTTTTGAAATGTGCAATGATTTCGGCGGCCGTGCGATTCACCAGATTACTCATAACTGTTACTAGCAGCGATTTATAAAGTTTCGTTAATTTTTATTCCGTACTCAAAGACTTCTTTTCGATATGCCCATTCAGCCTTGCATCACAGTCCACGGGAATTAGAGTGTCGGAAACGTGAGATAAAATTTATCTCAACGGCTGTAAATCATGTAGTGGTCTTTTGTAAATATAATTTTGTTTTTATTTTTTGATGTTTTATTGTAGCTGATCAAGCATTGATTTCGACTTCCACGACTTAGCAAATTCAGAAACGTTCAAATGTCTCTGCCTCTATACGGTTATCTGTAATGAATGGTACACTGAAAATTCCGAACTGGATTCAAGTGGATTTGCGTAAATTGCGCTTTAAAATTGTCCGTATTTTAAATTTTATTTCATGTGCGGAGAGTGTCCGTAATTTAAATGGCCCTCGGTTACATAAGGTTTCTGTTTAATTATCCGTTATTCGTCGTATTTTGGCGCAGAATTAATTTTTTTTTCGTGAGTGCTCAATTCTGCCTGGAAATAACTGTCGTTATTTATTTCCTGTCGCTGGTCTGGTAAGCCGGGTGCGAAATTCATTCACCTGCCATCCCAGCAGCCTGCACCAGGCGCTTCGGGAAAATGGGAGGGGCTCTTTGTTCTTGACTGTTTTAACCACCCATATAGAAAAATCTATTAATTTGCTGCCTGACGGATTCAATCACCTGAGAGTAGATTGTTCTCACTGCTATTGTTCTGCTTATCCTTCGCATTGATTGAAACGGTTCGATACTTCACGTAAGAGAACACGGTCGAGGTTTACAGATTTCCGTGGAAAATATTTGATGCAGGGCTACCTTGCCCCTTCAATATACTCATCACTTCCCAGGAAACATTAGTATAACCTATCTTTCTCTATATTCATTTTCAAATTTCTCTGGTACATTTATTGGATCACACTTTTGATAGACGAGGAATTGTAAGATCTTTCCTCCTACAAAAGGAGCGGACATTTTTGGTGCACATTCACGCTACTAAACCGCAGTCTTCCCGCTTCCTTGATCTTGCTACTGCGTGGTCAATGAAATGAGATGGTCAGTTTTGGATACACTCATATTTCACAAGCTGCTTAATGGCATATCAAAATGATCGCGGAAATGTTTTTGAATCCATCTATTCTCATCAATTCATTCCATTGTGTCCTTACGGAAGATAATCAAATCATTCATTTTCACACTAGACGATCTGAGGATGGGTATTTGTAAATAGATTCGTTTGAATTTTCTTATGATGAACTCCGAAAAAGGATAGAGTACAAAGGGCAATGCATTTTGCGTCGTAAGTGGTCATATTATTTAACTTCTATATTATTTATTTCTTAAAAGCCGTATACATTCATTAGGAAAATTGGCACCAGATATTACACGTGAATAGACAGACATTAATATTCTTAATGATGGATCACTGTTAAGAAAATCTCCACCAAATTTGTTCGCCGAATTAATAATTAACTTTTAACAATAATTTTTAATATATTAGCTGTCAATATAGTGCTTTTAACGATTCTTTCACTTTTAATCATCTTGTTATAACGACAAGTCTGTAATATTCACCCAAATAATTATGAGAGAGTTCAATTCAAGAGTATATAATTTCAGATGTATAAACTGACCCTGCGCATTTTCTAAAAAGTCAATAGTGCTGTCCCTCTAGAATAACGTAGAGCTCCATTAGGTAGTTTGGAGCCGCTTTGTACGTGTACTATTCAGTTATGCCGGGATATGTCTTTGGAATCTAAAAATGGAAAGTGAAATTGAAAAATGTTTTCGTTGCTAGGCCTTCGTAGGGGAACCAAATGTCCGCCCTGGGAAAGCAACTTTGCTTCCTTTCAGTGCGTGAATTTTAACCTCCATAGTGCTGAGTGCGATGTATTGTATGCCCATGATTGCAGGAATCGTTTATTCTATGGAATAATCGCCCGAACTTAATGAAATGCTTCACTATAAAAACTGCATAAAATGGTTTTACTTATGCACATTGAAACGCCTTTTATTATTTTTTTGGATAGAATATTACGTGATTTCCTCGACGTGGTCACTCAGCCATTATCTAGAAAAGAAAACATTTCTCTGACTATTTTCTCTCCGTTATCTCCGATAACTGATGAGCAAAGGCATGAGTGTGTTTATATTACTAGGGCTTCGCTGTTTGCTTTGATTTTTTAACTGTGGGATCAGCAAACATTTTTGATTAGAACTCTCCTTTTACTAAATTAAAAGTAAGCCTTAAATTTTATAACAATTAGTGGGTGAAAATAAAAAGAATACTGTGTAGAAAATTGAATTCAAGTAATTTATTTCTCTACGTTGCTCATCCTTTATACGATTTTTAGTCTAACATGAATAAGTTTGATTTGTGTGTTATACATTATCCGTATTTCTATGTCTTTAACTGGAATTCGTTGTCCATGGATTACTAACTTAATGTAGCGGAAGCATTCCGTTGACCCCTATAGCTGGTTTGAGCAATGAGATAGCTCGAAGGGTTGGATCCAGACGAAAGGTAGTCCGGCCAGTGTTTGCTCCTCATTGTGGCAAAGATATCTGACTCTAGTGGGGCTGCTATATTACTTATATTGTTATGTTAAAAACACTACTGAGGAAGGCACCAGGAAACCATCTCGGTAATCATTCCCATGATAAATGTAGATGGGAAAGAGATAAAATCTTGCCAACTATGGGACTCGGCCTACTGAGTCGGGTGTCGTGCGCGGCATCATGAGGACAAGGCTTCCACGGTCGTCATAACAAGAAATAATTACACGAAGGTACTGAGAGCAGAGAAAATGTCGAAGAGGACTGCGGCGGTTAGGATTAGGGGTATGGAATGTTACTGTGACGATAACATAGACGCTAGAAAACATCAAAAGAAATATTAAGTTATTTTATGTGTATGTTAACTTAGTGTCATTTGGGATGGAATGACAGTGGGAATTATTGTGGTGTTAGCTACCTTTTAATTTTGTAGTGGGGTAAGTAAATGTACAAGTAATGATCTGATGCACTGAATAAGAAATTAGGAAAAAGGGTCGCGAATATAATGTTCGAGTAGGTGAGTAATCGAGTATTATTGGTAGAGTCTGATTGATTGATAGAGATTGATAAGAGATCCGGCCAATGTTGTGGTAATATATACATAACACGTACATGACGAAAAGTAGTCACTGGGACGAAGAAGTAGAGAGTTTGTGCGATAAATTAGAGCAAGTAATTGTGAACGTGTCGGGAAGGAAGCACGTAATAGTAATGGGAGATGAGACTGTAATGGTAGGCAAAGGTGAGGATGGGGAGGGGTAGGGAGTATGGATTAGGAATTAGAACTGTTCGTGTGGAGAAAGTAGTCGAGTTATTCTTGAGAAATGTTTTTATAATAACCAGCACGGGATTGAAACATCTTTGCAGACGTAGGTACGTGTGGAAGATGCCTTGAAAAACGTTTAGGTTTCAATTAGAGTATATCATATTCGACTTACATAGATTTAGAATCGGCGTCATCAACTCGCACAGCTTTTCGGGAGTGGATACAGATTCTGTGCATAATTTAGTGTTATTCATGTGGAATTTCAAATCGAAAATGATTAAGAAAGGTAGGAGAGTGCCAAAGTGGACGTTTATTCAAGGTTGAATTGGAGGAAAAAGGAAGACGTACCAAGAAAAGTTAAATAAATATGTACATGAGGGTAGGGGACTAAATCGATTGGGGAAAGGTGGCTGGAGCTTGAAAATGGAAAAAAAGAGACGCTAGAAATGGTGGAGAATGAGACAATTAGTTGTCATCGTTCAAGGGAGAGATGCTTAAGAGAATTGATGAATGTAAACAAGTAAGGAAATTGGGAGAAGAATGTTCGCAGAGCTAAGTAATAAACTTAGGCGAGACACTAATTGGGCCAAGGAAATTTGATGGAAAGATCGGTGCGATGGTATCAGAAAATTTCAGATTCCTCGTTAAGTAGGAGTGTTTTATTAGAAGGTAAGAGAATTGCCACGATTTTTCAAGGAAATAACTATGCCTACCATAGGAGATGAAATGGAAGGTATTAATCGAGCCAGAAGAAATTTTAGGACGGTATAAAATGCGTAGAAGAGCTTTATGGTAAAGATATTAGACAGCCAAGTTTATAAGTAGAAATGGGGTGCGACGTAGGCGAAGATTGATTGGGTACAGCAATACCACTAGGATATAGGAAAAGCAGAATTACTGATGTCTCTAGGTTAATTGAAAGGGATTCTTTCAACTTACGGGCAGTCAAGGAAGCATGATGGAGGAACATTGCCAGAAGATTTCCTTGAGTAAATTTTCATCCCGATTCCAAAAGATTTTAAAGCAGCTGTATATGAGAACGTTAGGATAATAGGTTCAATTTCACATGCATTAAATATTATTTAAAAATATTAAATTAAACACTTTATAATAGTGTAAACAATTACTCAGGCGGAGATGGGTTAGGCTCCGGAAAGGGGAGGAGCATGCCTGACTCCATTAGAAATGGATAGAAAAATTAGAAACAAACATTGAATGTAATCAGGATGTTTTTTGTGTATTTCGTGGGCGATGAGAAGACGTCCGAAAATGTGGATTAAGCTAGGTCATTCGAATGGTGGTGAAAGCTGGTATATTAGGGGCTAGCCGACTTGTTCGAAACTTGGTTATGAATCAGACGGCATAGGTAAGAAAAGCAGAGGAAGGATGTGTGTGTGTGTGTTCATACTTATTGCATGTATATATTGATTATATTTTTTAAGGATAATTAGCGAGTGTGAGGACCATGTACGGGGGTGCTTATCCTCAGTAGTCTCATAGAGTCTGGGATCATTTTACATGGGCATATTTCGCCCAAGGAAGGTATTTCATAAATGTGGTTCAATAAGAAATAAATTGAAATTAATTCAGTGAAGGTCATGCGTCCCTGGAATTTTCCATCTCGAAAATGACTGGTACGTATGACCCTCGCAACATTGTATTTTTAATGGCTATACAATTTTAATGCCCATACTAGCCCTGTCCCCGTGAATGGATGAAAGATTTAGCTCCTTCACGGATGCCCGTGGAGATTGAACGAACTCAGAACGACTGCAAGAGTCGTCTCGAAAATTAATCTCGTTTGAAAATGGTGAGCACACCTGCAGAGGCTATCGCTATGTGGTTGTCCAATCTTTCTTCGGTATCCCTGTTAACCTTTAAGAAAACTTTATACGCGTATAGTTAGTAGATATTTCCACGAAATCTTATGAACTTATTACTAACCTGTAAAGGATTGGGCAAATTCGGCAGTAATTCAAGCAGTGTGTCCGGAAAAGTGATGGCTTTTACGGATTCAACCTGTATTTCTATCATTTGAAATACTATACAGTAAAAATTTTATATCAACTTAAAATCGTAGCCGGGAGTTTAATTCTCGTATTTTAAATTCTGATCAGAAATCAGTCTCTCTAATTACCATTCAGCATACTTGAACGCACGTAATTCCATAGCGTAGGGGAGCGAAGGAAGTCTCAATTCGTAGATAAACGACTGAAATGAGGATTGATTTAATTAGTCTCCATTCCGTTGAATCCGACGTTTCAACCGAATTTTTTTACTACTCGCTCCATCAGGAATTATCGTTTCTTTCTTTCTCCCCCGACGTCCGGAATCATTTATTGACGTCGCAGCAAAATTCTATCATGTAGTATTCAGATGGTGAAAAATCATTCGATATGGATCCAATACGGCCGTTTCGGAAGTTCGCGTTCGCAATCGGGCGATCAGGGGGATAGGGCATCCCCTTCTCGTTCCGTTTCATTTTTCTCTTTCATTTTTCCACCGGACCCGTTTTAATTTTGCAGGTGCAAATGCGCCCGACCCCGGAGATCCCATTCCGTTAACCCTTATATTGCCCGAATTCCGCCGCTGCGCAGTTGTTATTGCCCCTCTCGCTCATTCCCTCTCCACCCTCCCCCCCCCCATCTCGTCCAATCCCTCTCGCTCTCCGATTCTGGGAAAAAAATGACCTCTGCTCGACTCCCATTCCCCAACGCTCCTTTCTCGTTTTTGTGAGGGTGGGGAATTGAGGGTTTCGGCTGTAAGGAAGGTCATCGGCGGCGTAAAATACAAGCAATCACTTCGCCGCCGGGGTCGTCCATTAAAAAAACACTTCTGGTGGATTAAAAAAAAATAATGATTCAGGAATGAAACCTCGCTCTTTCCCTTTTCCCATATGGGAAGGGGAGTGTTGGAATGAGAGGTAGGTGGAACTACCATCCCTCCGGCATTATCCGCCCGCGCATGCTCTTCTCTACGGTTGATGAATAATGATGGGATTTTTAGGTAATATCAGTAGAAAAGATACAAATGCTTCGATATGAGTACTCAGGTCAGAAATTCTAGATACCAGGTTTGATTCAAGAATTTTCTCTAGTTAGTCTAGGTTCCGGTATATCTGTAGCAATACCTATGTGATATTTCTGGATAACATTTCCTTGGTTCCACGGAGTAAAGTAATTTTCTAGAAATATCATCCTCATTCCATGCGCCTATTATAATAATCTTAGATTACCTCTGTATCTTTGCCCACGTTTTTCTCCGAGGTGTGCTATGTATCGTACATACAGCGATGGCATTAATGTTAGATACCGTTACCTATATTCAATTTTTCATAGACACTGTCTCATATTTTTGTGTCAGTATCAATGGTAATATTACTTGATATGTATCAATTTCAATGGCAATATTCCTCGATGAAGTTATTTTGGATCCAGTTTCTATTTAATTATCCTAGATATTATTAATTCTGCAGCAGGGTTTACAGAAGCCATCCATTTTACCTGTACACTCGTATGTAGGTACCCAGATTCTAGGTACCTATGAATGAATCATGGATGTACGTAAATGGATGGGAAACGTTTTAAGCTAATAATCTCTGGAATAACTAATTAACAGCTTTATGATGTTTGCGTGAACCGCTTGAAGTAAAAGACTTATTGGTGAGAAAAATAAATTTTCGTACCAAAACGTAGTGATACGCGTTTTATTCACCCGTAACATACCCTGAAAACAATTAACGGCTAATTAAAGTGGACCTTGTATGACGTCCTAGTACCTAAACGACGCGATTGTTTTAGGGGAGTGTTTCAAATGAATATTTGCCGTTTACGCTGCTTGGCTATTTTAATTTTCTTTCAATGTAATTACCCCTTAAAATGATATCACAAAGCAGACTATGCCGCGGTTCTTCCTTCGTTCGTTCGGTCCGTACTCCGTCCTGCTGTCTTTGGTTACCCTCAGTTCTTCCCCCAAGCCCTCTGCCTGCTCTACATCCCTTTTCTAATCCACCCCCGGCCTCATCATCCCGACGGCCGAGCACTGATTGCTCCCCTCGTACAATCCCGCTGCAGTCCGACGTTGGTCGAATGAAAATTTCTACCACCGCTCCCTGGCGCCCCGGGTCCGTCCGCGGCGTTCGATGGCCCGAATTGGGGAGAGGAAGTTGGACGTGTACTTTCCTTTCCCCATCCGTCCGGGCCCAGTGTGAGATGAGGAGGGGGTGAGGGGCCCACCGGACCTAATAGGCACGAATAGAGAGCACGGGGGGATGAATATACCATCCACTGTGATCACAAACATTTGAAAAATCTGAGCGGTAACGGTTAATTTTTCGGGATTAAAAAAAAAATAAGGGAAGCACGCCTGTTCTCTATGTTTGGAAAATTGATGTGTACTAACAGAAGCAGGATTTTCGTCGACCTGGAGTGCTAAAAAATGTCATAAACGTTAAATATTGACAATAGGAGAAGAGTAGCGGTTGCAAAATAAACATTCAAGTCAGCACGAAGGCAGGCAGAAGTTAGGAAGACATGAAGAAGGAAGCAATTTAGGGAATACCAGAGCAAATACTCGTGGTACGGAGATAATACATGTGTACTATAGGAATCGTCTAAAAGCTACATTATTAGGTGTAATACCTTGATACAATGAATGACATCGACTTGCAATATTTGAGACAGTTACATATATTCTCCTTCTATTTTCCTTTATTGAAAATTTAAAGTCAATTGGTGTGTTTTCCGCGCTGTCTCTTAAATTAGTTTAGGCTGACTGCTGGTTTCGCCGAAAAAAACTTCATGATTAACCGAGGTCGCGGGAGTGCGATAAGCTACGAGTAGTTCCCCTAAGTATGTTTCTTTTGACTTAGGAATTAAAAGGTGTACACTGCGTTGAGTCGAAGTAACATTTAATTTTGATTTTAATGGACGAACGAAAAACATTATAAGATTATCAGAAGGCAGTGGATGGTAACCACCAGGGCAACGAGAATTTCTCGCTAAATTAAAACAAGAAAGTTCTAATGGTGGGCTTCGAGGAAATAAATGAAACAGCATTTCATTAATATTATGGACTAAAATGAGATATTTAAGGTTGTGAGCTGTTAAATAACTTCACAAAAAATACCTTTCCTAGACATAATTTTCCATTAAACCGACTGTAAACGTTCGGCAAAGCGATTATGACTAGTTACTCCAAATAACACTTCAATTAATTTCCTTTTAAATTTTATGATAACATAATGGAACATTAATTTTACGATCACTAATTTCTCATGATCACTAATGGCCTAGATGACCATTTCCAAGGCACCCCCGAGGCGGCTGGCAATGTAATGTGGTCAGATGTATTTGAGTTGTGGCCGATCTCTGCTCACACTTCACCCATTCCTTTTGTCCTCCTCCCCCTCCCCTACCCATTGCATGCGCCATTTCCTCTGCCCTCTGGAAGTGACGCTTTCTCTGCCGGCTTTGCGTCCGAGAGGAAGCGTCCCAAACGCCCCTGCCAGGACCCCGTCACCTGCGCTCTCTTCTTCCGGTCCACCCAACGCTCCGCGGACGGCCCCTTTTTAATTAATACCGAGCCGGGGGAAATTAAATTATTAAGGGCATGTGCGTGTTGATGAGGAGGCGTGAGGTACATGTGTGATCTTCCGAGTGTGTGTTTGCGCGTGCGAGAATGAATCTTCATGCCGTCCCCGGCGGTGCGGAGTGGAGACCCCCTCGGCGGTCTTCTCCTAATTTGTCGTTCCCTCGTGCGAGGGGGGCTGAGAGAGAGGCGAGGAGGCATGGGAACCATGAATTCGCGGTTGCCGCTTTGGGATACAGAGGGGGTGCATGCGATTGGGCCGAACATGAGCACCCCCTGGAGAATGGGGGACGAAGTCGTGCAGATGGAATTACCCTTTACCCCCTTCTGCAGAACCCCGAGTGGTCGGCGATGTGAACGAGAGAATTTTCGCAGACTAGAAATCTCTTTCCCCTCTGTCCTCAGCTCGCCGCTTTCCTGATTTTCATCCCTTAACTCTATCAGCTTTGAGGCGGCTTTGTTTTTCAATTCTAAAATCGAATAACCTTATATATATATATATATATATATATATATATATATATATATATATATATATATATATATATATATATAACGATTGTCCAGAAAAACTCATACGAGCGGCACAATAATGGGCTGACACAACATAACACAAATAGAAAAGAATAGACACATATAAAAGAACACTTACACGGTAAATTGTTCGAGCTTTCGGCCCTCTCAGGGGCCTTCTTCAAGAGAGACTGAAAATATGCTATGGATCAGGAGAGGGGAAAGAGTTATGGGCGTGGAGGGGAGGTGTGGAGGGGAGGTGTAGAGGGAATGCTGGGAGGGAAATTAAATATGGCGGTTAAGGGTGGGAATTTTAAAGGAACGGAAGGATAGAATGTAGGCGGATTCACGAGTTCTCACCTCTATGTTGGTAGCTGAATCAGGTAGGGATTCTAGGATGCTGAGGGAAAAACACTGGTCGAATGAAAGGTTGTGGGAATTGGCGTGTGAAGGGATAGGAAGAGATGAGAGTGAGGCAGAATTACAGGAGTACCGGTGATTATTCATTCGGATGGATAAGGGGGTAATGCATTCACCTATGTAGAAGGAAGTGCAGTGTTTGCATGATAAAAGATAAATAATATTTTTTGAGAGGCAATTAGCGTGGGAACGAGGTGGGGGGGCTATGAGGGGATATAGGGAGAGGGGAGTAGGCATAATAAGAGGACAGGTTTTACATCGGGGGCGGTTGCAAGTTGGGGAAATATTGGGAAATTTGTCACGGGGGGGCGCCAAAGGGTTGGTGGATCTCAGAAGGTTTTTGAGATTGGCGGGTCGTCTGTATGCGATAGATGGGCATTGGGGTAGTAAGGATGAGGTCGCGTCATTGTCATGTAAAATTGGAAACAGTTCTTTAAGGAGGGTTTTCAGTCTGTGTGATCCGGGGTAATAGGTGGTGCAAAGGTTGAGTCCTGCGTCAGATGTGGGCTTGTTATTGTGTGGTGTGTGTGGTCGGGTGGAACGGTGGATTTTATTTCGTAGCAACTTTTCTGGGTAACCGCGTTTGAGGAGTGCAAGGTGTAGATTGGCAAGGTATTTGTTGAGAGTGGCTGTGGTGTTGCAAATTCGGTGTCCGCGGATAGAGAGAGAGTTAGGAATCGAGCGTTTCGTGTGTTGAGGATGACAGCTTGTGTGGTGTAGGTATTGCTGATGGTTAGTGGCTTTGATGTGTACTGAAGTAGTGAATTTGTTGTTTTGAAGTGAGATGTCTGTGTCAAGAAAGGTGATGGTGGAGTCTGAAATGGAAGAGGTGAATTTAACCGTGAAAGATGAATTTAAGGCGGATAAGAAGTTGTTGAGAGAGTCAGAGCCATGTGTCCAGAGAATAAAAATATCGTCTATGTAGCGGACCCAGAAAAGAGGTTGAAGGGGTTGCTGTGACAGGAAGGTCTCTTCGAGATGGCCCATGAAGAGATTGGCGTATGATGGTGCCATCCTCGTTCCCATCGCTGTGCCTTTTGTCTGTAGGTAAAAACAATTTTGGAAAGTGAATGCATTTTTTGTTAGGACGAAAGTGGCAAGATTGAGGAGAAATTCCGTTGAGGGGCGCTGGGGTAGGGGGCGCAGAGAAAGATAATGCCGGAGGGAGGATAAACCTTCTGCATGGGGAATACGAGGGTCATCCGGAAAGTAGTACCCGTTCGTGAAATAAAGACACAAAAGTAAATATTAACAAACATAAAAAATTTTATTTGAAAGAGGATACTTTAAACTACTTCTCAACATAATCTCCAAGCAAATTAAGGCATTTGTCATAACGTGTGACAAGTTTCTGTATTCCTGCTGCATAGTCCTTCGCCGCAAGCTCATTGAGATACGCGAGGGACCCATCTTGCACAAATTTTTGCATAATGCAGATGGTGTTTAACAATTTCATGAACAATTGTTCGAGAAACATTGGGAAAATGCTCACAGATGTCATCAATTGTGACGCGCCGATCATTCCTCACGAATTCGTCAACTGAGCTCACCAGTTGGTCTGTAATGACAGACGGTCTCCCCGAACGCTCATCGTCGTGTGTGTTCCCCCTCCCCATGTTGAAGTTGCGACACCACCGCCGAACAGACGACTCGTCCATTACATTGTCTCCATACACCTCCTTTAATTGGCGATGAATATCACATGGGCGAACGTTTCTTGCATTGAGGAATTTAATCACTGCCCTCACTTCACAACTGGCGGCGTTCTCAATTTTTTTAAACATTGTAAACAATCACAGAAACAACACAGGCAATGCTAGCGTCACGCAACTTGGCTCAGAGAAGGCAGACAAGCCACTGAAGCTATCTGACCTCGTCCAGCGGCTACTCGCGTCGTCAGCACTTCATGCGGCACGAACGGGTACTACTTTCCGGATGACCCTCGTAGAAGTGTAAAGTGAGGTAACGTCGATGGTGGCCATAAGTAGGTTGGGTGTGGAGGGAATAGAGACGGAATTTAGACGGTCGAGGAAGTGGTACGTGTCTTTCGTGAAGGAGGGCAAGGAGAGTACAAGTGGTTGTAGGTGGTGGTCAAGGAATGCGGAGATTCTTTCGGTGGGAGAATTGTAACTGGAAACTATAGGACGACAGGGGATGTTGGGTCCTTTAAAATTCCCACCCTTAACCGCCATATTTAATTTCCCTCCCAGCATTCCCTCTACACCTCCCCTCCACACCTCCCCTCCACGCCCATAACTCTTTCCCCTCTCCTGATCCATAGCATATTTTCAGTCTCTCTTGAAGAAGGCCCCTGAGAGGGCCGAAAGCTCGAACAATTTGCCGTGTAAGTGTTCTTTTATATGTGTCTATTCTTTTCTATTTGTGTTATGTTGTGTCAGCCCATATATATATATATATATTTTTTTTTTTAATGGATGAAGGGATTAAGTTCTATGCCAGTTCAGTCTTCAGAAATTTTCCAGGCATGTTTTCCTGTCTCTGCCCTGTCTTTCTCTTGGGAAATAGGTATTCCATAATTTTTTTGGATAGTTATGATTCATGTTTCCGTCTTGCATTGTTAATCTAATTCTTTTATCATTCACGTGCTCTATCGTAATGTTACAAAAATTGTTTTTATTGTGAGAATGCGTTTCTTATTTCGTATAAACTCATTCATCCTTCCCCTAGTTAAAATATTAATCTCCGATACATCTAATCTTCTTACTTCCACCATCTTCATCTCTCATTTTTTTCATGGAACAGGATAGGGAAATGAGGTTAGATTCCATTACTTTATGCAGTATAGGCTTTGATTCCTTCCTTTACCTTTTCTTCAGGGTCATATAAATCTTGCCTCATTAAATTTGGAATTAATGCATTTGTCTTTGTCCTTGTTACGGCTATTCCCTGCTCCAAAGTAAGCAAATTTTATAATGTAGTGTTTTTCATTCTGTGGTATTTTGCCTCCATGTTCGAAACTATTAAAGAGATAATTGATGCTCTGATCAAGCCTTAATTTTTTCAAATTTGGGACTTCTCTGCGAAACCCATCGTGTTTACTTCACGATGCTTAAAAGGAAAACTCTCTCCCGCCATCGGCAGATGGCAAGTTTCAAAATAAAGATGGGAAGGGATTAGAGTATCTGTTGTTCACTTAGCTTTGAGAATTGGGACCATGCAGCCAAAGGGATATGCCGCTACCCTTCTCCCTCTTATCTTTGATGCAATTTTCCCGAGGTTCTGCGTTCCCTTCCTCTTACCATCCCAGTTACCTTCGACCCTTTGGCCCTTCTCCCCTTCCGCCATCCTCCTCCCCCCTACCATGCTCTCCCTCTCCTTAATAATTCTCGAATACCTCCGCTCTTCCCGTGCGCCTCAACTCGAAAGGCCGGCCGGCCGCCTGTTAACCCCTAAACGCCGCGATCTTCCATTCTCCGTGGCCGGGGTCAATGTTTGTGCCTGAAGGCTGGTGGTAGTTTGGGGTTTAAGAGTACGGTGGCAGCTACAGTCTGTCACCGCTCGACATTCATTGCGTTTTGCGTCGACGGGGACGGCGAGAGAGGTAGTAGGGTGTGGGAGTCCATTCGGGAACCCCCATGCGAAGGTGGGCACCCTTTTTAAAAGCGCGAAATTTAAGCGGGATCGTGTTGCAAATCTCGCTGAAGCTCCATTTGGATTCATATCCTCTACGTGCGCTGGCCCTCTCCGTTGCCTTTTCATTTAGCTCATGGATCCGTGTGGAATTTAAGTGGGTAAACGTAATGCAGACATGCTTGTAAAGCTTCTAGAATTAACGCTGTAACAAATTTTATCCCGCTTGCGGCGGAATGCGGTATATACTTTTGAAATACTACGTTATTTTTGCCATTCGCATCAATATGGTGTTAGGTTTTCCAGTGTGTATTAACCGCAAAAACGATTGTAATTAAATATCTCGTTTGATTGCGAGGCAAATGGTATGTTTCGGACATAATCCAGAAAAATAGTTATTCATCCAAAACTTAGTCATTAGATTATAAACACTACTCTTTTGAGGACAGGAATTTATCGTTATATGTTCGTTTGATAAATGTAGGGAGATAACTTGAGTCTCGGATTGGGATAATGGTTTGTTGATTGAGTATGCATAATTCTTCTAAATGTTGTACACATAGGTACCGTTTCGGTGTCATTATCCTATAGCGCAGGCAACCCACATAGCTCTGCAACTCAAACGCAGAATGGCCGATGCACTCTTACTTAGTAGTGCATAAAATTTCACGCTCATTAGAAATGAATTGAGAATGATGACACGCCTATGTAATTAGTAGTGGTTCCAAGTGTGTGGTATATTTTTTAAATATATATTTATTAGTTTTCGACTTCCAATGAATGTTGCTTAAAAATATTACAGTTATCAACCCAAAGGTTTGGTAGATTGGTGAGGGCTCACCTATTACTAAGCCGGACGGCGTGTATAATTCACGTAGTAGGGTAGGGGGGCCATTTCCATATCCCTGTACAGCATGTGGTTCCCCAGGAAGATCTGGCTCGCGAAAAATCTCACCGATTGGGTGAGGCTAAGGGTGCCCAGAGGCCCTACCGGGAATCGAACCCGGGTCCTACGGTCAGTAGCTCAGCGCTCGGCGACTACCGCGTTGCCTAATGTGACTTATTTTTCGTTAATTATCATTCGCTTGTCGATTGTGAAGGGGACTTCAGTTTTTGGCCGAATGGTGATAAGATTAGCTAGACAGGTCGATGGCCAATGAGTGTCAAGCGAGGACACGTGAAGCGGAGTGAGGAATATGTTGTGACCACAAAGGGAATGGTAACTCAGGAGACTCGATCCCTCACTGAAAAAGCCATCGCCAATGGGCGCCTGCAGGACTAACTATATGTTGATAGCCCTTTCAGTATATCGTACCGGCGCGAGATAGCAGGTGATCACGTTGGTGTGACTACGGCGTAATTAGAGGTTGCGAGGTTAGGGATAAAAGGAATAGGAGATAGGAAAAGAATAAGTCGTTACACCGTTTTCGATGGCAGAGAGACATCGTCATGCAAAGTAGGATAATCAAAATAGTAATTATGTGACTTGGCTTAAGTAACAGTTTCCGCGTTTCCTTGAGTTCATTTGAATTTACGTATTATTTGATATTAATGTCCTAGATACTTAGTGGAATATGGACTGTTTGATTTAGAACTTTCGCTTCTTTTCGGTGGTTGATATTAAAGTAGCTGATTTTAAAAGTTTCTTTAAGGTTCCTGTGGGTTTTGTCATGAATAGCTGAACAAGGTTATGAAAACATAGTAATTTGGCGTAATTAATCCAAACCGATTTAGTTTCCACGTCTTCGTCGTTTTCTTAAATTCCTTACCGATAAGAATTGTTTATTCATGGGAATAATTAAATGAAAAGTTTATATCGTAGTGAAAATGTGACAAAAGGTAGATGCAATGTTTACCATGAAACAAACGAAAATTCAGCTCATCTAATCCGGCTCGTGAGATAGCCACGAGAATCCCAGATGCGAAGCTGCTACTTTATGTTATGATGCCTCCTGATAACAATTATTTGATTCATCACCGGTGCGTATTGACTTTATCTTTCGTGCGGCCATTATGATACTTTTTTCATGCTACAGTGATTGCATTTAAGTTTTCATTTTTAAACGCTTACTTCATTTAATTCAAAAGTTAAACTTTAAATATAGATGGTGAGTTAATATTTTGCATCTTTTAAGAATAAAATGATTAAAAATTTGTTTTTTATACAAAATATCGCTGCATTTGGTTCCAACGCGGGATCAATGGGTGCTGATTACCTTTTCAACTGATTAACTACAACCCCGAGTTCTTAAAAGTTCGTATTTACAATTTATTTTCGCACCTGATACTTTTTCATAGAACTTTACCAGAATTATCGTGAACCGTGACCCAGCGAAAGGTTATTTTGGAGCACCCAAGAAAAACGTTTAGTATTGAATGTAGCTTATATTATAAAGCTTTGAACACAAACGATGAAGTGCTAGTTATGGCGGGGAAGATGAGGAGATTGTTGGGAGAAATAAAAAGATGGATGCTGAGCGTTTTGATTGGCAATGAAATTTTGAAGACTGCGTAGAGAGGAGAAAGTTAGACAAGCGAGGAAGAAAGGGGTAAGAATAGGATAGGTCTGTAGTACGAAATGAAGGGAGGAAGAAAGTATGCGGCATTGAAGAGTTATTTATTATAGTGTCGGATACCTGGTCGTATTTTGTTAGGAGATGCATGCAAATGTGTCTTTGTACTGTTGTGTAACTTGTATTCATTGTAAACCTACCGCAGCCGGAAGAATACCAATAATAATGATCAAAGAAGATTGCGCTTTCTCCTATAGCTAATTATGCGTTTTCCGCGCGGTGGTAGTATTGCGTAATAACTTTGCGTTTGTTTTGAACGTGTTACTTTCCTAGTTTCCAATTCATGATAGAAAATTACCCGCTTTTTTAAGCTGTAATTTTTGTAAACAGGGTTCTGTCTTGCCGTTAATGGTCAAATACATTATTCTTCACGTTCAAAATAACTATGGGGAAAGCCGTAATGCCAACTCTTAAGAAGGCATTTTCGCACACTGATACGAGAAATTTCATAGTAAAGAAATTATTCACTCATAGCAAATGCAGTGCAGGGCGGTGCATTGGCAGTTTGGTATGGTAGAAACACTTGGTAAGAAGTCGACGGATCTATTTTCGTAACCCGGTCTAGATATGATTTTCTCACTGTGAAATGCCTTTCATTTATGACGTTATTTGTGATTTGTACGAGAAAAATTAAACGGTTTGTGCGTTTAATCCGTAGTCTCCGAGTCAAAATATTATCTGCAATTAATTAGACTCGCCCGGACCAGAAATAGCTCCCGAGCTGTCGTTATTTAAAATTCTTACCGGGTCAATGTAAGCGCCATGAGTTCATTAGGGCTCTTGGCCCACAAAATGCAGCTAATCGTTCAGAATGTAATGCGGGAGAAGGTGAACCCTTGACGTAAAACTCACAGTGACCTGGAGTAAAGGCCGTGGATCATCCGTGAGAAAATTCTCCGTTGTCCGTGTAAAGCGTCAGTACCTGTTCGCCAACGAATGCCTTGATGTTGTGCGGGTGAAAACGGCAGGGATTCATTTTCGCGAGTGAAATAAAGAGGGTTTCATTCTGTTCGGTGTGAATTGGCCGTGATTGCGGGATAATGAGTTCATCACTGCATATTTAGCGCAAGTGTATTTGTATCTGCATACTTCTAGGAATCTTTTGGAGGGGGTTGCTTATTCGGTAAGTATATAGTGTCGATTATTTTCAATAAATCAGCAAATGTTGTTGCAATTCATAAGTTTGAGAAGCGTCATACTATTCTAATTAATTCAGCATTTCAAATTATTTTTTTCAAAGTTTTTTTACTTTGGAATCAAATTGATGTCTATCATTCATCGAGAAATTTGACAGGCTTTCTTTTAGCTTTGAAAACATTTTTAATGCCTAAGTTAGAAGCTCCAACTGATATCTAATTCTTCGTGAGCAGTCTCCCGGCCTGTATTTGTCAAAGTAATAAAGGGAGTAGTATAAATTCCAACTTAAAATTTTCTGGGATAACATACGCTTTTGCAATGAGTCAGATGCCTTGATGTCTCCCCTTCTTATCGTGGTGTACCTAAACTTTAATCATGCACCTAGTTATTACTTCTCAGGGACATCTACTATTGAGGGTTCTTTTTAAAGTAAGTTAAAGAGATTTTACGTCATTTGCTTGAATATATTACATTACAGTTGATCCAAAAAGGTATTTATAGAAATGTGTCCCACATTCCAAGGTTTTTTTTTAATCTTTCGATTTGACGAATTTCTGAAATACAGAAATACCGAGCTTCTACCCGAGTTGCATTGAATAGTTCACCAAAGTGCAATAATATCTATCTTAAAAAAACCCTAAGTCACAGTAAATAATGACTTACTTGAATAAAGAGAATTTGCTTAGCGAAGTCAAATCGATTTTAAGGAAATAATTTTCCTAAATACGTAATAGGTTTAAGTACTGCCGACTCTGTGTACTACTATGGATAATGCCATATCGTTTAGTAATTTCACGTGATTTTCAAAAAAAGTTATTGAAACCGTCACCTCTGGTAATGCGGCCCAAGGGAGTTTTACATTACCATATTGTTTGAAAGAACAATTTGCTTACTAGCAAGCACCATTTCTGCTGAATCTGTTTGAAGCATATCTTCACTTCTGTGTGCGTTGGACCGTATCTAGATTTCCGCTTTCGCAAAAGCACGCGTGAACCCGTTTCACCATTGGTTTTTGCGCAATTAGAAACATGTTAGTTTCAAATCTTTTCGATTGCGATGACAAAAAGGGAAAGCTAGACTTCATCAATTGCGTGCGATTGAATTTGTATCGTATTCATTATATTTTTTCGATATTGCATTCTGAAGTCTGTGTTTCGCAAGTTTAATTGAAGAAGCTGGATTTTTCTTAATTTTCGAAGTTATTGCCCCTACCCCTCGTTATTTTTACGTCCCTCTTTTCTGAAATCGTGCTGTCTTACCCTGCCTCTATCTCTCTGTAACTCACCCTCATGGGTGTGAAATCAACGGGAATAAAGGAAAGGGTTTTCTCGAGACTGAACTTGGCCTCTCTCTCTCATTGTAGGAACGTCCTGTTTTTTATTAACCCTTAAATGTGCCCTTTTCGACCATCGGCGCTTGTACTCATAAGAGGGGACAACATTGTAATATGGATGCTTATATTTTCAATTGCATATTAGAATGTACGTCACAGATACGCGGAACGTATCGAATCTGGTTTTAATTTAGGTCCATCATTATTAGAATACGCCCTAGTCACCCTGAAGTGGTCGCTTCAGAGAAAATAAAGTTATGGTGGAAGCAAGGGAGTTTTTTTTAAGTTTCTTGGATACGTATTGACAGTGCTCCCCGAATACGCACAAAGAGTAGGTGGGGACTGCTAGGTATGCTAATCACCTTAGCGTAGCAGCCAGGCCAGGTCCTACGGGAGGAGGGAAGGTTTTGGCGGGCGGGGGTTTTTGGGTTGGAGCTGGCATGTTGGCGCGCGTGTTATCCATGAATACGTTCCAGGAGCACTTTGAGGAAATGTTCTCGTCGTGTTATCCGAATCCAAGGTTAATTAACAGAAATGCAAATTTGGACGACCTTTTCGCGTCAGGTGTCACAATCAATACGCGGTTGCAACGCCTCTCAGGCGAGGGGAAAACCACCTTTCACGTGCACGGCAATTATACTCCATTGCCGTACTCCAGTATCGTAAATAATGTAGCAGTCGTCTTAATCATCGCCCTCCGACCGTATGACTTCGCGCGCGTTCTCGGCAAGGTATACTGATGCAAATTTTTGTTGGAATTACTCGAATGATTAATACTATCTCGCTCATAATTTAGCGTGCCTGCAAAGAGTTTTATTTTGTTCCGCTTTGTTTGCCAAATGACTTCCTGCACGAAATGTCGTGTTTGGTATTTTCTCGGCGAAAATTAATGCTGCGCAACTTTCTCCACATTGCCTCTCTTTCCCTCTCCATGGTTCGAACCCCATCTGATCCCTTCTCACTCTGGTGGCGGATTTACCGATTTTGATACTGCTCGAGCTGGCGATGGGCCTTTTACCAGGGAAGGCTCTTCCAGTAAAATATTATGTTACGACGTCAGGGCGTCCGTCGGTGATGCAAGTCATCTGGAAATCGAAGCTGAGTGCCTCTGGATAAACCAATATAGCTATCAAACGTATTGGTACAGTTTAGACCGTATAGTATGTAGATATTACGCGAGATCAAGTACTTACGATGCGTCGATGGCATTCTGTCAGCTTATTCCGTATATCGGTTCCAACAAATGTTTCATCCGAAGTTTTTCCATGAATAACATCCGTATTTGAACTGTTGCTATTATTTGTATTAAACTATTATTTTTGAGTACCGTCCGACAGCATTTCACGAAAAAATATTTTAAACTACATAATCTAGGATCGATAGGCATGATGCATGAATTTCGTAAACATAAGCGTCTATAATAATGATATTTCTAGTTTTCCGGAGGGTAAAAGAAGTGAAATGGAATGGAGGGAATGTGAGTGGCGTTCGTTCGAAGGCAATGGAAGGAAATTTCCCGAGGGAGCGCTCGCGTGTGGTAGGTCAACCAGCCGAGCGGAAACGAATACAACGTTGCCGGCCGTGCAGTGGTGGAGATGCGAGTTCGGAAAAGTGAGATAAACTTCATTCTTGGCGGCACACTTGGCTTCCGCAGGGGTTATAGGTGAATTTTGCCTGCTGCTACTGGTCGAAGTTTCTCCTATTTTTTAACTCAAGTTCTCCTGTCGGGCTTGAATCTCTGGGAGCTATTTTTAAATAACCGTAAGAGAAGTCTTAATATGGTAAATCGATACAAGGCCTACATTTTTTTGGTCTGTGTTCGTCTTCTAATTATTAATAATCGAACACGATGTAGAAACATCGAGACTATCTCTCGATGTGTGAATGTTGGAAGAATTGGCTTTCCATGTGTCGTATGGGAAGGTCAGTTGCAGCAAAGAAGAATCTCTCTTGTGCTTTCCCGGTGAATTCCTTTGGAAAAGGCGACTCGGGTCTTTCACCGGCTTAGTTCCTCCATCGATGACGCCAGCGTTTCGGAATAAGAGTCGTTTTCCATCCTCAGGGATAATAATATCAATGGTGTAACCAATCAGAGGGCACCTGAGGGCATTCCCATCTTTATATAAACTGGCCATCACACAATCTCGACATCATCAGCCCTGAGGATGGAAAACGTCGTTTTCCGAAACGTTGGCGTCATCGATGGAGGAACTGAGCCGGTGGAAGACCCGAGTAGCCTTTTCCACAATACTCACTCTGTTTGGAGTTTTTATTGTAACATTTCTTTGGAGACAATTATGACGCGAGTTGATAATGAGATCTTCGCGCTATCGAGGCTCTTTGGTCAAATCGGAAAATGGAAGCCAATTTAGAAAGGAGGAACTGGGTTAAAAACGGACAACCTTATTGATTCAGCTCTGTTTAGTTAGTTCCATAAAGTTCGTCCTAAATTCTATGGTACATCATTGGGATAAGGGGCCTCTTTTAAACGTAAAAGACGGGAGCAAAATGCATATCTCAAGGCAGTTTGTGCACTGATTCTTCTAATTATCTTGGGCGCTTCAACTGGATCTATTTGATTAATGCGATCATGTAGGTAGGTAATTGTCGATCTTGACTCTTAGTTATATCACTGTAGCAGAACGCTAAGGCGACATGCATCCTGACTGTCTGCTCTGGGACCCCCTAGTTAGAACACAATTAAATTTGTTGTCTTCGGCGTAACTTTATGGAATTTACCTAACATATTGAAATGAAATTATTGACTTAGTAATTCCACACCCTTTATTTCAAACACGACCCAGGTTTCGAAATTGAACGTTGTCATCACTGATAATGACGTTTAACGTCGAAACCTGTCTTTTGCTAAATAAAGGGTGAGGTATAACAAAGTCAATAATTTCATTTTGTTTCACTGCATATTTAATTACACAGTAGCATTGCTGTTTATTATTATTCTAATGGCATTTTTTGTAAAGTATGGTCTTCTTTGGTTTTGCCATAACATTTCAATTCTTTGTCTATGGAATTGTGGTTTCTTCTGTCTTTCGAATAATTGAGCTGAGTTTTTTCAAAATCTTACTTCACTCCCAATTCTTTCCATTCCCGGATTGACAGTTTTTCCCAGAATGCACCTCTCGCACTACTAACGACTAACTGGAAATGTCAGATATGTCTCGTGGATATCAGGTATGAAGCGGTTTTTGCGCTATCGTACGTAAGCCTAGAATTCGTATGTCTATTCGCATTGGAGTTAAATTTTGCGCTTATCCCTTTGGTGCACCGTAATGTTCTTAAGATTGTTTGCTAAGACGCGCTTACAGTTAGTATGGTTTGTATTCATGTGGTTGAGGAGCTCCTTATTTTAGGGAAAAACGATACATAATATTACCATTGCATATTCTCTAAACCGTTTTACAGATTATATTGTAAAACGATAAGATAAGTACTTATAAAAATATTGTTATTTGAATCTATTAAAGGTGTACATATTTTGATTGTTGTGTAAGAATAGTTTTTTCACAATGACCATTCGGAAAAAAACATAAACTAACGTATCAATAGAATGGTTTGAGGCGCCACTTTGTGGAAGCGATTCATATCGAAAAAGAAACACTTAGCTATTCCACATATATTTGTGGATTATATGTGGAATAACTAAGTATTTCTTTTCCGATACGAACTAAAGTATCTATACATAAATCAATTATCTGTACTTTTGAGACGTTAGTCCACCAATTTACGGCCTCATCGGTGAGTGAAATATTTGGTAAATTTGAAAACCTTAAAAAAATGTTCTTACTTGATCCTTCTGAAATTGCCTTTCACCTGAGAAAGGCTGTGACCTTTTGCATCAAAATTAGTATTTATTCTGAGGATGCAATTGGCGAAGTGACATGGAAGTTTTACCGTGAAATTCTACTACAACAAGCTACAAATATGAGGCTATGTCATAGCCAGTAAATTAGCAGATCATTTGATAGTTGCAGGAGAACACATTTGATGAGTGGGGCATATATACCCCTTACCTGAAAATCAATCTTGTTTATCATATTTTCTCCTAATTATTTCTCACAATCAGCAAACTATTTTATGGTGCTTTTTCTCTAATGTATTATCATTACATTCGTACCATTATTTTACCTTGCCTTCAACCTTCCCCGCTGTTCTCTTTTCCACTTTCAATTCCTAGACATCCAACCTCATCTGCTCTCTACTTATGCTTCTCTTTAATAAAACTTTGTAACTGGAAGGCATGTCCTAATGAGCGTCAACAATTTCATGGAATATTTTTATTTCGGTCTTTGTATGATGTCATTCAAAGAAATATCATTCAGATACACATTTTATGGGGATCGAGATTTTGTGGGGGCTAACTTACTGGCTTCCCACCCAGAGGGCGCGGGTTCAAATCCCGGTGGTGTTGAATATATTTCAGAGGTATCTCGATCCCTACTTGAGGTGCTTTGTGGAGGGCACTTTGGGTGAGTACGCCGTCCGTCGGATGGGACGTTAAACTGCGGACCCCTTGGCGCCTTTCGTAAAGAGTAGGCTAATGCCTACGCCGGGTTTCTCTCCACCCTTCATCCTTTCCTGTCCATCCCCTATGGCGCAAATGACCTCAGATGTCGGTCGCCTCCCCTAAAAACTACTACCACATTTTATAAAATGTCGCGCGGTGATTCGGAGAAGATATACGTTCCAAAAAAACTGCGGGAGATGCCGCAACAGTGACTTTTAACGAAGTCATCCGCTAATATGAATTTCATTGCAAACACTTCAGATTGTACAAAATCATTAGCGGATGCTTCCGTTGGAAGTTACTGTTGCGGCATCTCCCGAAGTTTCTTTGGAATTTCTCAAGGTATAAACAGTCTAATTTTTTAAAAGTTAGCTTTAACCTCGTGGACCTTGGCGCGTCGCTCACGACTACGAATGCCTGTGACATTGTATGTACGGTATTTCGTCACAACATCTTCATTCCTTTAAAAGCCCCCAAAATTTCAGAGTTTAAAAGGACGCCTCGATAGCTTAACTGGCTAAAGCACTCGACCGGACAGTGAGGAATCTGGGTTCGAATCTCAGGCAAGGCGAATGATTTTTAAGCTCTGACATTGCTGCATCCGTTGTTTCGCGGTACGTGTCGCTCTTCGGAGTACTTGTGAAACTATCCGCAGACATTTGAGAGAACCTGTTAGAAATGCAAGGCTCTAGGATATGCCCATGGCATGAGTCAACTGCAGGGGCGGATCCAAGGAGGGCCCTAGTTCCCCCCCTTGGGGAATATTTTTTATGTTAATAAAATTCAAAAGGAATGTTTCTTATGCGCCATAAATGATGTTAGAATACCTATACTACCTCTATAATTAAATTTCCTACTGTAAGGTGTGTAAACCTTAAATTTAACCCTAGGCTCGATTTTATTTGTGGAATACCGGTTATAACATTTTATTTGTTCACACTTGTCCATGAAAACGCCTCCCGCCAGATATTTTTTAGATTTGCCCCTGGCAATGGGTCCACCAGGTATCTGGGGAACGATCCGGCGAAATTCACTGAGTGAGACTAAGGGGCTATGAACTTAACGACAGTTATTTCAACATTCATTCACATAATTATGTGTCAAGTATTACCCTTTTGGGTTTATGGAATCTGAAATAGGTCGTAAAGGTCTGGAAAAAATTTTTTCGAGTGCAAGGATCAATCATAGGGGGATTGTCTCTAGGTATCATTGTCCCCCTTCCCCATTGATCCTTCTCCGCAAGTTTGCCATCCCTCTTACGCATTAAATGCGGATTTCTCCGGCGAAATGGCCGTAAGTGAGTCGCGTTGACGGCACTTGTTTCACCTGCCAATGGCGGTATTGATGTTCCTCGCCGAGTGCGAAAGATATTTGGTCTCTCCAACCTGTGACGAGCGTCAGGGTCCTCTCAGGGGGTTCCCAGCCGTACTTGGGAACCTCGTTTCATCATCGCCGCTGGGGAATTCGCCTCTCCTCACTCTCTGCCAATTCCCGTTCCTCCACCTTCTACCCCGGTCTCCCGATCCCTCCCAACCCATCCCGTATTCACTCCCCCGTCGATGGGATCCTTTTTATCGAATCCCCGTCCTCAATTCTCCGAGGGTGGTGTCAGTGACAGGATGGAAAAAGACTCCGTCGGAGATTAGCCGTTCTTCGCTCTCACCTGCAGATGATGCGCTCGGCATCTCGAGGTGAGATTATGGAATAACATTTGGCACGGCTAGGTCGTTAAGCTTAAAACAGTGGCGTCAAGCTCAACATATCATCTCATAGGTTTCTGGACGTCGGTGTATTGCAATGCAAATTTGATTCAATTCGTATCAGTCAGTCCTTATCTTTTCTTGCGCCTCTAGTGCACACGAATAACATTTGCAGTAATACGTGAGTGGAGATGAAATTTTTATTAATCCCTTAGACAGCTCATAAAAATACCTTGTGAGAATGACCTTGCTCTGATGACATATACCCCACTCCTGAAAGAAAAATTAAAATGGGTTTGTGATTATCAGTGCGTCCATATTTGTTAATACCTGTCCATCCAGTTAGAGATGTCGAAGTGCATGTATTTGAAACTGAAGTAAATTACTTCATAGGGTGAATCCAGTGCGGAAATCTTGTATGACAGGTAAGTACGGGTGAATTCTCTTGGATTGGATTAATTCGTGGATTTAATCTTATGTTTTCTGAAACTGAAAACACCCCGATAGACGGTAATTAGGGTAGTGTCGCTGATGAAACTGTGCAATCAAATGATGGATTATATTCATGTATGACAATAGGTAAGAACATATGTCATTTAGAATTACTACTCTCTTCAATTCTTAAAATGGAAGCACAAGTTTATAGGCGGGTTTAGCTGTTTTAGTTTTAATTAGGTAATATTTAGTTAGTGTTTTTCTCTTTTTTTCAACATTTTCAACTCTCTCTACAAGATATTAGGCCAAGCAGTTATAGTGGATAGGTGGGCTTGAATAGCATGTAGTCTTATTTACGTGTTTATTCTTTATGCATCGTCGATGGACAGTTTACCTTGAAAAACTTTAAAATCATGTCTTCGATTCTTGATTCAATTTCAATTGCTCGGAGTCGTGAAAAACGAAGATTTTCGGTAAAACTATCCATGCTTAGTTTTTTATCGTCCTATGAAACACCCGTATCATGCCTGATGTGAAACTTAGACTAGCATTCATGGATCTTGACGTTTTGTCTGCGAAGTTTTGACGTGGATCCCTTTTCGTGACCTCGCTGGAAATTTTTCTAACCTGTCTCTAGAATTCTCTGTGCTCACCGAAGCCCATGTAGCAATGCTTTCAACTTTACCGGAACACATTCTGTCAATTCTTAGGAAGTATAAATGCTTTCAAAATATTGTCTTTCTTGGCCAAAGAATTAAACTAGACTGAGTCAAATTCCAAAGAAACTGCGGGAGATGCCGCAACAGTAACTTTTAACGGAGTCATCCGCTAATGTGAATTTCAATGCAACAATTTCAGAGTGTAAAAATCATTCGCCTTGACTGGGATCCCAGTCAAGGCGAATGCTTTTTACACTCTGAAATTGTTGCATTAGACTGAGTCCTTTTATGCTAGGAAGAAAATCTGAATCATTCAGACAGGTCACATCTGAACTTTGTTAAGCTAACTTTCTATGGTCCTTGTATTTATGATGCAATTAATTAGGATGCTTAGGTTGTGTTCATTTTAAAGTTTTACGGTTCATTGTTTATTGTAACACTGTGTTTATTACCTAATTGCTACATTTCTTTCTCCTCAAGGTAACGTATTTTGGTATTTCTAGGGTTTAGAAACGTAATTGCTAAAATAATGTATGTCTATATTCCCCTTATTTAAGGGCTATCATTTCTTATTATGAGGGGATTTTTCCTTGCAATATTTTTCGTAGAGTTTTACTTTAAAAAAAATCAGTTTCACGAATTTAGTGTATCTGAATATTGGTTTTTTCGGCAATTACCTGGCTCTGTTTATTTCTAAAATTCTATTAGAGGCTATGGTGATACGTTTTAAATTAAGTTGTTCGGACGTATGGCTGTTAATGTTTGTATTTGTTGAGTATTACATCAATGGACTAGGAACGGTTGTCATGATCGTTGTAGTGGTTTACAATTCCCTAAATGTTCATATGGGCTTTTAGACATCTTTTCGTTTTGGCGTGTCACAAACTACGAAAAATTATTTTCATCCAAGTATATGTTTCCGTTGAGCAGTCGGATCATTGTTCCTCTCTGGCACCCAAGCAAATTGGTATTTCTAGGGTTTAGAAACGTAATTGCTAAAATAATGTATGTCTATATTCCCCTTATTTAAGGGCTATCATTTCTTATTATGAGGGGATTTTTCCTTGCAATATTTTTTGTAGAGTTTTACTTTAAAAAAAATCAGTTTCACGAATTTAGTGTATCTGAATATTGGTTTTTTCGGCAATTACCTGGCTCTGTTTATTTCTAAAATTCTATTAGAGGCTATGGTGATACGTTTTAAATTAAGTTGTTCGGACGTATGGCTGTTAATGTTTGTATTTGTTGAGTATTACATCAATGGACTAGGAACGGTTGTCATGATCGTTGTAGTGGTTTACAATTCCCTAAATGTTCATATGGGCTTTTAGACATCTTTTCGTTTTGGCGTGTCACAAACTACGAAAAATTATTTTCATCCAAGTATATGTTTCCGTTGAGCAGTCGGATCATTGTTCCTCTCTGGCACCCAAGCAAATTTCACATCCTCGAAAGGCCGTTAACTTATGTAAGTTAAAAGACCGGTTGTTGTTAAGGTAAGAATTTGAAACAAGGCTTGCTGCTGAAAATATTGCAGCGACATCAAAGTGAATGATTGATCAAGTTGATTGTAGCAGTTATTCAAATTTAGGGGTCTGCAGCTTAAGACTCCCCCTGGCAGGGGAATATAATTTCTTGTCTCAGTTGCCGAAGGGAATGACTGCCACTTACTATCAGAATTTCTGAAAATATCTATATGTCGAACCCATTACGTTGTACCAACTTATTGTATTCTAATTATTTTAAACGAACATTATGGAACAATTAATGTGACATTAATATTAACATTAATATCGATGCTATCTTAGTGAAAATATTTTATTGGGACGTTATTACCGAAAGAAAATGCCAGTATTTTTCAGGAAACGCTCAAATAATGCCATCTCTGCTAGCCATTCCTATTTAGACTGAGAAAAATTTACTCTTTTCATAGTTATACGAAGGTATTCGTATGTACTCGTAGAAAAAACGGAATATCCGTGAATTCCTTTTACAGTCATACAATATTTCTTTCATGTACAGGATTTTAATGCAATATATAGCGTAGATTTTATCTACGATTTTATTTTAAATAATCAATTACGCTTTCTTCCTCAAAAGTAGAGATATTTATTTGATAGGCACAGAGGTCGGTTGAATTTACTCACGGTTGTATTAAGGGTATTATTGGGAATGCTATGCAGGCACCAATTTTCTATATAGGAGTGAATAGACATGGTGGCAACGGAGTTAAAAGTTTGATGAAAACTTATCTGATAAAAAATCGTAGCATTTTGTGGTTATACATATTGTCTAATATGCTCAGGCATAAAGCAATCTGAGAGAAGTTGACGTATTTCTAATAGGTATTTGATGCAAAGCCAACTTAATCAAAATGATTAGTTTTGAGTGGAAATCCACGTCTGAATCTTATCCTGCCAGTCTCCATGAGGGTTTGGGGTAGGAGGTGTTAGGACACTTCGCATCATGGTAATTGTTTCCTACTATCGTGGTGTCAATATTTGCGAGGGAAAAATCGATCTATAAATTTCAAATTATTCCAAATTTTGTAATTTTGATCGGGAAAAAAGTAAACCGAATGTAAACTTAAAGCTTGGATGCAAACGGAAGTGATTGGTGGCTTATTGATTTTTCTTGATTTCAATACTATAACTCCTCTCTATGGAAGGCCATTCGTGCCTGCGCAGCAGAGTTTTGGGAAAACAAGGTGATTATTCCCCGATAGCGTCTTTGCTCCAATTAACCGGAAAACAGGAATTCACTAGTTACGAGAATTAAATGTTTGTCATGGTATCTTCAAAAAGGCGCTGCGCAGTCCAGGATTTCATTTAAATTGAGTTTTTGAAAAGTGAAAGTATTTCTTCGTTCTCAATTTGCCTTTAGACCAGTGTTAAAATTGTTGGAGAAAACGATTATAGAATTCGCATTATATGGATGTTGTCTAAGTGACCAGATCACCCCGTCAGCGTTCTGGTTTGGACTTATCGTTATAGCTGTTCTGTGATGATCACTAAGATTATTTTTCACGTGATTCATGAGTATAATGTTTTCAGTGTTCCGAAAATGATGTATCTATCGTATTATGATCACATTTAAGTAAAGAAAAACATTTATTTTAGACATCTCATTTAAAAATCCAAGCAAGGACCTAACCTTCAAGTTCAAAATTCACACGAACTATTTTTAAGGGGAGTACTGAAAGCACGCGATACCCGATCTTTTCCCTCCATCACCAATTACTTTTACTTATGGTTAGGATTTTTAATTTCAGTGAAAAAGTGAAACAAAATTAAGCGAGTTAATTTTCGAGAACCGATATTAAAGTTACCTGAAGGTTACTATCGGAGTTAATATCGGAGTTACTATCGGAGTAATAGAAAAACTGCATTTCACTGTCCTTCTGGTATTCTATCTCCGTTTTTTGTTTTTCCTTTCTCAGATCCTACTTGGAATCCCCTATTTGGTTAAATTTTGAATCGCAATCCATTCCAAACGCGATATCATCTGTTTAATGATGAGTAAAGGAAAGGAAAAAATGTTAGATCCACATTAACCTCTGTAATATCATACAAGGTCTGTCCCTAAAGTAGTATGACTTTATTTTTTCCCGGATGGACGGACGGTCGGGGGGGCGGGTTCTCTGGCTGGGTTCGAGGGAGGGGGTCTCAGGAAAGCCTGGAGGCCGGTAGCAGTTGGCTATCAGTCTTTTCGGAGTGCGCATCGTTCGTTCGCAAAATCTCTACAACGTGACCTCATTACGCTCCGTCATGAACCAGTTATTGGAACAGGGTTACGCCACAAAATTTTGCTTGAAACTGGGCAAAACCGGGAAAGTAACTCATGACATGCTCAACACAGGTTATGGTGATAAAGCCATAGTTAGATCCTGTGTTTTTGAGTGGCAAAAGTAGTTTCGGGAGAATAGAAAATATGTTGAAGACGTCGAACGTTCAGCACCCCCTTCGACCTCAAAAAGTGCGATAATCCTGCAAGGGTGAAGGCTTTTTTTGACAGGGATCGAAGATTATGTGTTCGCATGGTTTCTGATGAATTTGTGATCCCTAGAAGTGATGTGCATCGACTTGTGACCGAAAACGTGGGCATGAGAAAGGTGTGTGCAAATTTGGTGTCGAGAGTTCAATCTAAGTAACTGACTACCTGGCGCGGAACAACGTGGAAACCTTGCCTTAGCCACCCTAAAGCCTTGACGTTGCCCCACCAGACTTCTTTCTCTTCCGTTGCCTCAAATCTGTGCTTAAAAGACGTCACCACGGCTCGGTGGAGGCGTTACTACAGACCGTGACGAGGGAGGTTAGCAGCATTCCGGTCGCCGCTTTCTAGAAGGTGTACGACGCGTGGAAAACCCGTGAGCAGCGATGTGTGGTGGCACAAGGATGCTACTTCGAAGATTTTTGAGTGAATGTATCAATGCTGGCAATAGATTTTGTTTAATTGAGTCAGTCGTACTACTTTTGGGGCTGACGTTGTATTAATGTTTGCAATGACGTCAGCTATTTTTATTCGATACCCAAGCTAACAAAAAAAAGGATTTATTTGAAGAATACTGGGTAAATGTGATGAAAAGATCAAAGAGAAATGTTATCTTTCGCTGGTTAGGTCTCATTTAGAATATAATGCAAGTATATGGGATCCTCACGAAGTTGGATAAATTGCCGAATTGGATCTCGTGCAGCGTAGAGGAGTTAGATTTGTAAAAAGATGTCATGATAAACTTAGTAGCTTATCCAAAATATTGGAGCAGCTAGGCTGGGAATCACTCACGGAGCGAAGGGTAAATAACAGATTGAAGCTCTTGAATAAATTGGAAGGTGGTCTCTTTAGCAATGATGTTGAAAATGTATTATTACCCCCATCGTGCTGCGGTAGGAGAGATCATTTTAATAAAAGTAGAGAGATGAAGTCTAGAACGGATAGATTTAAAATGTCATATTTTCCACGAACGATAAGGGATCAGAGTAACATTGCCCGACCGCGGTAAGGTAATATTCGGGTCAAAATTAGTCTGGAGTGTATTTACTCCCTGCCACACACCCTATAGGTGGCCTGTGGGGTACTAAAATTAGAAATAAAATAATAAATAAGTGTTTGTCAGTGTAAGCACCTTTTCTTTAGGCGCACTTATCTGAATCCGGGACAGCATCTCTTGCGTACAGTACTGAAAACAAGTATTCAGTGTTTGGATAGCGTTGAATTATTTTGCTTGTGAGAGGATTTTAATGTTTTTCGTTACAATCTGGGTCGGCTATCTGTTGCCAATCGGGAGCCTCACATTAATTGTCGCCCAAGGGGTTCACAAATAATCCGACACTCTTAAGGCACCGGCTGGACCGTAGGGGAAAATGTAGCACCCCGGGGTCGTGCCGAATCTTGCATCTAAAAGCGGCAAACCACAGCAGAAAAAAATATTTGGCCTTGCTCACAGCGTACGCACGTCGGGTGTATCGTATCCGAGCGATCCCATCCGGCCACCCGGACCCGACTTGACCTCAGCACGAGTCCCCTCGCCCTTGCAAACGTCTTCCCTGTAGGACACTGCGGTTGCGAGAGGGGAGCGGGGTTTAAGAGTGAACGGGGAGCTTAACCACTAGGCTACCGCCCCGATTGACGGTAAGAGGAGCTCCCCTGGCTCGCACCCTATTCCCTCTCTCCCGCAGTTGTCGTGCTCCAACTGGAAAGGGGAAGGATGAGGGAAATGGGGCAGGTAGCGACGATCGGTGGATAGAGTTGGCGGGAGACGGGGGTTGATGGAAACTTTTAAGGGAGGATTGAGGGCGGGTGTGTAGCGTGTGTGCGTGGCAGGGGGTGTGGGAACCGAAATGAACGATGGGAGCCCTGGAGGAGGAAGTTGGGATTTTCGTTGGGGAAGAGGAATGGGTCTCGGATGAAGGAGACTTGTTGAGCATAATGGAGCTTTTGTGGTGCTGATCCGCTCCAGACAGTCTGGATTTCATTGGGTTTTGGGCGTCGTCGGAGGTTTTTAGTTTTTTTAGGGCAATACTCTCCCCTCTCTCTTTCTCTCCTCTCTTTCCATCTTCTCATCTATCTCTCCTCCATTCATCTCTCTCCCTACCACACCGATCGTCTCTCTCCTCATCCCTCGGACCTGTAGCGGTACCGATACCGCTAATACGACCCACTCCGTTTCGCGCGTCTGCGTTTAAGTCTTTGTATGCTTCCCTGCTTATCTGACAACAGTCAGAAACACTGAACCTGGAGGCAAGAAAACTATTCACTTGAAAATTCCCTGTCTTCATGGTATTTAGGCGTGAAATAAATAGGATGGAAAAGATTGAAGGCAATATAAATGCCGCGTCGTGGGTAAGTGAAGTTCATGGACTGATGTAATTAAAGGTGGTCTTTGTCGGGAAAAAGATGGGAATTAAAATACTTCTTTAGGTGCCCGTGAAAGGGACCGATTTGAAAAAAATGGAAAGTTCATGCGAATAGGAAAATTCCTGGGAGGCCTGATGCTTCTTTTATTTATGATACTGGTTCTTGTTTCGTGGATCAATCGCACTTGGCAAAAACCAAAACTATAGTAGGGGTGACTTCGGTGTTATCATTAGTACACGTACAGATGAGAAATGATTCATCGAAAGTATTTGATCCAACTTCAGACTTTGGGAAAATCGTGAATTCGTGAATAAGACTCTAGAATATGAGTGGGCGCCGTGATTTGCTGACAGATTTAATGATAAATGGGAGAAGTTGGATGGAAACCGAAAAGAGAAAGGGATAACACTATCGGGTTCCTTTCGTTTCGGTCTCATGAAGATGGACGATCGTGTTGAGAAATGTGAACAGGAGGAGAAATAAACGGAAGAGGCAATGCACTGGAAGAAGCCTACGCGCATCTACAAATTACGAGATCAAATTAAATTCGTAAGTTGAAATTAAATTAAGTTCTCCGAAGAAACCATCATGGGGCCCGTGGTAGGAATATATAAGCCACTAGCTTTCAATTGATTAGGTTTGAAGGATTAGGATCTTGGTATTTTATCAGGAAATATAATGCAACATTAGGAAGTGTTTTATTTTCGTGCTGTTTGCTTATTGGTACTGATTTATTGCACTTCCATCCTCGAGGACTGTTGGAGGGAAAATGGAATCAAATAATGGATTTGCACAAGATTGAATTGTCCGTAACTTCTCGCTTTAGTCTCCCTTAGGAATATGTCATGTTGGTTTCAAATTGTTCCCTCTCTGCCTGAATCAAACTTGTGACGGTTTGTATTCCTTCGTTGGGCTAATTTGTTCGTATAATTTAAGCGCATATAGCGGCTTCCGTCTCGTCCTTCGCCCGTCTTTCAGTAATTATGTACGCTTGCCGTTATTTCTCAACAATTTAAAACCAAGTTTACGGAGGAAATCCTTGATGAACGGCGAATAAGCGAAAAAACATATGTAGGCTTAGAGGTTGATACTGATGGAATAGCATAGTACGGTGCCCGGTCTGACCAATGCCAGTGTTACAGCCGGTGATGATCACAAATGTTCCCTTCCCTTTCGTTGCTATCGGATCATTCTAATCCCCTCATTCCAGCCCCATCATTTATTACCGCCCCCCAGTGGCTGCGGGGTAACGTTCTCGCTTGCCAATCAAAGGTACGCGCGTTCGATCCCCGCGTAAGTGGGATTTTCGCCTAGGTATGTTTCCCCACCTAGTGCAGTAGGTGTTCTTAATTTTCTCAACGTATGTGTTATATTTAGAGGTCAGGTGGAAGATGGGGCTATTTAGTCTCGCCCACCAAAAGACGTTTAATGAATAGATAAAGTCCTTGTTTTTTTAGCGTGGAGGCATAAGTTTTCCCGGTAACTATTTCCCTCTTGTTTATTTTGGTGCATTTCTCATCTAATCTCCCTCGGTAATTAATCGTCAGTTCTATTCATTTGGTGGTAAAAAGTGGTTCACATATCAGGATCACTTAGGGTAATACCGGTTGCATCTCTCGATCTCCCTCTATCAACCCCCCTCTACTTAGTCCCAAAGGGAATCCAGCTGGAGGATTTACTCCGACGAGGAAATTAGCCGGTCTACCTCTCTCCGTTAATTCCCTGCCGCACATGGAGTTGTCGTTAGTGACTCGTCACCCACCGCCGTCATTCTTGGAGTGTATCGATTTTTTCAACTGTGGGGCGTCTTGGATTGAGATGAATTGAAGTATCTGGGTGTATTTTCGGATAGTAGATGAGTTGTCATGAACGTATCAGTACTGTAGATAAAGATTAAGAAAAGATTTATCCCAATTTCATCCCATTCATAATGCATGTCCCAAATACTTACTAAGATTTATTTTTTCTTGATTCAGTCAATGTTAGATTATCGTTTAAAACCTCATGGGATGGTGCTTACAGAAATACATTTATGTTTGTATTGATTCTTCAAAAAGAAATGATAATTATAATAATAATGATGCCCAAATGGAGAATGGATGATTTCCCCATCGTGGAGCAGCGTCTTCGTGGAAAGGGTTATACCTAATCAGAAGATAGGTTAAGTGAATATGATTCAAATTAATGCGGCTGCCAGTGACGTAATACCGAAGTCAAATCAGTGAAACTTGTACTGCATATTTCATTACGTATACAGCACATTATGATAACAGTATAACTTCATGTTAAATTCTCGCGCAATAAACTATGACACTTAAAATAATTAAGATCACTTAGTTGAATAACCACCGAAAATAATTGAAAAATGATACTCATACGTAAGTTCTTTCGGGCACAATATCCTGTTACGTGTAGATTGTGTTCATTACTTGTCTTCAAACAAAATTAGTAATTTTTTTGCCGTTTTGATATGAAATTTATGACTAAAATTTCATATTATGCTTATTTATTCGTCTGCCTTCCCGGGCGTTTGCTTACAGGTTGGATAGGATGAAACTTTTGTTATAAAATACCATATCTAAATTGTCTCATTTTTGAGGGGAACGGATAGGGCAGCCTGATATAGGTGAAGTACGAATAGCCTTGATATTTAACCAAGCTTTTATAAATACTCTCAAAAAGTAACCCAGTATCATGAATACCAACAATAATTAATGGTACCAGAATTTTCATAAAAAAAGAAGTTATTGAATTGACTGAAGCACACTTTTATCTCAACTGCGGCTAAAATTTCTTTCCTGTGCGCGGGAAACCAGTCTAAGCGTTTCTTTTCGGGTGGGAGGGTATGGAGTAACTCTCCTCGGGGTTGCATAATTGTCTTCCTTTTTTATGGTTGTTGTCGGCCTGCTACACATCCCCCTCGGGCAATTGGTGTTCTGCGTGAATCAGGCCATCCATACGCAAAGTCTCGGGCGCAGGGGAAGAAAGGTACTTCCGAGTGCTCCACGGAAAGATGAGTGTTCGAGAAACAATTTCTCCTTGGTCGTAAGACGGTTTTGTTCCATCCCCTCTGAGCTTTACAACCCTGCGGGGTAGTTCGTCTAAGTTTCACTTCTGCTATCGGTGGATTTCTTCACAACCCCATTTCCTCCTGTGGTGAATACTCCACAACCGTCCTCGCCTCCTGCCATCTTCTTCGCCCCCCCATCCTCTTACGGACCACCAAGAATTGCTTTCGTAATTGTTACACTTTCATTACGTTGCGGTGGTACTATATATATCTACGGGTCACATATTACGGACTTACCTCCATGGCGACTAAGGAAGCAACGTTTCAGATTGGACAGCTCTCGGAAGTAGCCCCTCAGACCAGGAAAGAGAATATTAGAAGATTTCCTGAGTATCGTTCGAGAACCCTTTTCGAAGGTGGCTAGCAATGGAGACTAATGCCAGAACTTTCACTTCAGATCCATTAATTTCCGCCATTTCGGGTTTCCCGAGTCTGAAATAGTGATTTAGAGCCGGAAATTTGGCAATTATTAAATGTGGAGGATGACAAGGAAAGCGATTCGGAGAGTAATATTTCATCGAAAGAAGTTGAATTATTTATGATTCAAAAGGTAATTGTTAGATGTTTTTAATTTATGTGCGGATTTATTAAAACGCACTCAAGTTATTGTGAGTGTAGATGTTTGATTCATAGTATATACGTACGTGAACATGAAATTTTCTGTTCATATTCACGTACGTACATAAAGAACATTCGTAAAGAATGAAAAAAATATTGATGATGCCTCCTAAACAATTTATGTAATATATAAGGCACATTAAACGTCTCATAGAGGTATACGAGCATAATGCCAAATCGATAGCAATAATATTTTATTTCCTCTATCAAATTATACATATTAAAATTTCAATTTATCGGCAAAAATGATTTCCATGTTATTGTAGGGTTCCTTCGTGGGGTATGGAAAATATAACGGAAATAGCGTTGTAGTCCACACAGAGTAAAAGGAAACTTCGGAATTGTAGTGAAAATATTGGCTAAATTTTATGTTTATGCCGTTCTGTAAATACGCACTGCCTAGCGCTGTATATTTTGGAGAATTAGCAAAAAGGCAGTGACGCGGTGGACTTTTGGAGGTTGACTTGGAATGCGGAATAACCTCAAAAAGGGTTAAAAATTTAACCAAGCGGAATTGTTTTTGTCTCACTAATAATAAATTAGGGATAATGGTTATTCACGTCGGGACCATGAGTGTTATTAGAACACCTCTAAAATAACCCTAGCCTACGAGTTCGAACCTGAGATAAAGCTCTGGGAAAATAATATGCTCCAACTTGATTGACTCTGGAATACTGTAACTTTCCGTGTTTTTCCGCGTGACTTCATTGGCTTAACTTCAGTGGATAACGCTGAAGTAAATCCAATGACATGCCTAAGCAGCCCACGGTCAGTGAAAGAAGGCTGCACCCGCTTTTTTAAATGATGACGATCAATTTTTAAATCCTAAATTGCAAATGTCACATCGAAAACTTAATTGAGTTAGTTAACACCCGTCGTCTTTTGTCCACACTGGTCGTCTGTTGTCATAACTGTGCCCTTTGTGTGCTCGTACTCTGCGAGTGTACATGCTCATCGAAATGTTCGTTTCTTCTGAGGTGACGGTTACGAGGAGAAAATTATTCATTCTTCTTCTCCAGTTATACGAACCGTGTGGTTGAATGAATGTAAAATATGCATTGGAAGTACAAGTGTTGGAAGAGTGCTATTGCCGCAGGATGTTGGGAATAAAGTTGGCGGGTAGCTAACGAAGATGTTTAATGAAGAAAGGATGGACAGTAACAAATAGTACTTCCGAAAACGATTGTGAAATACATAGTGAAGTGGAAGAAAGGTAGAATACGACACCCGTGGAAATAAAAACGAAGAAAAGTGATAAGAATAATGTTTAAAGGCTCTGTTCGTGGAACTAATCGTAGGATTGATGACTATTGACGATGGTAACGGAACCGGAAGTTTTAGTGTTCGTTCCTAGGTGATTTTTGGCCAGATGATTTATTTCCTGAATAATGAGTTGAAGAAATAATATCCTTGTAACTCAATATGTCAGTTTTCTTAGGAGTGTAATGTGAACAACACAGCAACCGGAATTCATGGAAGCTCTCTTGCTTGTTTTTGCCCGTTTGTTCTTGAGACGAACAGCGTTCGAAGTAAACCTAAAGGGCATAGTATTCTGCCCTCTCCTCATGTCTCGAGAGGCATCATATCTTACGATTCGATGCTTTTGTTTACCTTAGCATTTCCAGAAAGAAAAATTCATCTTGATATTTTGACTCTGAAATTTTTCTCTCTTATCTCTGGGTTTGTCACCAAGTATGACGGGAAATAAAAGGCGCGAACGAAACTACTCCATCTCTTTCGAACCATTTTGAAGAGACTCTCGAGATAAGTTATGCTCGCTGCCAGGGATTCCGAGAGCTCTCTGGAATTTGAAGGGGTGATTCTTTCGGATATTTTTTTGCCAATTTTTTCTCCGGCAACTTCCTTTTTTTACGCGTATTATTTCGTTGCCTTTTCATATCCACTTCGCTCTCAGGCCCTTTTGACTTTTCTACACGATCTTGCTCCCGTTTCTCTATTGACATCAGTTCATGCGCCATTCCCCTCACTGGTGCATTGCTCCGACTCCTTGTATATCTATATATACATATATTAGAGATTATTTATCTGATTGGTTCTCGAAAGGATGAGGCGAGGGACTTATCTTTTGTCGAGGGATTCCACCACGTGCGACCTTGGCACCTACCGTCTATTATGTTTTCTCGCTTCTCGCCAATTACAGAGCCGCTATTCTTCTACGTCAGCGTCTCACGATAAAAATATTTATGCATCTCCAAGCCCAAAACTTTTCCCCCAGTACCCTCGAATTGAAATGTAGTCGGTGTGTCGCTTTACTCTCATTATTTTTATCCCCAACGTTTTTGTTCCGCTACTCTCTTCTTTGCAGACCTTCTCTCTTTCTCTCATTTCTATTACCTGTTATTTACGGCCTTAGTTGTTTGCCAAAAGTTTTCGCACCATCCGTGGACTCAGAAAAGGAGGCACCGAAATTCAGCCGGCAAGACCCATTTATTCAAGGGCGGGAGATGGCATCATTGTCGACCCGTCCCCGCGGCGGTATCATCACTCCCCTTACTCAGCGTGTCCCTCCGCAATCCCGCGCCCCCTCCTCTTTCCCTACCCGTTGTCAACCTCGGTGTCCGCCCCAGTCACCCAGTTCTGCATCGCCCTTTTCTATTCATGATGTCGGACCATTTCCTCGGCTCCCGTGGGGCGTGACGATGCACCGAAGTTGCCCCCGAGACATTTGAAAATGGCAGAAACGAGTGTCGGCTAAATTTTCTTCGAATATCGTTGTAAGCTGTGTTTTTCGATATTGATTTGAGGGAATTGCACGTGACTATACCTCTTGCTCTGGAATATGTATTGAGGCATACTTTGGCTTATACTAAGATTGACTGTCAATACTTCTAAGTCGGCCTTCGTGAATAAAAAACTTAAATAATCGAATTTGGACTCCAAATTACAACCTTCATCGAGAAAATTTGAGCTTTATCTCTCAAAATAATATATTGAGCGATTCCCTGATAAAAGTTTGTTAAGCTGTTGACTCCAGTACTATTTTAATATGCTTTTCAAAAAAACTATATGATTTGCAAAAATATTTACTGTTTCGCTGATTTTGAAGTTTTTCATATTCAGACCAGGCTTTCAGGATTTTTGAAGCCTCGTGTGTGCGTGAGAGAGAAATATTAAGTGGAGAGAGGTTTCCGGAAAATTTGACTATGCTGGGTAAAGTTTCAGTTCGCTGTTATTCGTTTGCATTGCCTAGGGTTATTTCTCTCGAGCATTGTCTTCTTTGCTCCCACCCTCCAGATTGATGAACATGCAAAATCATAACATAATTTGAATGTTAGAGAACCCAGATACAGCGCTGAAATCACCAATTAATAGCATTATGGTAAAATTTAAAATGCCCGTCAATGGGAGGAAAAGTGTACGACTCATTTTGTAAAAATAAACTTGAAAGTGCAAATTGCTTTTAGACCTTAGGGACCTTATAAAACGTTTGATGTGTTATCTTCAGCTTCTGAAGTATCAGCCTTTCCTTTTCGTGATCTCCTTCGAGAGGGTATTGGCCATAGGTTTTGAGGCCATTGGCCGTAAGAAGGAGCCATCTGCGAAGAAGGTTGTAGCCTAAGGATCAATCAAGTCCCAAACCTAATTCACTTTTAGTCAGTTGAAATGCTTAAAAATGTTGACAATTTCATATCGATAAAAATCATGGCTCTGAAAATTTGGTATTTTTAATGTGGTTACAATTTACTCCTGTCCTACAAAATGTCAAGGGCATTTTGTGAGGTTTTCTCGTTAAAGGGGATATAACCCTTTTCCCTGTATTTTCTATTTATTTTATTCTTGCAACGTTGTGCGTCACCCCGAAACAAATATCGTTTCTACAGGATTGGTATATCTTTTTATATACTTAATTTTACATAAAGGAGGATAAAATTAACGTTCATGTTGACGCAGTATTAGATAGCGACTATAAGGGTTAAACTGATGCTGTCTAAGTCGCATATTAATATTAGGGATGTCAAAAATTTGCTAATCAAGGGTTCGGAAAAATCCCAAATATATTCAGGCGGACCTTTAGCCGTATTTGCACTGCTATTTAAGGCCCACTTGAAAATTTTTCCTTGCTTGCTTTCGGTGACACCATTCAAGCATGTTAAAATTCACTGCCTTCATCTCCACCATAAGGTAGACCATTTTGCTCTAAAAACTTGGCGTTTGAGTTTGCAGAACCTTGATTGTTGCCAGGAGGGTGGGAGATGTGACTTAGAAATTTTCAAAGCAAACTATTTTGCTGTAATTTCGATGGCTTGTATTAATATGCGAGTAGCGTTATCATATGAAAAGTCGTTCACCAACGAAGCTGTGTCCGATTAAATACATTCTACCCTGCATATTTTTCAAACGCTTTCAATATTCAAACTATGCTCATTAACTCGACAAGTTTTCGTCAGTGTCATGTGTGGTTTTGGCATTTACGAATCTCAGTCGTGTCTCTGGACGGAATGTATTGTGGATTCACCCACTGATTTGCGCTCTTATGTGAAATATTTTACTTTGTAAAAAAAACATGTATATGAATGCGTATAGACCGAGAATCGAACCCAGATCCTTTGATTTCTTGCTCAATGCTTCATTCAAAGAATCTACTGCGGCACCCTCATATATCTAAAATGTTTTCACTTGACCTGATCCCTGGTAGTCACGGTAAACTAACGAACTTAAATAAGTCAATCGGAGATAATCTTCCTCTTAAAGGTATTTCTTTACCTTTGAGCCTTGGACGTCCTTTTAATACTATTGTGTACTGCGTGCCGCTACTTCATCTTATTTGCCATACCTTTTTTTCTTTCTTTCTTCAGTTCTCCGCATCATCTACCTGCCTCCATACCGCCTATAAAATCAATCGTCTTCCTTCCTTTACTCCGATTACCTTATATTGCCAACTCTATAATGGCTTTTCAGCATTCTTGCCTTGCAATACTGCCCTACATTGACTTTATTCCCATCTTCGGATTTCAGCCGGAAACTTCCCTTTTTCTCCCACGATATCTAAAACTTCGTCGCTTGTCTTCCCTTTTGTCCAACTTTCTTTCTAAAATGTTCTCCATATCTACATCTTAGAAGGCTCCGACATCTTCGCTCATCCAATTGCTTCAAAGGTCTCTTGTCGGATCCCCGCTTCTTGCTCTTTATTAAATAGAAAGCATGTCTTGAGTTCTCCGTTTTCTATACTCTATCTACGCTATTCCCATCTAATGTATTCACTACTACCAATTTTTCCTCCAAAATACTGGTCAAATGAGTTAACTGCTCCATCTGCTGTAATTTACTTGGGAAGGCCCAGATTACCCAGCCTAACCTAAAGATGGTGGTAGTTGTTTGAAAAATACCACTGTATTAGAAAGTATGCAATCTATTAGGCATATGTTTCAAGTTTGAAGACTCTACGTTGTTTAGTATTTGGTTGGCATCCATCAATAGTGAACGTTTTCAGTGAATTTGTGAAAATGGAGAAAATTGGTCATATTTTGTGATACAATACTTCTATTTGAAAGGCCTCTGCCCAACCAATATAAAAGATGAACTGGATTCAACTCTGGGTGAGTCTACTCCTTCATTTACAACAGTAAAATAATGGGTAATATTGGGTATTTCTCTCTGCTTATTTTTTTAACTTGTCCATCCCACTTCTGGATGATCTCATCAGTCTAATTTTTTTGCAGTTCATTTTTATGGTATAAACTTTTTGTTTTTGAGCGTCACTTTGTTTAAGTTGTAGATATAAAGATTAAAAGAGGCCGCTCACTTTTCCTCCAAATAATTTGTTTATGGAAAAGTGTGTTGTTCCTACTGATTTTGTGAATACATAATTTAACTTTTGCAATCCTTCTGGCTAAAGCACTTGGCCTGAAATCGAGGGATACTGTCTAGGAGAATGATTTTTGCCTCGTGAAATTTCTCTCATCGTGACGGAATTGTGCCGATGCACCTTTCTCCCTGAGGCAGCAGTAGAGATCGATGTTTTTACGAAAAAGTCCTGAGGATCAGCCAGTCCTCTTCCAGCAAGTCCTCTTGCCATTTAGCCTGCCTCTCCCTCCCTTCCCCCTTTCAGCTCTCCAGTGGCCTGGATCAATGTGCCGTGAGGCAGGAGAGTCGTTACCAAGTGTTTGCCGTCCTCGCGGAATCCCCCCGGAGAGTGAGGAGGGAATAAAACGGGCGATCTTCGCGGTTGACTGAAGGATTTCAGTATCTCCTTCCGTCCTCGAGGAACAAAGGGTGCCCCACCCCTTGCCCCCTCCCCCGCACAAATCCCCGCCCACTGCACGTTGCTCTGCCAACCCCCCCTTCCTCCTCCCCCTTCGTCTTCAAGCTCCATCTCGTGTTCTTTTAAATCCACCCCACACCAACTGCTCCTGTACGTCGAACCTGTTCCTTTTTATATTTACAATTCTCTCTCTCTGTGCGGATTCAGTCTATACCGGTAACTTAACCTACTAGCCGTGGCGAGGGCGTGTAGCACGGAGTGCTAAATGACTAACAATTTGTAATTAGATTAATTGGCGATTATTAGCATTTAGTTCCGGTTAGTTTAGTTGTAGTTGTGCTTTAGGACATTTCGAATTGTCGTATTTATTATTTCCTACTGTCGTCACCCGCGAATTTTGTGTGGCAGGAACTGCCTATCAAAGTGTTCCAAGGTTAAAATGATTCCCTTTTTGCAAGCGTTTACATAGGATGATTTTTATTACCTAATAGTTTACGTCGCACATATCATCTTTGTGCTTTCAAAGGTACCAGATCTTGGTTAGAATATGTGACGCTTTGTCCTGTTTCTTTTCGAAATCATGTGTTACAGCTTAGTGCCCCAATTGTGGGACGCGTATTGGAGGTGTTCTAACCAACGGGAAATAACACCTATCTTTAATAGTTGTATTCGAATCTTTGTTATTACTATTCGGCTGATAAACCACAGTTTCTTGAACGTAGTTCCGCGGATGTTCCCTGCCGAATTTTCCTGCATTGGATCGTGACGTCTTTGGCTTGGGATCCTGGTGGGTTATCCGTCCTACCGGATGGCTATGGTTCGATTCCGAGCGGTGATTCTGTACAACTCCAGCTTCACCCAGGTCGGGTGATATTTCGGGTACCAGAACGCCGTAAACTCCCTCGGCGGCACAGTAAAAGGCACCCCCCCTGCCCTAATGCTTGAATTTCACATTTGGTAGAAGATGAAATCTACCATCATCTATGAATCCAACCTTAGGGTTGATAACTGTTGTTAGATTAACTAAAATGTCCACATGGTCGATCGTAAATCGATATAAGGAATCCATTTTCACATTCAATATTCGAGATCACAACATAGGGAATTATGGTTCCGAAAAAACAGAAATTCCATAATTCCACAAATCAATATACATTCATACTCTTAATGACTGGTGACCCAATATCCCTGCCTCATGGCCTCGTGGCGACTTGCTATATTAGATTCAGTTGTAGGAATTTCTCCGTTAAGTTTCCTCGGTATGACTCAATTGTCCGAGGCTTTCATATTCACGACTGGAGTTGATCTTAATAACATGTTCCACATTTTCGGAAGTACCCTACGATCCACCAGAAAGGTGTGCGCGTGTATTATTGGTGGTCATTACCTCTTAAAATCCACATTTTATCCCCCGATTTCTTTTCCCCGCGTGCAACAGTTTGCCGTAAGCCGAGGCTTGCGTCATCACATTTTGTAATGAAATCATGAGAGTCACCTCCAGTAGAGTTCATGGAGTGCATCGATGCAAAACTTTCGCGATATTTCGATCTCGGTGGGTCCGTTAAAGGCGAGCATGTGGAATGCAGTGAATTTGGCAATATTAGATAGATACTGTTGGACGTTGCTCGCAAGTTAGTGGGAGCAGGGTGCATACATAACGCTTATGAGAGATGTCCCTCTCCGCCTCGGGGCTTCTGCACGCTCCCCTCACATAGGCTCACGGCCCATCTCAAACTTCCGTCACAAACTCCAATATTGTTATTACCATGGCGTAATACCTGAGTGTAGTACGCAGTCACGAATAGAACTCGTTATCCTTTCCCTGCCGTATCATACATTTTTTACAGCAATCCCCATTGTTTCATGCGATAAAAAGAGACGTTTCAGGCGTGATATGGTGGAATATCATGATTAATTAAAAATAGCAATTTTCCACAAAAATATATTTTTGTGGAAAATTGCTGTTTTTAATTAGTTTTATGCGATATTAAGGGTTTTTTAAATTTTTCTTTAGCGTGAATTCCTATGGTATACAATACTCAATGGGAAAGTCTGTGGTGTTTCTTCGACGAAAACATTCCCCGCAGCAAAGTAATTCATTTGCGTCGATCTCTGTGTTCTCTGGAGACAGGGAACACCTGGCCAACTCACAAATTGGCCTTATAGGCGGATTGAGGGCCGTCGTAACTAAACAAATGGCATGCCAGTGGAAGATTCTGAAAGAAACAGACTTTGTCATCTTCTCTTCTTTCATCTCTGAGACGATTTCGATGCGCTAATTTTGCTTTGGCATATAAATGATTAAACTCATGCAAAAAACCTTCCTGCAATGATGCTCCTGTTTTGCTAAGACAGAATTTTATCGCAAAATAATACTCCCCCTGTCAAATATTGATTATTTTTTATTGCACGTTAACCTTGCAACTAGTCTCCGACCGAACTGCATGTTAGGAACTCGCCAGTTTTGTTGCGGGAGAGGTACTTGTAAATTTTAGTTTATTGCTGACCAATAGAAATAGTGGTACCGCACGAAACGTTATGGAAATACTGATTGTAAGAATCAACTGTGTAATAGTCATCCTCTCTTTATGAGGGTAATGAAAAGAAAAATTTTCTAGGTTTCATCCGTAAATTTTTCTGTCCTAGATTTGTACTATTTGTATGAGGACGTAGTTTTCGGCCATTTTTACGACCTTCTCTTGAATATGACCGTGATTGTCGATCCCTAAACCATAAAAATAAAACATGTTATAGAATTTCTAAAGTATCTTTTCATTTATTGCGGAAACCGACACTTTGAGTTGTTGAAGGGTTTAAGGGAAATTTCGCCGTCGAGTGCAATAAATTGATATATTTTTCCTAATTAATGGCTAGTCACCGTTAATTTAAGAAAATTTGCTTTTATTGTAGTGTAACCTTTATTTATAAAAGTGCAAATTAATTTCAAACGATGAGACTACTGCAGTCGGTGAAGGGTTGTGCTGAACAATGTGTACTTTATGCTAGAGAAATATCCCTTTCAAGGATGACAGTTTTGAGCATCAGATTTCGTCATAACAGATTATTTTGGTTAAATTTTTTCATGAAATTTTTAAATTAGAATATAACTTTATGCCACACCATTATTAAAAAACCTTTCGTAAAATTGGATTTGATGAGGAATGTTATGAAATACTAGTATGCCTGGTTTCTTTCTATCAATTGGTAATAAAAAGCAACCAATGAGAGAGATACCTTTGCAGAAATGTCGTCTCTTTACGAGTAAAATTGAAAGGAAAAAAATGACATCATTTGGATGAAAAATTAAAGTTTTAAAGCCATAGTTGTATGTGACCTTGGTTGAGTATTTACCAAAGCATTAATATCTGTGGGCTGTCGAATCCCATATTCTATTTCACCTAATTTTAACAAGTTTTTTCACCGTACGTCATCCTAAACTTAATGGCATATCCTCACCATGTTCTAAATCATTCGACCTACTTTTTTATGTTAATAATTAGCAACATTCCCACTGACGCTTTGTCTGAGTCATTTAAGTTCCACATATTTACCGTAAATAACCGCTAAAAGGTTAGTATGTTAAGTAAATATCGCATCATGAATGAGATGATTTAGCACAGCAGTTACCCAAGAGGTTGCAGTATTCATTTTTATGAGTTGACTTTTGGTCAAGGCAAAACTTGCTGTTATCAGCAAAAAGAAAACTTTACGCAGCCTTGCTCAAATTTGCGCTTCAGACTGCGTGAAAACTTCTTTTTACGGAAAATTTACGGCGATTAGCCAGAATATGTCGCTGACGAAGAAACCATGTTTAGATGAGGCACGAATGAACGCTGTTTTCGAGGTGGCGTCGCCTGAAGCTCACTTCTTTTCTTTTTCTTCCCCATTTCCTTTCCCTGTCTCCGCGTATCCCTCCCGGGTTACCCATCCCTCCCCCAATCCCATCTGCACGTAAATCTCCTCACCTCCTCTCTGGTCCATTTCCGAGCGCCCGAGCTAGGCGTTCAATCATCCCTTATCTCGTTTGCCCCACTCTCAATCTCGCTCTCTCTCGCTCTTATTGTTCCCTCTTTTTTCGTCTCACTCGACTTACTTCCCCTCGAATCGCCCAGAGGTCCTCTTCCTCTGTGGTGCAGTCGCCGGCCGCCATTTGAAACGGGCCCGTAGGGAGGGAGAACCCGAGGGACATCTGTCGGCGCCGGCCGGGGTCATAGCGCCGTGGGCGGCCTCTCCATCCATTGCGGGGGTCGGACGAGGGAAGGATATGGTTGTGGGTGTGGTTCGCTTTATTGGGTGGGGGGAGGTGGTGAAGGAAGGAAGGCGAACAAAGAGGGTATTATTTTGGTGTAAATTGAAGGACCATTCTTCGATTTTCAATGCCAGTCAGCAAAAAAAATGCCCATCGCTCTGTTCCGTCGAAATGTACGTAATCATGTCGTGCGGAAGATACGATTTTCACAGTTAAGCAGTCAAACGATGAAAGGAAGAAATTCGGGGTTGCCACAGCGTTGAAATTCCTGAATTTTATCGTGTTTTTGGAAAGTTAGAAATCTTTGCGGATTTTGTTGGTGGTAAATTTTCATGAATTGTCAAGTTTAAATGAAAGATGGACTCACCGGGACCACTTCGAAACGGTAAAAAAATTCAAATTTTACACTTCTACATCTACATCAATACCCTGCAAGCCACCAAAAAGGTGTGTGGCAGGGGGTGCAGCACCAGGAGGAAAGGGTAAGGGATGAGGGGGTTAGGGTTTTTCAAATTTAGATGTCCATGCAATTCACTGCAGTATTTTGCGCCACCACTATTGCTATTTAAAAGTGTAATAAGCAACTTAAAAATGCTGTTCGGCTACTAAAAATTTTATTAAGTATTTACGGCTCACGTAACTGGAGGGAAATTTTCAGGATTGTAGGATAAATAATAATGCATTATTGGATTTTTAAGTGTTCAGTGAGATTCCTGTTTCTTGGAAAACGTCATAAGCATCTCTTACTTTCCGGAGAAGTCTAGTTTCTAAAACATGTTATTTCATTATAAAAGCTGTGCGTAAAAAAATTCTTATTCGAAGCAATTTATCTGATAGTGTATGGGAAATGGTTTATTGCAGATAAAACCAGTGTATTCATTGTCTTGATCTCAACGGAAGACTCCAGGGCAAATCACAAGTAAACATCTCGTCTGATAGACATAAGCTCAACAACATTTAGTGTCCAAACTAGAAACACACTGCTCCAAGTAACAAAACAATTCGGTCTCATGGGGGAATAAAATCCTGGAAACCTGTCAGTACACGGTCAACCGCACGGAGGAGAGCCATATAGTCCCATAATCGGATGCTAGTTGTAACTCTGGATGATTGAAATAAAGTTGCTGGATAAGTGAAAGTAGTGACTCAATTCTCAAACGGGTGGGGTAACCAGGGATGTACATTTAGGAGATGGGAATGGAGAAATTGGTTCCTGTGTGCAAATAGGAGGTTGAATGAGAAAAGGCAAACGAGGGACACTTCAATGGACCGAGAGATCCATTGAAGTGCCCGATTGGGGAGAGTCAGAGGGTTGAACTCTCTCAAATTTAGCACAATACAAAAGGAAGGGGAGATTGTGCCCCTGTCGCTGTTACAAATTCTCGTAGCTCTGTGCAGTAGACACTTTGGAGACTCACAATTTGGAAATATCCTAATCACTTCCTTATGAGGCAGAAGGGTCATGCAGAGGTGTTGTTGGGGGAGAAAAAACGGACAAATTCGCGTCTGTTCAGAAATCACGTTTAGCCACAGCCATCACAAGAGAAATGCTTCGAGATGTTGTTGATAATGGAATAACTGGCGTTCGGTTATGTCTCAACGGAAGGATCAGGCGAACAATAACCAGAGTTAAGCTGAGATAATAATAAACTATGATTTTCTAACCTTTCCTTGCTTGCGTATTAGTTCGGTTCCTTTGCATAACGAGCGTTTGCATTCCCAAAGTCTCCGTCTTTTTATTTTCAGCCCTCACCACTTTTACTTCCCCTCCCTGGTGCGCAGTTCTGCGCCATGAACTTAAAAGAGTGCTACGCCTTAGTGCGCGCGTTAGGTGGAGAAAGAGAAAAGGGAGGGATGTCTATACGGGAGGGATGGCGACATAAAGAAGGTGTTAATTGAGTAGAACGAGGAAAAAAGTGGCATGGGGATGAGGATAAAGGTAGGGAAATGTGGTATGGAAGGGGTAGGGGATATGTTGAAATACTAGTTTAAATGAAATGAGACGAGATCGTGTTAGGGGTGTTGCGTGTTGGGACGAGGGTAGGGGACGTGTGCGATAATAATAGCGGTGGAGAGTATCTGGAGAATGAGGAGTGGGACGAGAGACGGCGGACTCTTTGATATTTCTTTTATTCCGGAAAATCCGAAGAATAGACATGTTCACCCTTTTCATTTAACCAGATTTCCGATAGGTCCACGGCCAAAGATGAACCCACAGATTTTTTTAATTCTATTATTTTGGAATTCCGCGCGGTTATCGGAAAAAAAAGCATTTTAATATAGACTTCCTTTAAATACCTTCGTCGGCTGGAATATTCATGGCGTCCGGTGGGTGGGATGCGAAAATCTATCGAGAACGATAGTAATTCCACCAAAAAAAATAATTATTTTTTGACTAGACGGGAATGGGAAGGACTATTAAATTAAAAGTGCGTGAAGTTATTGATTTTAAACAGTACCCTTATCAATAGAAGGTTTTATATGCTAAACCCATTGTAAATGCGTGAGATTTACAGTGATAAATTCAATGGCCTTGACCAGGTTAATTTGCTGGAAGTTTTTGAGATAAGTTTTCGTGAAATTGTACTTGAGTTAACCGAAATAATAATACCGTGCGTGTACTGTACCCATTAGCTCCACATATTACACTTTGTTGCACTTGCAAAGAATATCGATTCCTGTTGCCAAAATAATTAAATCTTGGGGGCTTACCACTTATTAGGGAAGGCAATACGGTCGTTTGTAAAATGTGAAAGCGGTATGAAGTATGGGGTTTGGGAAAAATGAACGTTGGATGTATGCTGAAAGTAGTTGATGGAAGAGAATGTGTTGGGTCAAACCGGTGGTGGGATGGTGAGGTTAGAAGGTGTTCCCCAAACTTGTGTTTGCGCAACTTTGGTCAGCGCAAATAATGGTGCACTTCGAAATCGGAATGATGATTGCTTCGTAACATTTTAGCGTTTAATTCATTTAACTGATAATTTGTCATCTCCATTTCAATATGTCCATGAAAGACAATACAAGCTACTACCAATAAAATTTCTAAAATGCCTCATTAATAGAAATGATTGTTCTTTTTAGATAAAAAATTACAGGGTTGATGTAATGCAAGGAATATATACTGAAGTAAAGGTATAGCGTTTTTCCACGGAATGAATGTTATTTTACGACGTACAATCGTCACAGTCGTTTGGACTCACAGAGCCATCCTCGGGTACAAGACTTGCTGCTGAATTGTTTGGTGTAGTTTGGTATTAGGATCAATAATATCAGAGTACTTGAATTTCAAATACCTATCGAGTTTAATCTTAACTTGTTTGAATTATAGAATACGTTAGAGCTCATTGGCTACCGAACGTTATTGGCGATATTTTAATGGTTCGGTCATTAGTTCATGTTTTCTTGAAATGTATATGGTTTTCAAACCAAATTTAATCAATTCTACCCTCTTAGTACTTTAATCTTGATTTTTGTTTTCATATATTTTAGGGGATAACGACTGCAATCGAAATTCGTCTCCATCGTAAGATATAACCGGGGACCGACTAGTGAATATGCTACGAATGTATACAATTACCTTCACGCCTACATTTTATCATGCGGACGAGTAGAATGGCGTAATTTTATGCCATGTTGGTTCTATAACATTTGCATATTACATATTGTTCAAATGATTGAAATATTGTATATGGTAGATGAAATAGGGGACGGAAGTATCTGCGGTTGCATCTTTACGTGCCATTCATTATCTGTTTCAAGAGTAACCGCCTGCATGAGTGAGAATGTGCTAGCTGGGGTCCTAAAAGTTTGGGTTTAATATAAAGGAGACTGCCGACGATGTTATTTTGTACGAAGGAATTATTTCTTAATCGACTTGCATGGCGACTTTAATAGTGTATGAAAAAATTTAGACAGCAAAGAAACTACTTAACCTTTTCAGCTTTGTATTTATAAATGCTTCAGTGTAACTTGTCACTTCAGTAATACTTGGGCTTCGTGTATTTGACTTGATGCTCGGGAAATGATTTGTGGTATCCGCATTAAGCTTATCAATTGTGAACCATGTATAAACATTCCGTATGAGGTGCAGAAAAAGTAGCGAGCTGGACTCATCTTCTGACACATTTCTTGCCCCTTCCTCGCAGATGTCCCCTCTAGTCCGCGTCTTTCCACATCGGTCGTTTCCTCTTTTTTTTAAACCACTCCGACCTCTCCTACCCGTTCGCCGGCCTCCCTGGTTCCAATTTACCGGAAAAAGTGGTCGCATTCGGGGGTACTTCCGTTTCCCTCCACAATTCTCTGGCGACCGAGTAGTGTTTGATGGTTCGTCATGCCGATTGGCCATTTCCCACACCCTCCACGGAATCCCAACTGCCGCCCCCTCCCCGGCCTCCTCCGCACGCCCTCTCCGACCGGCCTCGTTTTTTATTTCCTTTCCCCGTCCCCGACAAACGCAACCCTCCCACCCAGCCCGCCTCACCTCACATTTTTCTGCAGAGGTGGCAAAGTTGCTCTAGTGCGGGGAGAATAAATCTTCGCATCTCGGAGCGACGGGTGGGCCTGGGCTCCGACGTCAGCTTCGCGGTGACGGCGGAAATCGCCCAAGAATCACGACCCTCCCGAGACGTCGCACACTGGGGTGGGCTTCTGATTTAGCGAAGCACAGCTCGTTTCTCCGATTAAGCGCCCCTTCTGATGAAGTACTTTGGAAGGGTAAATTAAATGTAAGGAAATGTTTTATGTTGATGTTGAAGATTTGCCTGAACAAATGCATTCATGGGAAGTTTTAGCGAATATAATTTGTTATATGTGCTTCGAATAGATATGTACGATATTGAAATATAAATTAAATTCTAGGTAAATTTGTACTGCAAGCGAAAGTTAAGCATTTTAAAGTATGGATACTAATTCCTTAGCGTCTTTTGTGTTAAGAAATAAAGGATATCGTACATTCAATATTTATAAGTAGGAGGTTAAACAAACAAAAAAATCCCTTTTGATAAAACGTAAATTGTGTCTATCATTGAATCAAAACATAACATGAGAGTAGTGTGCACTAATCAAAACCATAGTATAGCCCATTAAAAATTTCAAAAACCAAAAATGAACTCATTCTTATTGACTGTCCAAAGGTACAATATATCCAAGTACTTCACAGTGTACGTGAATATACTACAAATATGCCCCTATCACAGTTATTACTTCAGTAGGTAATGATATGGTTTCATTTTAAAAGATGTAATTTTCGTGCTTCTTTAATGTTCTGAGGATCTGAGTTTCGAAAACGGATTGTTTTTGTTTGCAAAAGAATTTGGTATAGAGTTGTACAGTAATTTTGGACAAACCATTGGTCCTTTGGAGTTCTAATAGTTTCTCTCTTTAGTGCATTTGTTGAAAATGTAAACATTGGAGTGCGTGCGTTCGCGCCACTTTTCCACGCGACACACGCCCATATTGATTCACCTGGTCAACTTGTTTAGCTGAGTAACGGTGTCGTTACTCTGGTTTGTGTATTCCGGGCTCGGAACAGGCTAGGGTCACAAATCACAGACTAACGCACCGTCATAAAGTCTCGTTTTACTCAAGTGATTATTAATTCTAACGGCGATCAAATTATAATAGTGTTTAAATAGCTTTGCAGTATTTATTCAAATGTTTAAACAACCAAACTGTCGTACAAAAAAACTTTGTCGTCCCCAAATCGAGCAAAATATAAGTAGAGGTAAACGTAAAAAATGCATTCATTAATTCAATTTACGGAAAATCCATCAACCCGAGTTTGTGTGCAGAACGAGTAATTGCTGCAAGGCGCAAGAAGATAGAGGCGACACTGTGTGAGATTTGATTCATTCCACAACAGGGAGGGGTCCTTCAGGCACAAGAGCGATTTATATCCAGGAGAAATAATAATGAATAATGTCCCACCGGTGGTAAACAAATGCCGCTCGCATAATTTGGTGGGGCCGGATCGGCATCGCATATTGCTCGGTCTTGTCGTATTTTTTTTTATTTCTCCGATTTCGGGACTCGTATCCGCCGTAGGAAGCGTTGGGGTCATGGGAGGCGATGAATTCTTAACTCCGGGATTCGATCACGCTCTCTGTGGATTGGAGAGCTGCTCGGTCGGCTTCGTCCCGTTGGGGGACTCACCAAAAAATCATCCACCCTTGGAGCGGAGCCAATGGCCTGGTCCTGTTCTCATCTACATCTACATGGTACCCTGAGAGCCGCTTAGAAGGCGTGCTGCAGGGGGTGTTAGGTCTCTAGCCTTCAGTAAATAAATTAGTTAGTGCTTTAGATTAGTGTTTTACAGCTTGGTACGACTTTTGCGCCTAAGAGAGCTTGGTAAGAATTTTTTTCGTTGCTTAACTTAGTATTTTTTGTGATCGCGAATCTTACGAGGAAGAAATAATCGCTGAATCTATTGGATCTGCAGTCTACACCCCTTATCTAATCCGATTGTTTGAATATACCGCAATAATGAGGGATTAAATGATTTATTACGTGTTGTAAGTTAGATTCCCTGACTTGTACCTTTCCAATAGGCTTATTCTCGCTTTCTCCCTCCGGTCTTAGAGGGACTCACATCCTTGTCGTGCTATCAACCACGTTACGCACGCAATCTTACCGTAGGATTTCTTCATCAACCTAGCGACCTTCTTTACTCCTCTTCTATCTGCTTAATTAACTAATTTTTAATTTCTTGTTCCTATTACCCATCAATTGGATGTAATTTTTTTCAAAATTGCTCCACAAATCTTCTCAACGTGCTTGCTTCATAATAAGGGTGATGCCATAGTCCTTTACTTGTTTTTAATATCTCAGAATTACCATCATCGCGTGTTATCAAATCGGTTTGCAGCTGCACTACCAGGACATAATATTATCTACTGCTAATATCTTCATCGTCCCTTTTGATATTCCTACGTCCGTCTCGCTGATATTCTTTCATCGTCTCTTTTGTCTTCCACCAACTCTTTCTCGCAATTCATCCTTGCCCTTACTCTGTCCTTCCTCTCAATGGTTCCTTCATTTACAGTCTTCCATAAACTATCTTGGCTGAGAAAGTGCCGAGTTAGTTTTTCGCTTCTTCTTGCAACTGCCCTCCATAGACCTCTCTCTTCAGTCACTCATCGAGGGAATTTTACATTTGTTATTCTTATTTTATTTTCATTATTCGTCGATAGCATCACGTTTCTATATTTTTCAATCTCTCTTCTCTGCTTCTCCTATCATCCATGTCTCACAGCCGCAGAAAGTAAATGCCACACCTTTGCAAATTTTAAATTAGTGCCTTCATTACGAGATATACGTATTTAGACAAAACATCCTGCTAGCCGTTGGTAGATGTTTTTTTCTTTAAAAAACATGTTTCGGTAGATCTTTCTCCCTCGCTATTCCGGCTGCCTTAAGAAGAAAAAGAAGAATTTATGAGCTGGAATCCCTCGGGAGAGTAAGACGGCGGTTTTCACATTGCCCCTTCAGTGCTTCAGCCGCTGAAGATATTTTTCCAGAGTGGATATTCAGATAGAATAGGAGGAAGTCAAATCGAAACTGACGTATTTTAATTTTTGTGTTGTTTTGCGTTGGGCGAGATACAATTGTCGGTTCTTTCGTCTTCTGCCTCTCTGCATCGCGCATTGTCCGAGAAAAGAGAATTCCTTATTGCCCAAAGATATGCTCTATTACAATACTGCGGACTTCATGTCACGTCCATAATAAGTTTATGGCGTTGTTTATTGATCCTTGTTATAAAATAAGTTGTATTTTTCTAATGTATGCAAGAATATTTTGCGATTTAACAGGTTATTAACTGTAAATTATCGTGAACTAGTGGTAAATATGGTACAGGTAAATTTTCTTATTAAAGATTCCTTGACCGCAAGTACAAGTCTCGTTGAGGTCGTGAATCAAACCTTGCTTTTATGACCGAATGGAGCTCATATTGAAGTTTTCTTGTTCGAATTTTTTATCGAAGTTTTATGGTTTCGTGATTAAGGCGGTAAGGGCTTAATAAAGTTGAATTGAGTGAAGAAAAATGAGTTCATTTAGATACATGACTTCGGCCGTTATTTCATTCCTACAGCGCATTAAGATGCATAGCTGTACAGAACGCCTTTTGTCTTTGAATTTCAAATACTTGGAATTACCTTATTTAGTCATTTCGTACTGCCTGAACTTAAAAAAAGTAAGATCACTGGTAGTAACTTGAATGAAGGGAATTTACCAGAATTATAAGAGTTTTCGTTTACTCCAAATTAATTTTAATGAACCATACGTTGCCGCTTTCTCCAAAATTTTCAGCTTCTTCATCGCGCAGTAATTATATAATTATAGAGCGCCATCATATTTTTCACAATCGATATTTTATGTGCAAGTCGTAAAATTTTATTAGACATTCATGAGCATAATATGCGCAATGTTTTGTCTCGTTACCACCTAGAAATCCACTTTTAGTTACTTTCCGTGATTTGGAATGTTTCAATGTATCTTGAAAATATATACTTACCGACCGACTTCCTTCTGTGAAGAGTTACATCCACGCTGAGAGGCTTTTGGAAAAACTGCGTTGAGATGAATCTTTTTAGTTTTTTAGAAGTAGTTTTCCACGACGTTAAACGGCCGTGTGCAAAAACATGGGGTACAGAGTAAGTGTCCACGAAATAGTTTCTCTTTAAAATGTTTGGACATGGTCGTGCATCTCAAGGGATGAATGAGTACCACAAATTTTCCAAGAGTCATTTCTTAATTCGCCTCTGTGAACATTGCACTGAAAGTATTTCTCGTCTGAAGCTACGCAGCACAGTACACGAAAAATAAAACATATTCAGTCCCTCGTAAAAGCACCGTACAGAAATAAGTCATTTTTCCAGGCAGGTAATGAATTTTGTGAGACTCTTCTGTCTTGGGAATTCCCCGAAAAATTTCCTGTCATGGAAAGGATTTGTGCTCTTAAAAGGATGAGCCTTGCGGATGTATACACTCATTCCAGCGACCTAGTTAAAAGCGTAATAGAAATGGCTTTCTGTTGGTATGATTACTCTTGTGGAAGTCTCTTGCCTTGTTTGTCTTCCAACATGCTAATAGTGAAAGGTCGTAAAGCAGTTATGGTGAGGTTCCGTTTTCTAATAAATCTCATTTTTCTTGCCATTAATAAAAATAAAGAAGTAGTAACACTTTTCCACCAGATATCTATTTAATTCTCAACCCAATTCATTGTAGTACATCATATTCAATTGAAAACTGCAGTCATGTGCCGACTTATATACGATACCTTTTTAACCGGGGAGGGGAATCAGTGTTAGGAAGATGAAGGGGAATGTGGCTTGAACGGAAGAAGTAAAGATAGGGGAAGGGTTAACAGATGGTAGCGAAATGCAATATAAAATAAAACGGTAAAGATATTCAACAGAAAAGAGAATGTCGGGATCCCACTTCAGTGATTAAGAATTATTTGCTCATTATGCATGAATTCCATCACATCCCGCCTGAAACTACGCAATTTGTTATTAACCATTGGATTGATTTAGTTGGATAGTATATTTTTCACTCAATTTTTCAGTTCATGCGTTGAATATTTTATAAATATCCTGTTTTTAAATGCTTTTTGAATCTTGCCCTCTGGAGTTGATGACGTGAAAGTTTGGAGCGCTTTTTGGAGTGCCAATAAACAGAAATTTGCGATAATGGCAGAAGTGTTACGGAATGGTTATAAAACAGTCGATTGTAAAATGTCATTTGGGAGTAAAGAAATGTATAATCAAAAATATATTAGCTAGTTTTGATAGACTTCTCGGATATACTGCGCTCTTTGATGAAGTTCAATTTAGGAAATAATGAAACTGTGGTGTTCACGGTAACGTTGTATTACTAAGAAGCAGGAAGCTAAAAACCTCTGGGTCATGATTGAATCCATGTAGTTACTGCGATTACGTAAGAATGTTTTGCTGAGCGTTACTGTGTCATACCTCAGGAGGATGTGATTCCTCGCGTGCAGCCGGTCATTCTTTCATTCCCTTAGGTCGGATATTGCGAGGAAGAGACTTAATTATTGGTATTAAGAATCGAGTGAGTGCTGTGCACGGATTTTGGTAGAATGTAGGGATCGGAAAGAAATTCCTTCGCGTCATGAACTACTCATCGTCTGTTGATGTTAAAAACTTCGAGTTTTGTCTTTCGTCCAATATATTTTAATACACTTATATTTTTCACTTTAGTGAATAATTTTAGAGTTTTTTTCTTTTATCAATAGTCTTTTCCATTTAATTTGCGTTTGACGGTTCATTTTACCGAGGAGTTAATTGAAATCCCTGATTGTGAGAAAATTTGGGAAATGCAGTATTTAAAGGAAGTTTTCTGAAATGCTTAATGATTAATAGACATTTTTATGTGTATACTACAAATCAAATCAATCTATTCTGCTTTGAGTTGTTCATTTTAATAGATTTGAGAAACTTTGAAAAAGTACTAGCGCTCATGAATGATTTTTCCTAAATTCAGTATATCCTCCATAAATACCGGTTGTAAATGCCACTCTACCTAATTTTCGTTCTGGTGGCCTGTGACGATACTGAATTATTTACGTCAGAAAGGGTGTGAAAGGTTGTAAATTGACTTCAACGTATTTAAATTGTCAAGTATAATAATATTATACGCTTTCATTTTGTACTATATAGTACAAATATTGTACGATTTTGAATTTGATGGGGAATGGAATTTTTATCTTCCCTTCACACAAATGTCACTATTCTATCTTTTCTATCGTTTACCAAAATATTCAGTGGGCTATTTCTCGTTTCACTCAAGTCATGCAATGTGGTAAGATTAAAAATGTATTAAATGCATTTTACGTGAGTGAACCAACGTATGCTTAAGTACAGAGATAGTTCTTTCGATTTTAGCAGCTATTTTAAAACTAATACATCAATTCGTCTATGTCCATCGTACCGTCATACTTTTTTAAATAAAAACCTGAAGACATGTATTCGTCTTTTAAGTATGGTGTCTGGGGGTTGCCTTTTTCTAATATGGCCGCATAGGTGGGGTCAATTTTCAGCCAGAAATCTCTTCTTCAAAACAATGTATTCTTCAAACACTCCCTAGGTTTGCAAAAGGTTTTAGTGTAAATTTGAACATCACTAAGGAGTCATAGTCACTTGAATATTTGGCTGTACCTAATTATTTCAATGTAAATTTTAAATTGACCTGAATTATTTTTATCTGCTTAATACTATTTCAAATGAAATCATCTCAACTGAGGGCATTTTATTTTACAAGATAATGCATGAGAACGTCTCGAAAAAAATTATCGGAAAATCCCTGTAGTTGCCTAAGGGAACAGCTATATTATGTATCCATGGGTGATATTTACATCCCGTTGGGTACTGGGACAGCAGAGTCATGAGATCTGGAGGGTGAATCCATGCTCCAACTCATGCGAGGTCACTTGACGCATTCGCTTTCGAAGGAAGAGTATATGGTGAGGAGGGAGATGAGCCACAGGTGACGCAATACCATTCATCTTTGAAATGTTCTCATTCCATTCTGAACCGTATGCCAATTTGTTAAAAACAGAACTACAATTTGAAATAGATAAAATTGATGAGTAGAAGTAAATCTTCTCGGTTTCTAGAATTTGGATTTTCCGGTTTGTTCATCATCGTCGTATCTTTTGACTCCTGAAAACGACAAACTCGTTAGAAATCGAAGCGTAGCGGTGATGGTGAACACGACCCGACAGAAAATCCGATCCTAGAAAACAATATATATTTAGCGAAACAAGTTTCATGATAAGAAGACCGTGCAAATCAAGATATATCAGTTGTATATCTAAAATATAATGTATCAGATTGACAATGAGGAGGACTAACATGTAAAATCAGTTATATGTAGACATTACCTATGGTCTTCAGATCTTCATTTTAGCCAGTATTTGCGGAGCAAACTACTAACTTATAAATTAGAAAGCGTACAACCATTCTCCTTTCTCGGAGGCAGTGTAACTCGGAATGAAAGAAATTCAATAGGTGTGAAGTCCAGAATGGCTTAAGCTTTAATTGCGTTAAGTGGTGATGAAGCAAGTACGACTGTGCACTATGAGTTTACTATGAGCAAAGAAGACAACCATAAATAGTGTAACATTACGCATACTCATTCTTGTGTTAATCAGTTGACCTTTGACATGAACCATTTGGAAAGAGGATAAATTGATAATAGATATCATGGACTCCTGCTGCTGGTATTAAGCTGATGTAGATTAAATGGGCATACATGTATAAAAGAGGTAACGAGGAATATTTAAGTATGATGAACAAAGTGTAGGCAATATGGTGCACTCGGCGAAATAAAATCACAGGATGGGAACGGATTCCCAATCATGGAGAGGCAAGGTACAAAATGGAGTGGGGGAAATGGAAGAGGTCCTGTGCGTATGAAGACAAATGGACAATACTTAGCACCAGTAGAGAGGGAAAAGGCGCCGGGTGAAGTTGATGATTTAGCTTCCTGAGGGGAGAAGAGAGCCTTGCCTTTGTTATGTTGTTTTTGTTGCCTTAGGCTTTACATAAATAGTACGTATCGAGTTAATCGTTGTATTTAATTGATTCGATGGCGAGGCATACAGTTTTGTAGCTTAATACTACGAGAATTTTCGTTATAATTTCTCAAAGGCCAGTTTCCGCTGTTCAATACCATCCAATACTAGGCAAATTGAAAAAATGGGGAATCTAAATTGTTTCAATTGAAATGGATAAATGGAAGGCTGGCTGTGTTTAATCATGCCGAAATGGGAGATAGGAGAGCAATTGTGGGATGAAAAGAGTAACAAAACGAGGACTGCCAAACAGTCGTTGTCATGAGATAGGTCACTTATAAAGTACCTTATCAGTGTGACTGATTACCATATTATTATTCAATCGATGCTGTGTAAACTAAGGGATCGTATTATATTTTTATCCAGGGTAAATTTCATAGTGTTACCCCAATGATTAAATCATTAGAGATTTAAAGTATTTCTGCCTTGTCCGGCTCTCATAATTTAAACGGTTGTAAACAGGACCTTTCCATTTTCTTTCTCTCTTTCTCTCTCTTCTCTTCGTAGTTTTGTATTGGCTGAGCGTATGGGTGTGTAATCACGCAGAACCTCTGAAAGTTTTTATTTTTTTTATTGACATGCCAGTAGCGGCCAGTGGTATTTTAATATTTATCCCATATTTTTGGGTATTTTTATGTGGTTATTGATTGTTATGTCTTTCTGTTCTATTTTTTCGTGAAAAAGTCAATGGCAATTTTTTAAATGTACGAATTGTGTTGTCGCGTCTACTAAGAGTGCCTTTAAGGTATTAATTGGCATTTTCAATGTGGTTTGATCACTGGAATTGAACATCTTATTTAGTCAGCTTATTAATATTTTGTCACTAAACTTTGAACAGGCAAGTGAATCGTAATATAGCTGTTCGACAATAACCACTTTAATCAAATGTATCTTCGTTAATGTGTCCACGTCCAGGATTATTAGTAGCGGCATCAGGCTCGCACACGTACCCTGTGCGTTTTTTAGATGCGCGGTTACTGGCTGGGCAAAAGTTAATTTATGTTCAAGTGTCACTCCCAGGTATCTCACTCCAACCAACACTTTTACCCTTCATTTCACGTTAAGGTATTTTGATATCAAATAACGTTACGGTATACATAATTCAATATATTTTTCTTGATAATAGTTGAGTGAGATTCAAATGACAAGTAAAAGTTAATAATGTTTCAGTAATGCGGCAGAAAAAATTTATTCTCTTATTCATTTGAATTTTAAAGTTTCAATCATATGACTGGCCTGATCTAAAGTATTACATCCCTAAGTTAAATATGTTGTCACAACTTTCCTGTAGCGTTTTACCCTGCCATTTGGTGCCCAGCTAGTGAACTCAGGCTTGCTTACCCGAGGGTTGTTGGCTCGAATATCATTTAATGGACAAAGGAAGTTGTTCAATAGTTTCAGCCTCAACTTTGTGGAAGTTCATTTTAATAAATGAAAAAGAAACACTTTGTTTCAATCCACCACTTTATTACAGGTACGACTAGTTTCGACGCTACGGCGTCATCCTCAGGTACCTGAGGATGACGCCGTAGCGTCGAAACTAGTCGTACCTGTAATAAAGTGGTGGATTGAAACAAAGTGTTTCTTTTTCATTTATTAAAGGAAGTTGTATTGGCATATTGATGTTTTTTCTGGTTTAAAGTACTGCTTGATGTAATTTAGGCACCACGGGATATTATTAACCCGGTTAAATTATCACAGACTAAGGATAAGGAACGTTGCCAATATCCCATTATTATCATTTATGTAATAACTTTTTGTATTTATAATTTTATTTTTATTTATGTAACCTGCAAGCCACCGCTAGGGTGTGTGGAAGCTGTTTGGTTGCATGATGGGTCTAGAGGTTCAGGTTTTCTATTCGCGTTAATTATACCTATATTTGGACATTGATGAAGGCTTGTCATCAGTAGTTTTTAATTGTGACTGTGTTTGAATTATTAAGTTACACCAACGCCACTTGTTTCGTTGTTGATCGGAGCTTAATTCCATGCATGATTTCCTGGCTCGGAGATTATGAAATTGAAATCGTCACTCGGTAGGCTGTGCTTTTTTTTACCCGTCTGATTGGTGTGGTGTTGTATATTTGTTTATTTTATTCGTATTGTACCGACAAATGTAGTGTGGAGGTAGCCGACCATTTCACTACATTTCTTGTTTCTTAAGTGGAGCAAAAGCTACAGCAACAAGATTTATTACCAGTTAAGTGAAGTGGGTGCTTCCTAAATATAGCAATGAAATGTTAAGTAGGTAGAATTTTAATATCATACGATAATTACATCGTACAAGACACTCGGCAAATGTCCGTTATATCCTTAAAATTTAAGTTGAATTCACATGAAAATCTCGATAATTGCGTTATCATATTCGTATATTTTGGTACTTGATATTAAAAAAAACATATTTCCGTGAATTCGTTACATATTAAAAGACTAAGTTGAAGTTAAGCTTAAAAACTGAATTGAAATCCAAACGAATGTAATTACTAATAACATTTTATCTCCAAAAAAACTTATATATGTAAAGCTTTTCCATGTTTTCCGCCAGTATATGTAATCGAGTTTCGAGAAAAAAATCACAAAGATATTTTTTAAATAGCCTTTGTTGAGAGTATAACGTAGTTACAGTTTAAGCGCAAAAAATAATTATCAGCTGAAAATGGTTGAAATAGCAACATTTCCTTAATAGTACTAGTAGTGAGTCGCGCTATAAATTGACCAAATTGGAATTTACCGCTTTCTCATTCTTTGTAGAAGTAAGCGACCGAAAATATTTTCTGCGGCTGAGCTTGAGTTCTGCAGCTTAACTTCAACCAATATGTCTTGATATTTTCAGGCAGTCGTAACGCGACTTTCGTCTATCTATCAAGAGTCAAAATTGTAGGTAACCTAAGATTCCCAAAGATGAGATCCAGTTATAAAGATTCGGTCCAGTTCCCGTAGAGCTACGCTTGGTAATTGTTTGCGACCATTTTCCCTCACTTTAAAAACAAATCACGTGAAAGAGCAATGTGTTCGTCTAAAATTTTGCAATTTCTTGTTTTCATCAAATTAAGCAGATTCTGAACGAATTGTAAATACGGTTGGTTCCACCTTCAACCAGGTTTAACTACGAAAACTTGAAGGAAGTGCGCCGGACTGACCAGTTTCTTTGAGATGTTCTAAGCATGAAATGCATTTCAGCAAATTTATTTCACCAAATCATGAACAACCAAAGAAGTTTTATCTCATTGTTTACCTCGCCTTCAAAGGAATCCTTAAAAATACCCTAAAGCATACTTATCCTAACTTTACAAATAAAATGCTGTTAGCTATTAGAGAAGTCGAAATTTGGAAATATTAATCCAAGTCGAAACAGCAATCTTCTCTGCTAAAAAAATCATCTCCCTCGTAGCTAAAAGCGACCATCTTATCAGGATCAATATGAGAAGCCTGCCTTTTTTTTAAGAGTTAGTATTGTACTGGGAGTGTATTTTTCAATGCATTGAAAGGTGGCGAGACTGAAGGCTTTCTTGGAGGGGAGATACACTGGCATTTAGGGAAACGAAAGGAAAAGAATTGGCTTTTTTGAGAACATTAAGTCAGGCTAGAAGTATAAATAATTTATGATGGAAATAATGCTGAGGAAAATAAAGAGCACGACCTGAAAGTAAGCGCTTATTTGCACACAAAGGTATATAAATTTGAATAGGAACCGTCCAAAATCTGCTTTATATTGTGTAGATTTCCTATTAAATTTGTGTTTGTCAAGGACAGACAGTAAGCCAAGTTTACCATATTCCTGGTTTTCGAAGATTACGGGTGAATGCCAACCCAAAAGATTGACTGCTGCTCCGTGACAACACCGTCGCCCACACAACACACACTCTAGGTATCTCCGCCAAATCTTGGCCAAAATCAGATTGATCATCATCCCACGCACACCTACTCTGGCCTTGGCACCGCGATTTCTCTCTTGTTCCCGTGATCGTTGGGGGTGCAGAAAGGTCGCACATTTTCCGAACTCTGATGAAATTCAGATATAATATCACACGTTTGCTAAAAAAATGGACGAATAAAAGGACATATCGATTCTTCAAAATTGTTGTGGGTATGAAAAAGTCGGTATAGTCCATAGCCATAAAACGGAACGAGGGGGTATCTGCGAGCAAATAATGCGAAAAACCACATGAGTGAACTCGGAAGTGGGAAAAATCTTAAGAAAAGTTCATAGAGACCTGGAGGCCTTGAGTAGTAGTTGAAAGTTTTTGGAAAAATTGAATTAATACATTGTTTGAATTCCTAAGATTCCTTATTGAATAATCGGCGAAATACATATTAAAATCATATATATATATATATATATATATATATATATATATATATATATATATATATATATATATATATATATATATATATATATATATATATATATATATATATATATATATATATATATATATATATATCCCTCCCCGGACTACAACCTTGACGTGGTGGAAGGGCTTGTGCGTTCCGATGACCCCTAGAGCTGTACTGGCGGGAGTAATAAAAATTGCTCCTGGTAGGGTCACCCATGCCAGATAGGTCGAAGGTTAGGAGCCAGACGAAAGGTAGTCCACGCAGCGTCTGTTCCTCAGTGAGGCGGCTGCAATGGCGTCTGACCCCAGTGGGGCGGCCAGTAAGTGATGGTGTCACGTTAAAAACACTATTGAGGAAGGCAACGGGAAACCACCTCAATTATCATTCCCAAGAACAATGTGATGGACAATAGAGATATTTTGAGTCCTGGCAACCACGGGGCTCGGCCCAATCGGCCGTGTGTCGTGCCCGGCAGCGGGGGAGGCAAGGCTTCCGCGGTCGTCATCCCACGAAACCCTTGCAAGGGAAAACCAGCAGCAGCAGGACAGAAGACGCAGGAGAAGAAGACCAAATTAGTTAGAATAGGAACGTGGAATGTTAGGACAATGATGAGGACGGGGAAATTGGAGAATGTTAAGCGAGAGATGGAAAGGGGAAATATAGATATTTTAGGTCTATGCGAGGTGAGATGGAAAGATAGCGGGGATTACTGGAGTGATAAGTATAGAATAATATACAGCGGTGGGGACGAGAGCCAACGAGGGGTCGCCATAGTATTAAATGAAGAGGTAGGAAGAAGCGTAGTCAACATAGAGCAGGTAACGGATAGAATACTACTAGTGGAGATAAAAGCAGAACCGACGAACTTAGTTATTATCCAGGTATACATGCCACCGAGCAACCATAAGGAAGAAGAGGTCGATAGGATATACGATCAGTTAGAGGACATGATTGCATGTGTTCCTGCAGGGAAACATTTGATAGTGATGGGGGATTGGAATGCGACAGTAGGCGAAGGAAGAGATGGTGATGAGGTGGGGGACTACGGTTTAGGCACGAGGAATGACCGCGGGGAGAAAGCAGTTGAGTTCTGCAGGAGACAGGGGTTAGTTATCACCAACACTTGGTTCAGACACCACAAAAGACGCAGGTATACATGGAAAATGCCAGGTGACTCGGGAAGATATCAGCTAGATTATATCCTGGTTAGACACAGGTTTAGGAACAGTGTGATAAATTCCCACAGCTTCCCGGGAGCGGATGCGGACTCAGACCACAATTTAGTTGTTATGAAATGTAGCGTACGTTTTAAAAAGATAAGGCAGGGGCGGCGAGTTAGAAAATGGAATGTAGAAGCATTAAATGGGTTGAAAAGAAAGGAATACAAACAGGCGGTAGAGAAAATCATGGAGGACGGTAAAGAGCTAAGTACTATTGAAGAAAAATGGGAATGTATCAAGAAAGGGTTGTCTAAAGCGGCAAAAGACACTATTGGAACCGTTAACGCTAAAAGGACTCGTAAACCATGGATCACGGATGAGATGATTACAAAAATGGATGAGCGGCGAAAATGGAAGAATATAAATACAGAATTAGGCAAAATGAAGTACAAAGAATTGAACAATAAATTGAGGCGGGCAACAAATAAAGCAAAGGAAGCATGGTGGAAGACGCAGTGCGAGAATATGGAAAGTCTGCAGAGGAAGGGGGAAATCGGTGCGCTTTACAGCATAGTTAAATCTTTATCGGGAAGTAAGAAAGGGAGATCAACGATAGCAGTTAGAGATAAGGCCGGTAAGGTAATAGTTGACGCAGGAAAGATCCAAGAGAGATGGAAGGAATATGTAGAAGACCTGTATAGTAAAGAGCTTAGACCAACAAAGTTAGACATTGAAAAGGAACATGACGTAGAGGAAGATAGCTTAGGTCCAGGCATACTAGACAATGAGATAGAAAGGGCATTAAGGGAGATGAAACTAAATAAGGCCGTGGGGGTAGATAACATTCCCGTGGAACTTTTGAAATGCTTGGGAAAATGTGGGAGGAAGAGGCTATATGGGCTGATCCGTAGTATTTATGAGGAGGGAATCTGGCCGGACGACTTTGTGAGATCAGTTTTAGTTCCTATTCCGAAAAAGGTAAAGGCCACGTCATGTGAGGACTATAGGACAATTAGTTTGATATCCCACGCAGCTAAGGTTGTTCTCAGGATCATAAACAAAAGGATAGAGAGTAGGGCAAATGATTACTTAGGGGATGATCAGTTTGGGTTTAGGAAGGGGAGAGGTACGCGTGATGCCATTGCAGTAATGAGGTTATTAATCGAGAGGAATATAGAACACAACCAGGAGGTATTTGCCTGTTTCGTAGATTTCGAAAAAGCGTTTGATAGAGTGAATTGGGAAAAACTAATGAGTATATTGCAGAAAATAGGAATAGATTGGAGGGAAAGGAGGCTAATCCGCAACCTGTACATGTCTCAGACTGCTCAGGTGCGGGTGGGAAACGGGGAGTCAGGATGGGCAGTGTTAGGAAGGGGTGTAAGGCAGGGTTGCCCATTATCACCGTTGCTGTTCAACCTGTACGCAGAAGAAATGATCAAAGAGGCATGGGAAGAACTCGAGGTAGGAATGAAAGTGGGCGGGGAATTCGTAAAATCAGTTAGGTTTGCTGATGACCAAGCTTTAGTTTGTCAGTCAGCCAAGGGGCTGCAAGCATTGCTTAGTGAATTGGAAATTCAGTGCGACAGGTATGGGATGAGAATCAATATTAATAAAACAAAGGTTATGCGATTTTCTAGAAAGAAAAAGGCCAAGCTTAACATTAAAATAGGAGGGCAAAAGCTAGAGCAGGTAGACCAGTTTACGTATCTCGGTAGTGTTTTGGACCAACACGGTCAAAGTAGTAGGGACGTAAGGAGAAGAATTGCGCTAGGCAAAGAGGCTTTCACGAGGAGGGAGTTGATGACGGGGACTTTGAGTAAGGATGTTAAGAAAAGACTCGTAAAAACTTTGATATGGAGCGTAGCTATGTACGGCGCGGAAACGTGGTCATTGAAGCAGGAGGATAGACGTAGACTGGAGGCTTTTGAAATGTGGGTGTGGAGAAGAATGGAGAAGGTGAAATGGACAGAGAAGAAAACAAATGAGGAAGTACTTGGTATGGTGGGCGAAGAGAGGGGTTTGTTGGGAGCAATCCTATGGAGGCAGGAAAAGTGGATGAAGGGGGTGTTGACCGGCAGTGGGATGTTGAAGACTGTGATAGAGGGTAGAATGTTGGGCAAAAGAGGAAAGGGAAGGAACAGGATAGGGATGTTGGACGGGATGAAGGGAGGAAGAAAGTACTCAGAGATGAAGAGGGACCTGATATAGAGTAGGATGATGGATTTTGTGTTTTGTTAGGAGTAATAAAATATTTGTTTGGTGGTTGTGTCAGTCCAAAAACCTACCTTAACCGGTAGATTACTTAAAAAAAAAAAATATATATATATATATATATATATATATATATATATATATATATATATATATATACATGTGTATATATATATATAACGATTGTATGGAAAAACTCACACGAGCGGCGCAATAATGGGCTGACACAATATAACACAAATAGAATAGCAACATTTAAAAGGACGCTCGCACGGTAAATTGTTCGAGCTTTCGGCCCTCTCAGAGGCCTTCTTCAAGCGAGTCTCATATATATATGGCTCGTCTCTTTCTCCTGGCCATGCGTGCCACGAAACGCACTGTTCCTATCCTTTATGATGTTGTATATTTGCTGGTGAAACTGCCTCCTGACGCCATCGCCAAAGAATCGGTGCATTTGGTTAATATATAAGACCCGGAAATCTCAGCGTAAATTATGTTTCCTCGATATCTCAAGTGGTTAAAGCATCCGCCCGGCAAGTGGAAAGATCCGGTGTTCAAGTCCCGGTCAAGGAAAATGTTTTGCACTTGTCATTTTCCTGATTCCGCCTTCCCCACATTTCCCGTGTTCGTCCTTTATATATGTTGCTGCACCTTATATCTATTTCCATGTGAATGAATATATATATATATATATATATATATATATATATATATATATATATATATATACAAGGAAAGGGCACACACACACACTCACAGATAAACTTATTAAGCAGCTTATGTACCTACGGTAATGGCGAAGGGTCTTAAACAATTAGTTTCCTTGCCCATCCGCGCCAATGGTTAGTTCGCCAGTCAGATTAAGAAAAGGGAACTTAACACCGAACTGCCTCCGAGGTTCACTTGCGTTAAATTAAATGGTGCAAAGATTATATGCCGAGGACGGGTTTGAGAGCCTAATCATTAACTCGGCCCCGGAGCTTTAAGAGACTACGACTGGTAATGAGGAGTGGAGGAGAACTCGGTTAACTGCGGAGCTGGCGGTTTATTCGGCGGACAAGAGCATAGTAGCCGACATCGTTGGCTCGATCATTTGAGAGCTATAAATAGAACCGTGAGCCTTCGAGCATTAGCCAACACCCACCGCCCGCTAGCCCTCCGAGGGGGGACTTCTCCGGCAAGCATCATCGCCGCCGACCAAACAGCCACTCGGCCGATTCGATTGTTTACCGCTCTCATCGCCGCCTCCTCCCGACTCTGGGGACGGGGGAAGGGGAGTGGAGGTGAAGGCGAGTCAACGACGTCGTCACGAAGCATATCGATCCTCCCCTTCGCTTCGTTCTCTCCCGAGGCTTGAGGAGCGGAGAAGGAATATAAATACAGACGGAATTAGACGGATTGAGCGGGACGAAAAATCTCCATTTCTCCGCCTTCGACACCCACCCACACTTCCATCACCATCCCATCCCCCTTGACGGTTTTCTCGCGGGTGTCAGGGAAGACCGAAAAGTGTCCCCAAAACCGCAAAATATGTGAGGAGAAGGATTGGAAGGAGAGGATTCCCGCGTGAGTTGACTTGATTCAATACTCGTGAATCGGGATGCAGCTTGACGAGAAGTTCGTTTCCGGCGTCATCTCCGTTTCTCTTGTCTCTCGTGTCTCGCTACCGAGGATCCCGGGCGCACCCACTCCCGCCACACCCTCCCTCCTCGGTAGCCCTTTCTTTTCCTCGCGACCTCGTGACGCTTTTCCCCCTCCCAAGTCCTCTCACTCCCTCTCTTCCGTTCCGATTCTGAATTATGGATTCGATATTTGTGTTACCCTGTGATTCGTTTGAGGCATGAATTAAAATTCTGGTGTGTGAACTTATAAAGGGTACGTAGGTGTAGATCTCATCACAGTCAACACTGATCATCCATCGTTAGATTAATCTCTTCAACTCGCTGATAATTTAGTAGTAGTATTTAGGGAAGGCGACCGACAGCTGAGGTCATTTGCGCCATTAGGGATGGATAGGAAAGGATGAAGGGTGGACAGAAACCCGGCGTCGGCATTGGCCTGCTCTTTACGAAAGGCGCCTAGGGGTCCGTAGCTTAACGTCCCATCCGGCGGACGGCGTACTCACTCAAAGTGCCCTCCAAAAAGCACCTCAAGTAAGGATCTAGATACCACTGAAAAGTATTCAACACCGCCGGAATTTGAACCCGAGAATTCTGGGTGGGAAGCCAGTACGATAGCCACCTCAAAATCTCGATCCCCCTCGCTGATAATTTCTCCAACCCGTTAGTCCTATCATATTTCAATATTTCTTATCTCTGGTGAATGCTATTATTCTTGTACCATGTAACACATGACACCACGTGCGTCATTCTCTATCGTTCATGTTATTCGCTATGTGCTTAGTGTGTCGTCATGAGATGGTTTTGTCCTGAAATATGTCCGTTGCGGTTATCCCTTTGTCTATTCAGAGTTTTTAATTGAACTTCTTTCTTCTGCTTCTCATCAAAGAATGTATAATTATTTATTCGATCCGTTTACTTGAATGTCATCATTTTCCTCCTGTATTACCTAATTTTCCATGTTACCATTCCAGTCTTCTCGTTTCTGCCGCTATTATTTTTATACATCGCTACTTCATTACAGAGAAATAGTCATCAGTTATTAAGTGAATTGTGTCCTGACCTCCGGGTTTGTGTTTTTTCGCTGATGGCATATTTTTCTCTTGTTCGAACGCTTTCTGTACGTGGGTGTCTCTGATACTGATTTTCTTCTTGCCTATACATAGTTTCTGTTCTGCTTATCGAGCAGTAAAAATTTTGCTTTCTTTTTATCCTCTAATTTAATTTTGGTCCTGCCTTCTGTTATTGTACCGCAAACCATAAAATTTGCTTTAATTTTATTCCTTAGGTGTTAATTCTTCTTCGTCTTCTTTATATCTACTTACCTAAAACTGTGAAATGAAATGCGCAAGTTCGGATTTTTCCGCAGGTCTTTTTCACTTTCATATTCTCGATATTTTTTATTTATAGCTTAAAACGCATAACACCTTTAAAAGGACCGAAACCGTTGAAGTTCGTGGGTTATCAGCAGAAAATAAAGTCTGTTGAAAATTACAAACTCCTTTAATGTGGATATCAGTAGCCTGTTTATAAAAACTGATACTGTACTGATATTAATAAATGATCCAACACTTGCTACTTGCCTCCATACTACAATATGGTAATTGGAAAGTTTGATATTGAATTTAAGTTTGTTTTAAGAAGACTTTGCAATCGATTGCAGCATTCACCATATTCTGCCAATGATGAAATTGGTATGGGGTCTCGCCCATTCCCAAAAATGAGGCGGAGGTGAAAGAGAGAGTGGAAAGTAAGTTTAAATATAGACACCAGAGGCATCCTGAAATGTGACGGATTTAGTAATTGGATGCTTAAAAAATATTTTAATGAAGCAGTAAATAATGTGTGTAACATGCATTCGCTCATCTTATGCGTATATAGTGATTTCAGTATATTCAGGATATTTTCATAAAAACCGGTAATCTGTTTCGCACTATTTCGGGGCCCAGCTCCGTTGGGCTATCTCCCGCCGTCGAGGGACGGAGTACGATATCTGGAGGTGCTCGGTCAGAACTCCGATTCAAGTCTTGCATTGGGTTCTGTGTACTCGTAGACCCAACTCTCGTTGAGCGCTTCGATGGATGGCACTGTGCCATCTGTCTGATGGGATGTTAAACTGTCGGCCCCTCTGTGGCCGGGCGCTGGAATTAGTTGATGTCCAACCCGATCTCACCACACCCATACCCCCTACAAACCTCTATCGACATGCCGACCTTGAGCTGTAATCTTAAGCGGAACAATCCTCCATTCGTGCGTACAGCAAAACTACCTCTGCTGGAATTACTGCCTTCTCCATCCTGCGTATCTTGTAGTCCTACGGGACCGTAAAACAGAGATATTCCGTCCTCTGACGGCAAGTGAACAATCGCTAAGTCTTTGAATATTGTTTTGCCACAATGCAATTGATTCACGATTTTTTAATTATTTTTCCTCATTCTGCGTGCGTCTTTGTATAATACTTAACCGCGTATCGTGGCTACGAACGTTTTATCCCAACTCTTGTCGGAGATTTAGATACCCTCATCCCAGTTGTATCCCCCCGCAGTAATTCGGTAGAAGTTCATATAACCAACACTCATAATTTTAACCGAACAAATTCGTGCTCGGCATAGTAGATAAAGTATCCTTTCAGTCGGATGACTCGGGAAAATGAATATTTCGCCCGCCAACTTCATAGTTCCCCTAGCAGGTGTGGTTACATCTTTGTTGAAATAATTGCAACACCTTTGTGAATGAATGTTCCTCGATTAATCGTAACGATGATGGAAGCTTCCGTAACGGAACAACTAATCTACAGACTGAAGAACAGTGATCAATCTTGAAATCTGTATGTTGATCTGCAATCGAGGTGCATGTTAATCTATAAACCTTTGGGAATTGCCCTAATCTAGGACACAGCAGAGTGGTATTTCGTAGGGGGTCTGAAAAAATCTGCATACTAATTACTGCATACCTACACATCTAGTTAGGAACGGTTCCTGTGTACTGTTTTAAATAAAAATTAACTTCAGGTAAATTATCCAGATGACCAAGAATGAATTAATTATGCCGGAGCGATTGGTTTGTTATGCTAGTTTGACTGATTTAGTTTTTTCCCCCGAACCCGTAGTTTTGCATCAATACCTTTGTTTTGTTTCTTTTGACAGACGACAATAAATAATTGTTCAAGTGACTTCATCATGTGGTACATCCCTAACTGCTAAAATCTATGGCTGAATTTCAACCTTTCAACTTGCATCTTCAAGGCATTCTCATTCCATTTAAGAATGTTTTTACAAATCTAAGCCTCCTAATAGATGGAAATCTGTCATGGTCTTCACAAGTTTTTAAAACTTGCAGAACTACCAATCAGTCCCTCCACTCCTTTAAGAAATATCAGTATGTTATGTCCATCACATTGAAAAGCAGATTTCATTATTCCTCACTTTGATTATGGTGACGTAGCGTATCAACCTTTCAAACGAGCTGTCGGTCAAACTAGAAAAGCATTTAACTCATGCTTCATTTACTACTTGAAAGTTAGTGATCACATTACAGAATATTTTAACAAATCCAACTGGCTCTTTCTGGATTCTAGCAGGAAACTCCATATGCTGTCCTTACTTTAGCAAATACTAAATTATAAAACACCTCAGTATTTTAGCAATGATTTCAATAGCCTTGATAGAATACACAAACTAAATACCAGAGGTAATGATAAACTCGTCATCCCACATCACAGAACAACTACATACAACCATTCATTTGCATTCACAGCATGTCGTCATTGGAATGAACTATCATCCGTTGTAACTAATGCACCATATCTCCCATCATTCACCCCGCATTTCATAACTCAATAATTTCCCAGCAAACTAACCAGTGAAAATAGAGCTGTGAACAGACTTCGAGATCCTTCCTTTTTCTTTCGCAGGAGTATTATGCGTTGCATTGGTGATTGTAAATATAACCAGGAAGATTGTTTTACAAGTATTGTTTGCATGTATTGATATGTGTTTTGTATAGTATTTGTAAGTATTGTATGTGTGTATGTTGTATATTTTGCGTTATAGTTATTGATTAACTAGGCAACTAATGTATTGAGTTGCTCTGTGTTAGCCCTAAGTTATTATATGTATTAATTTCATTGCTATTAATGCACAATTTGTGTAATTTATTTATAATTTTAATATTGTTAATGCGGGACGAGTGGTTAGGTGTTAGAAGCGACGCCATAGTCTCAATATCGTAGGATAATAAGGACGGATATCTATCCATCCATCTTAGTTGTAGATAGCTTTCTTGTTATTATGCTATTCTTGTGAATCCCACTTAATGTCGTGGAAAAAACATCTCTTGATAAATTAAGGGAATTTTTAAAAGGCTACGCGGCGAGAAATCCGGAAATAGTAAGGGATTTAAGCCATGGATATTAGTTTTACTTGTCTTTCTCTATATTTACAGGTTCTCTACCAGTTTTCCCAGCGTAAACCATACATGCACATATTTACACTTGATATTTGTCCCTAATTGAGATGAACACTCTATTTTCATAGGTTTCTTTTAATCAAGTACCCTTCTATCAACGTTGTCAATAGCTGTCATTCATCTCTTTGACATTTTGATTCCGCTCTAAAGGAACTTAAGCCGTAATTACCACTGACACGAAATTTAGCTGAGATTGTAAATTCAATGAAGATTAAGGTTTTTTGTGCTTGTTGTAGTCCTATATTATTGTTTGATTCGTTTTATCTAATTATTTGATTTCGGTGCAGATTTAATACACTTTACCTTGCGCGTCAACGTAGCTCTAGTTTTAATCCTTTTGGAGATTAATCAGCTTTTAGGTTGAAATAATGGCGTCCCACCTTAGACTACCTGTGAAGACATTTGGAAGTAGGCCAGCGTCTTGAAGTTCCGACGTGAAATTGGCGTTCATTACCCTGCCGGGTTGAATGGGTGATATGATCTAATGGTTTGTATTTCGACAGAGCCTAACCCAAAGAAACACACAGTAACCAATCCAAAGGTTGTTATGATAGATGAAGTTATATTTCACCCCTTGCTAAGCCCTAGGGGGTGTTAAATTTGCACGTTTAGGAAGGGGGGAAGAGGACAGTTCATGCATGAAGGTGGCAAATTTCAACTCCTCCGATGGAGGCAGCCCGCACAGTACCAACATTTCACGTTTACACTGCTTTCTCACGAAGGAAAAGGTCGATCAGTTTTATTTTACTGTGGAATACCACTTTATGAATGCCTCGTACATTTTAATAGATCTTCTCTCGGATGTTTATCTTCCAGTTCACCTTCTACTTTGTTTTATACATCATAGGATAAATGCTGTAATAAGTACGTAGTAGTTACTTAAAGAACCTTAAAACATTTGAGTATTAATTCCATGAACCTTTTTCAATTTCCTTGTAAAAGGTACATTGTCCTTCCTTCACCCTCATTATTACGCCTAATTTTCGTCTTTACCTTGTACAGTTCGCATTCCACAAAAATATTCTCCTTAATGTAGCATTAGTAGTTAGTTATTGAGACGACATCGTTAGAATTATTTTTCAATGTATCAATCTGTTGTTTCTTTAACATGATGAATTACTCTATGGTATGATTATTGTATTAAGCATCACGTAAAACAGTCACCATAATTCAGTTGTATTTTGACTCTAATAATAAAAAGCGGACTATTTCAGAATATTTAGTATCAAATATGTTTCGAAATCCATCGACCAAAAAATTCCAAGTGGCGTTCTTTAAGAAATGCGACCCCTAAATAAACTTACTTTGCATGTAATCATCTCATTGCTGGTAAAATGTTATTAATTAAACTCATTCTATGCCTAACAGACCACTCTCTTAGTTGCATCCCTAATCTGGCAATATATAATTTTTGAATTCTTTAGGGAAACTTGAAATGGAGTAAATTAATATATCTTAAGTGAAAGGCATAAGTCTCCATTGGTAACAACCAACGAAAGCGTTATCGTACGGTTCTCAGAAAATCTCCTATTATCCACTATCCTGGTCTCGGAGACTTATTCCGTGAGCTGTCCAATTGGAAATATTGCTTCCTCAGGGATGGTCGCGCCATATATTTAAGCAAAAATTTTGGCAGCCATAGGTGGGAGGTAGTACCACCGCAACGCAATGAAAGAGTAACACTCACGAAAGGAAAACGATGGGATCCCTAAGAGGATGCGGGTGGCTAAGAGGAAGGTTGAAATGGGATGAGGAATGTTACGGAGAGAATGAGAGAGCTCCTAGAAGGAAGGTTGGGAGAGGAACAGAGGGTAAGGTAAGACGAATTGCTTCTTAGGGTTGTAAAGCCCAGAAGGGAGGCCGAGCGAGCGTCTTATGACAAGGCAGAAATTGTTTCTCGCCCCCACGGCTATCCGTGGAACATTCGAAGCACTTCTTCTTCTGCCTTTCCTCAGCGTTGCGTACGAATGGCTGGACCCACACGTAACACCATTTGTCTGTCCAAAATACAGGGAGCAATTTCACAGCCCTTACGGAGTCTCTCTCCTTGCTAATCTCATACATTTATACCCGCCTATGGTTAACCATTCACAGGAAAACACCCTAAGAGGCAGGCTTATTTTTATATTTTCCGAAATTATTCTGTAATTGTTGGTATATTACTCTCGTATTGAATTTTACAAATTTTATTTACTTTCTTTGTAGTTTCATCATTTTTATTTGAATTATAAGTATTGTGTTTGCAATAGGACGTTTAAACTGGAAGTGAGTTCGGAGATTTCTAGTAATGCAGCTATCATAGATGACCGCGGTGACGACGTAGTTCTCAGGGTATCTTCGTTCAATTATTGGCGTTGGATTAACAGAAGGAAATGATAGTTGGCAAATTTTTTAACCATTCTTTTTTCGTCAATCGGTCGGTAATCATTAAAAATATATTTAATTTCCTGTGGTGATAAAATATGTGTAATTAAAACATAATTGTCCTGAAGTAAAAGTTCTACATAAAAAAAAAATTGAACGATATGAGTTGGTGAACGAACTGGGAAACAATTTTACCTCGATCAAGAGTGTAACCAATGCACCTCTAAGCAAACAAACAGAAAAGGGTGTCTATTGTTGCTTTTAAAACACCTTTGTATTAAAAAATAAATTTGTTTTTGATAGTAACAATCATATCGTCAAATATTCTTCGAGATTATCTCATCTCGCAGATTAAATAAATGGCCATTTTATACTCAGTGCTGTCCTTGGTAACCTTCGTTTTACGGGATGGATTATTTTAGTCTTTAGTTCTTGGAATTTTTTGTGATATTTCGCCGATTTTATTTGAAATGAATATTATGTCCTGCCCCAGCCATATCTTTCCATGGTAGCTCTACCGGTTTTCCTGTATTCTGTTGCCCTCTCTACTCTTTCATATACCCCTTCAACGTAATGCTTCTATCTTCTTGCACCTTCTACGTCCTCTCTTTTTCCGCGGAAAATTTCCCCCAGGGTATCCCCTGATAAGTGTTTTCGTCTTAGGCAGTTTCATATCCCGCTCCTCTCTATGTTATGTATGATTTTTATATTATTTCTCACTTCGCCAACTCTCTCCGAATTTGCCTCTTGTCTAACTTTTTCCCGAAGTTACTGTATCGATTACGTTGTTTAGGTTATTAACTGGTGGAGGCTACTATTTTGTCGTACCTATGCAGTGCGATCAAATGCACTGCATTGTCAGGCGACGTCAGTGCAGAAAAAGGTATTCGATGGTTTTTCGTCAGTCAGTTGATCGTCTCTTTAAGTAAATTTTGGTTACTTGGCGTGTCCGCGGGCGTAATCATTGTGATCCTAAATTTGCATACCTTCTTAACATTTCCATTTGCTGAACTTTGCTCCAATGCCGTTGTGCGAATTACCATACGCCTTCCTGGACTTAACCTTGCCCTTTTTGATGCCTTCATTTCGTGCGTGATTATTTAACCATATAATTTCTACCTTTACATGGCAGGGTTCATTTGACGCCTGCCCGTTATTGATGATGAATTGACCTCGCGTGCTTTGTGTTGATATTTCTCACTGCTTTCCTTCACCGCAATTCTCCAATCAAAGGGTCTGCAGTATTCCGAGCACTTTTTAGAAACTTCGAGCGCCAAACGCTATTCGGTATTTCGCTGTTTCCGTTAAATAGGCGCTGAATGTGCTTTTTGAGGGAAACTCGAGGTATTTGATGATTTTCACTTGAGCCATTCCAAAATGTTTAAATGTACGTCTTTTTGGCCGAACAGTCTTCTATTGTATTTTGTGTCACTACTTGCCAGTGGTTTCGCCTTTTAAGCTTTAAGATATAATTACTTGATTTTTTCCTCATCCGAGTTAATGTCGCACTACTCCATGTGTGGGAGAAATGTATAGATTCCTCTGCTGAAATTATTAGGTTTACGAAAGATAAATAAATATTTAGTAACAATAATTTTTTAAAGTCTCTTTGAAATATCGGTCAAATAATATTGGCAGTATTTTAATCAGTATTTGGACAGTCTTTTAATTTATGATTTTATCTTCCAAATCAGTCCTTACAGTTTGACTTATTGATACCTCGACACAGAAAATACTTCACTACTTGTTCCCGAGATAATGTACGCCCCTACATGCCCTAGATTTCAGCCTCCGCTTATCAGTTTTGAAGCGAGCCCTAATTGCTAGCATGCGCTCCCGAATAGTGTTACGAGTTGCTGGTCCAGTTGTTTTGCAACCTCCTCACAACACTTTGGTTCATGTCCGTGTGTTACCCTTTCAACTGGCGACCACGCTTTTGTGTTTTGTGCCCATGCCTTTTACCTGTGGAGGACTAGTAAATCATTCGTTTCTGAGGGGTGATTTCCTTCCTCATTAGACCCAAGGTCATGGGATCTAGTGGCATGAAAATGCTGTAATATCATTGAATTCCACGGTATTTAATTATGGTAATATCATCGAAGTCAGGAAATGTTATGGATTCACTTAAGTATTTTCAACCGATTATGAAATATAACAGACATTCTGGAAATCATCAGCGGCTGGAACAAAGACAAATTAAATATAATAAGGTAGTAGATTCGAGTTTAATTTCATCCGGAAATATCAATTTATAATTAGTTTTTGGCTGGGAACATGGAAAGGGAATGGTTGATTTTTCCATTTTTCAACGTAAAAATAAAACATGCCCCAAATTCAAGAGTAATTTTTTTATAGTTTTCCAAGAGAGTTGTTTCATTTAAAAAGTTGGCGACTCATAATCGAAGATCTCTCCGCCAAAATGACGTGATAAGCCTTGATTAATCTGGGCGAAATTTTAATTTCACGATTCGATCTGCGCGTAATGAAAGCACAACTGGATTTATTTAATCGCGGGTATTAAAACTATTCTTGAATATCATTTCGCTTATTGTTTTCAATCTTATTAGTAATTTAAATATATACCTCCAAATGTGCGATTTTTGATGCTCATTTTTGTTACCCCAAAACACAAATTATGCAGGCATATTTTGAACTACATATTACATTCAATTGCACACAAAGTGTGTTTTTATTCTTCCTAACAATTTTAATAACTTAGAGTTGTCATTTGAACTAATTCTCAATGGTAAATATCTCTTATTTCATCTTCGAATGTCATCCAAAATTTTTTTATCTCTTTCCATGTACACTCTCACCTTCATTTTGAGTATTTTGCTGCTTCAGAGATCAATTTCGTGGACGATGCTCTGTTTGCTCTGTTTTTTTGAGCTACCCTGATATGAGAATTTGAGAAATCTACACATCAGGGTGGAGAGGCCAGTTTCTTTCCCATTGCCGCCAATGGTTTCCCAGGGAGACGTGGTCCCTGGAACATCACAGAGCTTGGGTGAAGCTGAGGGTGCACGTGAGGGTTCCGAAGAATAGAACCCGGGCCATCTGCTCCAATGCTCTATCCACTGGATTTCCACGTCGCTCATATACATTAATGTTCACATTTAAATCAAATTTCGATAATGGTAATTGTAACAATTTGACGTGTTACACAGAATATTATTTACTAATATTTTTACCGAACAAATATAATTTCCTATTATATGATGTTTTTCGTCAAAGTTTCATATACCAGAGCTGATGCGATCTCCGATTCGCCTCGATTTTTGAAGATTTTAGTGAATATTTGGAGAATGAGCAATGAAAGCATAGTACAGATGACACAACTAATTAGGGAAAAATTAATATTAGCCAATTATGATATCACCTTCGACGAAGGGTCAATCAATATCTAATATTTTGACTGTATTATTCCATCTTGCGGCTAGTGTGGCCGCAATGGTACTTATTTTTTTATCAATGTATTTTTTATTATCTCTAATTTGTTTCTTTTCTGAGGTCATGTAACTTAAAAATTTATGCTCAGAGAGACCTCATACCCCAAAGAATTTAAATTTGTTTCTTCTTCTTGTCTCCTAGAAGTTGTTTTAGGTCATAGAGTGAAATTTTGTCATTTGTGCTAAAGAGAATTCATTGGGCTGAATTTTGCTCGCGTCACGTCACCCTTAAGTACAAGTTTTCCCGTTTTAGATTTGAAGGCATGAGAGGTTCGCAAATTTAGGTCTTTTATGGTGGATACTATTTTTCTTGGTTGCATAAATGTTTCTCTCTGAGTTGACCGCAACCCTAAAAGAAAAATACGTCCCCAAAAGTATTTCTCTTGCCATTAAAAAATAAGTTTGTCGCGTTTAAATGAGACTGTCTGGATGCAAATGTTACATCTAATTTTGAATATTTGATTTTTGTGTGTTTTCTCAAAAAATAGTTCTGTCGAATTTTGGTTTTAAATATTCCATTGTCCACTAAATAAACTGGGCAACAAATTAAACTTTCATGCGTGTTGGAATTTTGAACCGCACTATCAGTGCAAGACGCATTTAAAAACGTGGTCAGAGAAGACAATGGAGACAGCATGCTTGAGTTGAAAAAAAGAGGATTATTTAGGTTGACCTGGAAATTTTTGGACTTCACTTCGGAATATCTGTAAAAAATAATGAGATCCAAAAACATAAATTAAGTTGGTTTCTTCTGTCTCATCCCTTACCACAATTTGATTGCTCTTTAGTCTTCTTTTCATCATTATTAAACGACCTTCTCTCCACGGGATTGGTTTATGCTCCTCGTCACTTTCTTTTAATTTCTGTTTCTAAGTCCGTTTGTTCTTTTTTATAATCTATCATTGACGTCCGCGGTGGCTCTGAGTGGGGTTGGCCAATTGGTTGCTTCATTAAATTTACTCTCTACCGCCGATGAACCCTGTAACAATTGAAGGTTATTCACGTGACATTACCTCAATTCCTGGTGACCAAATAGTGACAATTAATAACTTATTCTCATTTTGATGTACTTGTACTTTACTCGATATAAGCATCGTTCAATAAAACTGCTGTAGAGCTATACTATACTGCTGCTGCTTGTATCCAACCTGAGTAATAACGAGGAATCTGTACTCATGCCAGATTTTCGGTCTTAGGCTGACTTCATGACTTATAATCTTCAGTGTAACCAACTAAAAGCTTTTTTATTTGATTGTTTGTTCGGTGAATACATTTATGCCTACCGAAGGGGCGTGTTCTCTGCATATATAAAAATGAACAATCAATGCGATAGATAAACTAGAGGACAGGTGACCCGGTTCTTTCTGCCGACCTATTTTACATAAACTATTGCCGAATATAGGTGGTATTATGTACACTTTTTTCAAAACAAAATAGCATGGAAATTGATCGGGCTTGGCGAAAATTCACGGAAAAAAAGAGAAGTGGGTATTTGGGGCATCGCCACACGCATGCGATGTTGGTTATCAGCGGTAGTCAACGATTCAACGGGGCGATTTGCACTGCGGAGAGAAAGTCGAATGAAACGGTCACCGTCTGGAATCGGGGCATGGAGTCAAAACAAAATTGTGAGTGTACAGAACGTTTAGGGGTAAGAGTGGCACGTAACACATACGCCACTCCGATCTACGCACACGGAGGTTATTTGAACGAATTTTAAATTTAGCGTCCAATTTCCCGATTTGTCTCCGCTCCCTTTTATGAATCCAGGCTTTATTGTGATCTCTATCTTCAACAGATTACGGTGTCCGTAGGAACCGAGTCAGTTAAGATAACAACGCAAATTAAAAAAATGAACCGATTAATTTTATACCTTTATTTATTAATATCGTCGCGCCATAAAAATGGTCGCCATTGAAAGACTTAAGGTTAAAATAAGACTTAAAGCATTAAAATTTGTCATTTGACAAAATTAAATTTCCTTGTTTTTCTCTAATGCCATCTTGACAAATAATTTGATCAGAAATAAAATATTATCTTGAGGTAAATGGTGTTTAAGTAAACCTAATGTGTAAATACAAATAAGTTGAAGTATTGGGATTAGTTGTATTCTAATGCAGAGGGATTAATTCATGCCCCTCTATTCAGAAATTTGTTTAATTAATAAATTGGTAAATTTATCGGTAAACCTGTCCGAATAGCTATGTATAATAACTATTACCGAATAAACCATTAAAAGTATTACTATTTCCCTCGCGCAATTCGTGATGGCAAAGGCAGAAAGCGATACGTGCAGCCGAATAGAATGACTAAGGAATAAAATAAATTCACCATAGTATTTGGTGGTCGAACAACCCTTTCCACACCTCCATTTGTCGTTTTTAAAGGTACGTGAAGGTGTGGCTTCCTCCATTCCCAACTCCTTGATTCGCATCAATTTCGTCCCACGACGCTGTTGCCCCTCCTCTCGCGGTCTCTTTCTAAACCCTGCTCATTATTGACCTCACTGTATCTAGTACCGTCACCACTAGTACAGCCCGTTCTAAATCACCTGGCCGACACTGGAATCTAGTCCATCTAGGATAATATGGGAGGACTCACTTATTCGGTAGGGAAGAATTAATAAATATTCCAGAGGGGCGACAGTAAAGGTGAGGTTAGAGGAGAGATATCGATAACCTCTCCTCCACACGCTATTAAGCGAGCATGTTTACGTATTTCGTTTTATTTTCCCGCGAACTCACTCTTATTTGGTACATTTTAGAGTTATAATCTTCGTAAATACAAAATATCAGGCGAGTAAAACATTTAATTACAATTTTTTTAAAATTAGTGTACAAGTTGACCAAAATGAGATAAAGTTTCACATAAGTGAGAGAATAATCGGGGAGCTTAAAATTACACTCGCGTTGAACACTCAATTCAGGAAAGAAAGCAGGATGAGGTGACGCGAAAAGTCGCTTGCTGAAAAATACAATGGAACATGAAATGAAAAACCCTTCCCCTCGATGGGCAACTTTCTGAACTTCGACTCGTCCAAACCAAAATCACTTAACGCGCATGACGCGTGGCTTACACGTGCCCCTAAAACGCCCCCCCCCCATTCCCACAATTATTTCCACTTTCGTGTGGCATCATCGGCCAGGTTACCATTAACAGGCTGTATCCCTTAATACATACATCCCACCCGCATTTTCCGACTCTCCTCCACGGCATAAATGGAAGAATGACGATTCGTTACGATATTCTCATAAATAATCAGCTGTGTGCAGTTATTACTCTAAACCACGTGTTGTTTCTGCGGGTTTTTTTATGTTTCGGTCATTTGAATTTCCTAAGTAATTATTTTTCAAAAGCAACCTGGTTTTGAGGATCGGGAGCAATTCAAAAGTGAAGTTCGTACGAACCAGATCTCGCGTGTTTTGAAAGATCTAATTGGTTAAAATCTGGCTAATCCCCCGCGCGCCATTGACAGTACGACGTGAACGTCATAGTGTGTTGAGCTCGAGAGAATCATGGAAACTCGAGGCGATCGAACTTCGGGATTAGTCTTGACGCGAAGACAGATGTAGATTGTAATATCTGTTATTACGTGCGGCAACCGAGAATACATTTTCAATCGCGGGTCCTTATTATCATTTCAAAAATGTCTTTTCAACTTATCGTTGCCGTTCTTTACTGAATTCTATTGGCGAGAGGCTCTGCCTTTTCATAACTATTAACACATTACACGACCCACAAGGAGCTAAAAATTGGCTGTTAACACATTGCATGGAGGCCAGAGTTTAGCCTTGGATATTTTGCCAATTATATGCGCCATCCTTTCTTTGTTTGCATTGATTAGTGGTAAGTCACGTATTTTCAAAACACCTTCTCCTTCCCCTCAGTTGAATTGGGAAGATTGTTGAAATGCACTGTATTTCGTGGATATTGTCCTTCTTCGTGAACCACAGGTGTCGGTTGATTCCATTCATTTTCATTCACCTCAAGATTGCCTTACACTGTCGCCCTTGTTATCCGGGGGAATGGATCGTCCACGGGCAGAGAGAAAGAGAGCGAGTGGTCATTTTTCCTTCTCCCCTCGACTATGAGATGCGCCGAAACCTTCTCGGAGTCGAGCAGCATTTTAAAATTCTCTATCTCTGCCGCGGAGGCCTTTCATCATCTAATGCAGCTACCAAAAAGCTTTTTCCATTCTCCGTCCAGCCAATGCCCGTTTTTTTCCTCTTGCGTTCCCGATGTCTCCGCGTTCGAATCGTTGTGAAGGCTATTGGTTTTAAAAGCGCGTGTTTGACTGCGCTTGAATGGGGAATCAAAGTCGTGCTTGGGAACTTATTTGTTCCTTGTGCGAGGATGCATACATGCGTTTTTTTCGTCAATGGAAAACGTATGCGAACCACGCTATTTTGCGAATTTTCGATTCCTCCCTTTTGTTCGATGCCACAGCTTATTTCCTCATGTTTATGAGCTTTAATGGCTTCTAAAGTTACCACTATTACGAGATTCATAGCACGTAAAAGTTTGGCATTGATCTCTAAGTAAGCCGATGGTTGTTGAAAGGCAAGCATGCTGTTTGTAGATTACATGTGCCTTTTCCATCCATGTTTTAGTAATCCCCGGTGTCTGTTATTTCCGGTATCCCCTCTTGTTTGGAAACAGTTCGTTGGTTCCTGCTTGGTTCTAGGTTTAGATTGGCTGTGCAGCAAGAATTTCGTGGTTCGAGTTACGCTGAAAATAGCCACGTAAAAATGTTAGTATTAACTCACATCAATCGGTGTATCTTGATTCATAACGATGACGCGAGGCGTTTTGGAATCGAAAATCAAGGCTGACGTCAACAAGTTGTGGTTTTCTTGTTTCAATGTTTCTCCAATGTTCGAAGAACTTCCCGAGTACACACACACACACACCTTAAGGTATATCTCGTTAATAATTTGTTTCATCGTCGCTATTTAAATATACGAGCGTTTTGTTTACCTTATCACCTCCAATTTAAGTTTATCGATAAAAATTCCAGATTGCGCATGTTGTTATCCAACTCGCTCGCCCTCTGAAATTCCTTTTATTGGCACTGAGCCTAACTTTAGGAACAGACGGTGGTGCGCCATGTGGGCACTCGTCCTTTTTGGAGGGGTCATTTCGATCACAAATCGATCAACGCCCAACGCTCCTCGGTGGCGTTCTTATTTTCGGATATTTCGCCTGTTATTAATTATGCCATCACGAGGTTGCTCACCCAGCGTCACTGGGTGCCATCCACCGGCATCATCCGAAGTGCCCCCTTCCCTTGAAGACTCCAGTTGCGTCGGAGGACTATTTCTCCCCGAAGACCCCGGTAGACCCCTCGATACCAACTAACGCCGCATCGCCAGCTCAACGGCGATGATCGGTTAGCCTAAATGTGTCCGCCGGTGCGTTCTAGTCCATTTGTAACACGTTGCCTGACAATCCCGAATCCCGAGATGGACCAGACCAGCGTACATATCGTAATCGGGGAGGTAATTCTTACTCGAAGGAGAGACGTGAAGGAGTGGAAGTTTGGAAGGGAGGTAATTTAAAGGAAAGGGGAGATTATGAGAGGGAGGCCGGTTTTCCCTCTTCCGCCCCATGGGTAGGTTAACTTAATGACATCTTCTTACTAGCCCACTAAAAGCCCTCACTTCGATGAACAGCATAGGGCATAAATTGAACTAGAACAAAAATTGGTCTCAGCGGATGACGTACTCATACTTATGCCTTTTCTCCTGCCCTTATTTTCCCTCTCCAGTGAAAGAATTGGTCATCTTAATGCGAACGAGGTGTTAACTATTTTTTCGCTGCCATGATGTATCAATTATTGTGCCAGGCTCAACGATGCTCAAGCAAGGGTGATTGCACGTAAGAACAAGACAACTCAGTATATACTGGACGCAAGATCAATTTTTTACATCACTGGAAAATACTTAAATCTACCAACTATCATCCTATAATTTCATACTATCAGCAAAGGTCCCTCTTCTGCATGTCGATGACCAATAGGAACTATTCGATTATTGTTTCCTTGGTGTTTTCTTTTGTACACTACTGTTAAACAATGCTGATATCGTATTTGAAATGCATTTTGAAACGATTTTATTGTGGCTTGTGTAGAATCAGTCAATTCGGGAACCATTCGTGTGGGAATGGTACATTTTCGGCCTATTGTGGCGGCGACATCCGATAGGATAACTGAAGAACTCGTTCTTGATCTGGTTACTCAACGACTGCTTATCAAAGGATGAAGTCCCTAGGGCGCAATGCGGACGGAGCCGTTCCCATGCGTTGGCTCAACTTCGTATTAAGCTCGATTACTTATTTTTTCAAGTTCTTTGCCTCTTTTTTAAGTTAAGTTATCACGCTCATTGTAAACCGTGAGACGTACTAACTTTTTCCGTCCTCCTTCCCTCCTCCTTCCCTCTCTCTCTCTCTCTCCCCGCCCTCGACCGTTGCGGAAGTCTGCGTGAGAGGGAGAAGGAGTTGCGAGGGCTTCCTAGCACGGCAAGACGGCGGCCGGCCGTTTGCCATCTCCAGACGGGGTTTGTTGCTTTAATATTCTCCCGTCCATCGGCTCCTGCCGCGTAACTCAAACCCGGAACTCAGCGTCCCGACCCTACTCCCCAACTCTAAATCACATCCTCCCTCCTTCTCCGCTTGCGTTCTCCATATCCACAAAACTCAAGGACCTTACCCTCTCCTCACTTGCTCCCCTAACCACCCCGACTCACTGCCGTGACCGCACCCCCTTTAAGACTAACCTCTCCCGTCCTCCTCCTCCCTCTTCTTCCTCTCATATTTTCTCCACAAATCCCTCGACCGTTCTCTCTCCGAAACCCTTTCCATCTCTCCACCCTTCCCCTCTTCCCAACCATTCCCTACCCCCAGGCTCCACCCTTTGGGGAGAGTAAACATCCGTCTCATCAAGTGTTCGACTCCTCATCAGTCCAAGGTCCTCGAAGGGGATCGAAGAATGTAAGAATTTTCGCGACTCTTTTTCCCTCTCTCTCTACCTCTCGAGATTCAGGTCGGGGTAGACTCCTCGCTTCCTCGACGGGCCAAGAGGTGAGAGCTGGGCAAAAGGTCCCCGACCCGCTTCCCATCGAGTGTGTTTACGACGCTCATAAAGTATGCAGCTCTATTGGACTTCTATTGCTTTTTATTTGATTTCTATTGCTTCCTCCGGTCTGGGTCCTTTCTCTCTGATAAATTGGTCTGCCATCCGTCATTGGCCGGGGTGAACAATAAAATGTTAGTGTTTTGTTAGAGATCATACCCGTGACGTGTTGATTACCCAACAGAGGACTGCGTTCAGTGTATGCGAAATATACTCATGTAAATGTGATTTCGTCTAATGAACTTTAAATATATAGTGTGACATATAAATATTTACACCTAAAAGCAGTTATGTGCGGTTCAATATTTGGGTTAGCTGTAATTTGAACCTGTTAATCTTGGCTACTGTAGTGAGAAACTTCGGGAAATGGATTTTCCGTAGCTTGGCCTGTAGCATTTTCTCCCATTTGTATGATTTTTATCTGTTTGGGTGAAGAAAATATCACTGCCTGGCAGTAATCAGTACTTGGAGCATATACAGGTTTTGGCCGTTGTTGGGCGTCTAGAGTGGGGTTCGTCGGTGATCTCCTTCCGACCCTCCTTGAACACCTTGTGCCACCTCCCAGAGTGTGACTTTGAAATGCAGCCATCCTTGAAGGCCTCTTGAAGCATCTGGAATATTTATGTTGCATTCTTTCCAAGCTGCACACAAAACTTGCTGGCGTTTAGTTTTTCAAGCGAACGCCGTGTCACTAAGTCGAAAAACACACTTAAAGTAGAGACACGTCTTTCCGCTTAGACTGCTCCGAGCAAACTGGCGACTGGCTGCGTTGGAAGAACAGACCCCAATCACATTTCCCGATCGGTTTCACCACGCTGCCATGGATAGCGCGTCACAATGCAATCATGCCACAATATATTCATCAAGAACCATATACCATGGCACATTAGAGTGTGTTACTTACGGGTGCTCTACGTTCCTTCATGTATGCCAAGGGCTGGTCGATCCCGGGCGCTATTATTTGATGTATTTAATTATCATGGAAAGCCCAACGACTCGTAGAATGTTTACTCCGTGGATATTATTCCAATCCGTAAGATCAATCATAAGTATATTCATTTCGGGAAATGTTGGCTGCCTCTTAAATATCAAAAATCATTCTATTGGTGTTTTATTTAGTTGATACCGCTTTGATTTCAGGCTATAATATCAGTTGATAGAGAAGGTAATACGTATTTGGGTTGACAACATTATTAGGAAGTGTAACAATTCAATCTTTCCCGTAGTCATGATGAAATGAATCTTAATGCTAACTTAAAAAAGTGCAGGTTGGCAAGTAATTATTCGGCACATGATTGAAATATCTTTATTATTTTTCAGGGGTTTCTCTCCGTGATCGTTCGACATTTCTTCAAACACGCCGTTGACAAAACCCATTCGTTTCGATAGAGATCCTTTTAAATCGAGAGAAGGTGGCTATTAGGAAATAAACGTACCGTGTGCATGTTTAAAATTTTATTATTCACAAACGTACAGTATTTTTTCTCGGAATGAATTTAATTATGATCATAATTGAGGCCCTTTCCTTCCTTTTACTCAAAATGAGAATTTTCAAAATCCTGTAATAAATGAGACGAAAGTTGGCCGTTACGATTTTTTTAATATGAGACCAAGTAAAACGTTTTTCGTTACCCATATGTTGTCACTTGATATAACTCCCTTAATTTGCCTACAAACTCTAAGTTGTCATTTCAGAAAGGAGTCACTACATTTTGCTGATATTTCATGCCCTGATATTTCATTTCCGACGGTTTCTGTTGCAGAGTATGAATGATAACTTGGTCCGTAGGTTTTAGTTTTGGTTTGCTTGTCTGTGACGGATAGAAGTTCCATATTTTGCGCTGTTTTCATATTTTCTCCAAACCAGTTATCACCTCGTTCCTTTTAAATGCAGTAGTCAATTTCAGTCGCTTATTCCAATCATTTTGTAGGAATGTAACAGTTATGATAGTCGAATGGCAATAACTACCTTTCTTGAATGATATATAAATTGGCATGTCGTTATGAGTAATGAAAGATAGGAGAGTGGAGAGATAGATATTAAGTGTCACTTCTTATTTCTTTGGGACATCCGCTGAAGTTTCAATCCACTAGCCGAGAGTGGTTCTTCCCGCGCGACTACCAACCGGCTGTCTTTACAATGTTTACATGTGAATGCTACAGTAACGCCCCCACTATTTTTCTAAAAATCTCTAGAGTTCAGTGGAAGATGGGAGGACTTTCCTTCGATCTTCATGGGAACCTAGAGAAAATCTCCCGTGGGGCAGAGATTCGTCTGGGGCTGCCGGGAGATCGTACGCTTCGACTCCGTTCCTGTTTCTCTCGCTCCCTCCTTCATCGACTTTCGTTCCATTTTCGGGCATGAGCGGACGCCCACACGAAAGCAGGATGTAGCGTATTTCTTCCGGGAGAAGCGCCGGCTCCCAAGTCCGGCGTCCAATATTCCGATCTCCTCTTTAAGAAGACCCCTCGAGTTCCACTCCACTACGGGCGCCCTCCTTACTGCGCCGCGTGGTGTGCTCTAATCTCATTTCCCCAGCTTTTTTGCTCTCCGCGTCCACCTCTCACCGTCCATTCCTTTCGCCCCTCTTAGTTTACCCCTTTCTCCCCTCCCCAAAGCGCCTTCGATTTGAATCGCATCGCAATATTTCACCCGAGTCCCATCGAGAGGAGAGTGAGAGAGGGGCACTTGATGCTCCCATTTCGTCACCCACACCACTCTCGCTCCTTCCCTCGCCGCCGCGTCTCAACCTCCATCACCGCACCCTTGGGGAGGAGGGAGGGTGGAGGCCGCGAGGGGGCGTGAGGGGTTATGCACTATTTCCGCGCCGCGCGTCAAGTCTCCGTCGTATACATGCCCTTCTCCCGCATCGGATGCTGCGGTCGGTGCTGCCCGCGGAAACTCCTCTTGTTTGTCTCTCTCTGACGGAGCGTCCCATTACCACTGTGTGTGCGGGCGCTTCCTTCCCTTCTCTCTCCTTTCTCACTCTCCCCTCTTACTCCTACCCTCTTATTTTTCCCTTTCCCTCCCTCTTTCCTTACCTTTCCATTTACCGTTCCTTCTATCCCTTTTCTTTCTCTTTTTTAATTTCCTCCTTATTTTTCCCTTCTTTACCTTCTTTAATTTTTTCTCCATTGCTTTCACTTTTTCCCTCCCACCTTCGTCGTCTTTTCTTTAATTTCCGTCCCCGTCATTTCATACCTTCTCTAAAACCGTATTTACCCTTCTTACTTTTGTATCATTTTCTCTATTTATCTTCCTCTGCCTCTGGTACTACAATTTATTTCTCTATTTTGTCTTCTCTCCGCCTTTTCAAGTTCCCTCTCTTTCGTTCCTTCTCCTATTACTTTTGTCTTCTTCTATTTCATTCCTTAATTCTTCTTGTCTTTCTCTCCCCCTCTCCATCTCTCCCGCATTTTTCTATAATCGTTCCTTATTTTTGATTCAAATACTGGGATCTTTATCCCTCTGTTCTTTTCCATCGTATTCTTATTATATTATCGTCACGTGCCCCCTCTCTTTCTTCTTTTGCTAACTGTGCTCCTTGTATGAGCTATCAGACAGTGCTTCTCTCGATTTCTGTGTTACTGTACTATTTACTATAAATGATATCCTGCAAACCACCACTAGGGTATATGACAGGGGGTCATTTAACCTCAGACTATTTTTGTTACGAAATACTTTCCCCCCCTAACGCGGACGGATAATGTTATTCTGATCCCTTGTTTTTCATGGGAGAAATGCATCTTAACTCTATCTGTTGTGTACTTAATTTGCCTAATTTCTATTAAATGATCTCTCATGCCATATTACGATAGGGCTAATAATACATTTTCTACATCATCGCTAGAGAGACCTTCCAAGTTATGAAAGAAGTTTAGTCCGTAATTTAACCTTCGCTCCGTGAGTGATTCTTACCTAGTTTTTCTAATAATATTGATACACGGCTCAGTTTATCATATCAAGATCCGGTTCTTTTTTCTCCCAGGTGTCACGGAGCGTATTTATCGAGTTCCATGGTGTAGCCGATACCCTGGACCAAGACTCCTCTTCCACCTATTTTTTCAGAATTTTTCATAGTTTTTATTTTTCAACTTTTTTTCTGGTTTTCTTGAACCCGCCACTTGATTTTCATATTTGACGATATGTCTCAATCGTCTGCTTTTTAGCCTTTGAACTTTTTTGCCTAAAGCTTTCATTAAAAAATGTCTGTACAAGAAATGGTATCAGGCGTTCCTGTGTAGAATACTTTTGCGTTCCGTATGGGACATTACATATAATTCTAAATTACAGTTTACACTTCATTTATTAAACCGAAATTTAATGGGCGCTGTGAGTAATCATCTCTTTGCCTTGATAATGGCACGCAGTTGCGAAACCATGGCCAATTGAATAAATGAAGTGCAAGAATTTACCGAGTGATTTTATTATTAGTGATTATAGTATCGGAGGAAAATAAATTGTAGAGCACGATGAGGAAATAATGGACCAGAGGTTGGGTGCGTTTTGAGACATCGTGACTTTATTGTTAACAAACTAAAAAGGAAGGAGCCGCGAGGAAGACATATGGACTAAGACGAAGACCAAGTAGAGAAGAATGCCAGACGGAAGAACTATCAGGGTGTGAGAGAGAAATAAAGAAGCGAGTCAAGGGCTGCATTCAATCAATTTAAGGATGAAAATATTCATGGAGATTACGTTTACTCCCTCCAGTCACCCGTCAAATCAATGAAGTACTCTATCAAGAGGAGGCTTATAGTATGTCTCTCCGTCTCGCCTCCATTTCTCTCTTTCTTCTGAATTTCCCACCTCACTGGATGTTTTCTAGTCTATTAAGATAAGGAACAATGGAAAACTAAGTGAATTTTACTCATCTAGTAAACTCAGAGAACTTGGCATATATTCTGAAAAAAATCCGTCTTGGCGCATATTAGGAAAACGTTATGTTAAAAAGTCATTTATAGCTCATGATAGTTATTTATACATGATAGTTCACTGAAAATCTTTCAGGTGGAAAACGTTTTGCTACGACAGCAATATTTTACTTATACAATGCTTTCTAAGTTCCATCCAGTTTAACTAATTAAAATTTAATACATTTTTCAATAGCGATACTTTTTTATGCGGCTCCAGTAGTATTCAACCAAAAGCAATGACCAAATTTCTCAAATTTAACTAAAACTTCACATGCCCACAATGAAAGTCCAACGCATAACCCGCCCAAAGGCACCCTACTAATAACCAACAGCCAATACTAATACACACTACTTAAGTACCCTAATCAAAATGCCACACCTAGTTTTGCCCGGCTATTACGAGTAAAGAATGTTTGGAAAGGGTAAAAAAGGATAACCGAACGGTGGCCTGAAATTATGATGGTGATTTTATTCTTTAACGACTGTTCAGCTTCTATTCTAGCCTGTTAGTGAGCCTACTAAATGCAATCGAAAATTGAAAAATCAATTATGATGATAGTGAATTAATATTTAAGTATGTTTTAACTTTTCAACAAATCTTTAATATTGGGGCGATTCTTTATTATTATCGTTTAAAGTCCTCAGTAATTTTTTTCTTAAAGGATAGTAAATTCGAGCAATTGGTTTTACTGGTAGTTAATTTTATTGCGAAGTTTTTCCCACATTTGTCTTGGTTAATTGTTTGTCTCTCATAATTTTATCCGTCATTTTCAGCAATCTTGCGTTTTCTGAATTGATGAGTGCCGCAGTTTCCGAGTGAAAGGCTGTATTCTTCCATGCTTGCTGGCGTTTGCAAATCAAGATTGTTGTCTACCTTTGGACTATGCTCCCTTCGTGATTTATCTTTTTCAACCTAGAGAAACTGTAGAATTTCTTGACCTGTATAGAGGTCAATCTGCATACATGCTAAACGGCGTTGATAGGGCCTCAGCAGATGCCCATTTCTCACAAAAACTTCGGTAGGCTACAAGTTTGCGTTTTTATTTTGATAGGGATTTTTAGTCTTGCAGGTAAACTGTTTAATGTATTCAGTTCGTTACATTTCACTGCAAATGGTCGGATAAAACTTGACGATTCCCTCTATGCCACGGATGGAATCACTGTGAGATGATTATCGCGTGAAGCGTATTCCTCGAGACGCTTGAATTAACGCTTTTGTTGAAGCAGATTCATCTTTAAACTTACACTGAATGTTCAGACGGCGAAACGGAATAATGTCGGTACTTAAGGTGAGAAGACGCCTTTACGACTTGAATTTCAACGAGCCTGAGTTTTTGAGACTTATCTTATGGGTAGTGGTGTGTCGTCTTAAATTAAGGTGTCGTAAAGTTTTCATGGCATTTAAGCTTTTAAGAGTGTAAACACACACTCCTTTGCCCACTTAATCTTCAGTCGTTAATTGCCAGCGTTCTCTCTGGTGCAGCGCTTTCGCGTTATCAAGGTAGCAGGTCTCAACCTTCAGACTCTACTATTCGGATGCAGGGATCGGCCCGGTAGAATTGACTGGTTTCGTATATCTCAGCAGACTAATCTGAAACTCGATTGGTGGATTCAGATCGCATGCTTGCGATTACATACATTGAAATCAATTATATCTTTTAGATACAATCGAGCGCGTCTGATTTTGGTTCATTCGTTTGTATCTCTCTCCTCTTGCATCGGTTCAGATCGTATGTATGTATACCGGGCATGCCTTCACACTCATCGTGCATCTTTCTAAATAGGAAAACACACATGCAAACACGTTTGGATTCGCGTGATTTTTTTGCCGTGGGGAATATAGTTAAGGGGCAAATGTTGTACGAGTGCCTTGCAGATATAAAATTTAATATTATAATACCCATTATTTGGAGTAGGGAATCAGTATTTGACAGAAAAGTACGTTTGCATAGCAAAACAAGGGCAGAAGGCTATTTTGTGTTTTATGCATAATTATAGATCATGATAGAGGGATGCATCTTTTTACGACGGTGCGAGACATGAAGAGGCAAAGAATAGGAGTAGCGATCTTGACTGTCTTCGTTGTGAAAAGTTAAAATCCACTTGGATTGTAATTTAGTTTATTAATAATTTACTTTATTATATTTTTTATTTTATGGTGAGGCTTTATGATCCTCGGTTTCACTGCTTGTTTAATTTTCGCATTTGACGGATGTTTAATTCGAGTATAATTCGTTGTCTCAGGCGTGACTTCATGGAATCGACTTAACATAATGAAAGGAGAAACTTTGTAATTCCACATAGATTTATTCGACGGACGACCTAGGTTTCGACGTGGCACGTCATCATCAGGTACATTTTGTAAAGAGTACAGAGAATATATAGTCACACAAATTGGGGGGGGGGGTGGGTTGGGGGGGGGGAAGGCGAGAAGAGAGACAACTCCCCGGTCTGAGGTGAGGGTTAGGGGGTGGAAGAGGGGAAAAAACCCCAGGGGGGGGTGTGTGTCAAGAAATGTGAAGACTTCATTAAAGCAAACGGCTTAGAAGTCCTTCGTTCTGATCCCACCCCTAAATTCCAACAAGAGTGCAAAAAAGAGTTAAAAGCCTGTGAGGGACTGTTTAAATGGTCAGAAATTTTTCAACTTTTCCAAATGAATCCTTCCGCTCCGAGATTTTTCGGACTCCCGAAAGTGCATAAGAAAGACATTCCGATAAGACCAGTTGTTTCAAGTGTGTCTTCCCCCAACCACCTGCTAGCGAAAAAACTCAATGTGTTATTTAGAGACTTGTCTCAATTTTCTGCGAAGTACAGTGTGTTAAACTCAGTGGACTTGGTGAACAAGCTCTCGGGAATGACAATTCACAAAAAGTGCACTCTAGTGTCTTTTGACGTAAAAGATCTTTTTACCAACGTGAACCCGAAAGTAGCCGTGAACCTAGCGCAAGACATCCTCCTTCGGAAGTCCATCTCGACTCCCATTGCCTATGAACTGTGTCTTCTTCTCTCCTTGTGCGTCTCCCAGAATTATTTCGTCTTCAACGGACAGTTCTACAAACAGTCCAATGGTTTAGCCATGGGCTCTCCCCTGTCCCCTGTCTTAGCAGATATTTACATGGACGCATTCGAAAAGGACTTATTTTCCTCTCCCCACCCCCTCACCAAGAACGTAGTTAGCTGGCACAGGTATGTGGACGATGTTTTATGTGTCTGGTCCGGGACAGATAGACAATTAGACAATTTCCTCTCCCACTTAAATTCATTAAAATCCAATATTCAATTTTCTATAGAAAAGGAAGTAAACGGTTGCCTGAATTTTCTAGATATCTGCATTTCAAGATCCCATGAGAAATTGCAATTTTCCATATTTAGGAAAGACACATACACGGACCATGTTATTCACTCCACCTCCAGACATTGCTTTTCACAAAAACTTGCAGCATTTCATTCCATGATCAATAGACTAACTTCAATACCAATGACGGTTTCCAGCGTTCTAAAGGAACTTAATATTATTAAGACAATAGCAGTAAACAATGGCTACCCGGAAAAACTAATAGACAAACTTTATAAGAGGAAAATGTCCAAGTTAGCCAGAAACAGTATTTATGGGTCTATACCTAGCGATATATCAAGGGCTCAATGGAGAAGGTTTCTCTATTTAGGCCCATTATCCCTGAGGGTATGCAGAAAAATCCCCAAAGACAAAATTAGACTAGCGTTTTATAACAAACAGTGCATGAGGAATTTAATTTCTCATACCAAAGACAGAATCCCTACAAGTGAGAAAAGTGGTGTTTATAAATTAAATTGTCAATGTGGTGCAGGATACATCGGCCAGACTGGGAGAAAGTTTAAAGAGAGGATCAAGGAACACCAATCGTGCGTCAAAAATAAGGACTCGGCGTCTCTCTTTGCCAAACATCTGCTGGACGAGAATCATCGGAGTGATTTTGTGCCAGAGTTCTTACATTTTGAGAAGAAAGGACAAAGGCTTGACGCGCTAGAGCAATTTGAAATTTTGAAATGTGTTAAGAATAAGGTTACCATTGTTAACGAAATCTTGTACCCTTCCCACTCCCCCCTTCTAGACCTTCCTTCCTTCCACACCTAATGACACCCCACCTACCTTACCTCCTCCCCTACCGGCTCTTAATACAGCGTTTTTACGTATATTCTGGGTTTCCCCTCTCCCTCCTGATCCACGCGTCCCCTTCACCACCTCCCCCTTCCTGAGTTTACGGAGTTCCTAATCCTTTCCTTTCTTCTAGCCCCTTGCTCTCAACCCCCTTAACCACCTCCGGGCCAACCCCCCCCCTGGGGTTTTTTTCCCCTCTTCCACCCCCTAACCCTCACCTCAGACCGGGGAGTTGTCTCTCTTCTCGCCTTCCCCCCCCCCAACCCACCCCCCCCAATTTGTGTGACTATATATTCTCTGTCTTCTTTACAAAATGTACCTGATGATGACGTGCCACGTCGAAACCTAGGTCGTCCGTCGAATAAATCTATGTGGAATTACAAAGTTTCTCCTTTCATTATGTTTAATTCGAGCCTTAATATTTTCTTTTCAATTTCAACTCGGAGGATTTGTTTTCTGCGTATCTGCCAGTAAATGCCTTTTATTTTACTCCCTTTTCATTTCCAATTCGCGTGGATGATGAGTGTCGCAGATTAGAATTGCCAAATCCTCAAAGGGACGTTTTTCATTTTCTTTCCGACCACTGAGACCGTAGTTACGTATTTTTGGAACCCCTGATTACATCCGTCTAAAGCCGCCGGGAAAATTGGGAAAAGTAAAGACTCGAAGAGGGTTTCTAAATACTATACGATTTCTCACAACAGTATGATAAAGAGGAAAACATGATTTAAACGTTCAGCTTAGGTCTTCAGGGTGGCTTCATTCATGTGGATGTGGTAAATGAGTGTTATGCGTTTCATTTCACAGGCCTAGGTTTTTCAAAATCAATTTTTGAAGCAATTTCATTTCCACACTAAGCGCAGTGTTAATGTCAAAAGTTGTTTTTTTTGCACCCTAATCTCACTTTATAATGGCAAATGGAGTGAGATGTGGATGAAACCTACCTCGTTTTCTTCTACGTTCTTCTTTTCTCCCTTATTACCCATGTTCTTTATTTCGATTGCATATCTCATCCCCTTCCCTTGAATTCTCACTTCATTTTTATTATTCCTGTTTCTTTGTCCTCATCTCTTTCCCTTGTCTCACATTACCCATATTTCGGACACGTTTCCAGCGAAGGAATTTAAGTGAGAGGGGACATTATGCAGTCATAACCTCGCAAATTTAGATACCGATCAATTCATTTTTGTGCCCTCGAATTCGTCGCCTCCGACCTTTTGTCCCTAGCTCAAGTTTTCCCTCTTCATCCTTCCTTTCCTGGCACTTTTATATTCCTCTTAAGTAATTCATAGTTTTTACTAAATCTCCTCTGTGACTCCTCCATGTCGGATTTTCAAAGCTCCCCCCCCTCTCTTCTCTCTCCTCCTTTCTCCTTCTCCTCGACCTCCAAAATTTGTCGCTCCAGGATTTTTTCCAGCGCGTGGGTTTTTTTTAATTGCGAGGCGAGTCACGTCTGCCTCCTCGTCATGTCCCAGATTTCCCCCAAACCCATTCATTGTCTTCATGCGTGCCTCTACCCCGCTTTTTGTGCTGTCGGATCTTTCTCTTTCGCGTTCGTTGCTTTTGTAACGGCTATTTGTATCGTGTATGAGATGTGTTTGTGTTGTTTTCTTCATTCAAAGTATACCAGAGGTTGGTTGATTTTAAAGTTATTGGAAAAATGTTTGATTGTTTTAACAATTGTTTTGGTGATCAACCGTTCGCACAATTTTAAATCTCAGGGTAAAACGCCAGCAAAAGAGGGAAAAAAATTTGAGGAAAATTACTTCCCCTAATATATATAATGGTTGTTACAAAATCCATTGTACTACAGTAAATTTGACGGTAGTTTTAATTCGCAGAGGTATATTACTGACGGGCAGGTTTAAAATCCTACTTTTTCCTTACAATACAATTAGAATGCGAATGGTTATGCAGGCATTGATCGCATCCGATACTCTCCACTCTCATCCTTCCAATCAATTCCTGCTCCCTTAGGGTCTCCCTTCTCCATTCCCCGCTTCCCTCACGTGGTTCTCTAGACGAACCTGGCCGTGGCTTGTATCCACAGTGGATGATGTAGAACTACCGAACCTAGGTCGTGATCTACCAAGCAAACGTTTGTGTGGAAAAGCAAAGTTACACTTGTCCATTTCAATACCAAGTAATCTCATAAAGTTACGAGATTCATGCACCGTATGAAGGTTACCCCATTTAAATTAATTTTTCTCCGTTTCACTAATCATAACCTCTGGAATTGATTGACCCCATTTCATATCCGAAAGTAAAATTTAAATATTTCCAACGAATTAGTCGCTCATCCGTACAAATGTATACCTTAAGATATCCAGGATATATCTCATATGCCAAGTGAAAGGCAATAACTTACATTTTTCAAAGTAAACTAATTACACAGTACCTATCGTTCGGTACTTGCTTGTGATATGTTGCGTGGACCGATTTATAAGTGTGCACAATTCCTTTTCCGCGATTTGCAATTTTTAACCCTCGCGGTGAAGGTTGCCTTATCTCTTCGTAACGGTGGATAACTTAACCTCGAGGTCGCGTGTTTAAGATTTGATTTTCCCACCGTTACAATGGAGACCACTCACTGCTGGTTCTTTTATTTTTTACCGTTTATCGTAGATTTCAGTTATTTCAATTTTAATTATCCTCCCCTTCCTGGCCTGATAGTTCCCTCGGCTAATGCTTTATTCATATACTCGCAAAAGTAGTATGGCGTGTAATCACCCCCTGCCACACACCCCAGTATTTGGTTTCAGGGTACCATGTACGTATGCATGTGTATTACGCACAGTTTTTATATTATCGGCTTGTTTTTATTTGATCAAAGGGATTTTTCTCGTACAGACCGAGCCATTTGATTATGACTGCAAGATTGCGTTGCCTGATTGAAAGTGAACTATATCGTGAAATTTTGTGAGTTCTAAAGTGAAATAACGCTCTAGGGATCATAATTGAACGACTTATCCCGTGGAACACGGCTGTTGGCGTTCCTCATGAAAAAATAGAAATGCATGCTTGATTATTTACGAAAAATTGCTTATTATTTTGAGTCGTACCCTGGTCTACCAAACTCGGACTCCATCGTCTCTTTTCCTCTCACCGTTGAATTCTCGTGCTGCTTCCTTTGTGTATTTCCTGGTACTCGGTTCTTCATCCTACATTCGTCGATTTTTTTCCTTGATAGTTTTTCGTAATGTTTCTTTTGCTGTCAGTACACCCTTGAATTATCTTATGTATCACTAAAAATGGTGTTCAATTGGGTTCTTCTTGGCGATTATTCATTGAAATTTCAAAATAATGGAGGTTCTATTTTTAGCCTTCGGTTGGCGACGGACATATTTTGTCGCATTATTCATAAGATTCCCGTGAACATCGCTGATCCCGTGATCAGGCTTTACATACTTCGTGTGAACGGAGATTTGAGGTATGGAAATAGGTGGAAGGTCATGAAAACCACCATGAGACCTCCACAAGGCAATGGAATCGTCACTTGGACAGAAGTATCCAACTAAAGAAAATATTAAGATGCTAAAAAACAAATGCATTCAGTTCATGCCGCTGAAGTTTCCTTATCGTCGAAGTTTGGGAGAGAGTCAAACTGCCGCATTATATTTATAATGGCGCGAGGCACCATTCTACGAGGGTCATCCGGAAAGTAGTACCCGTTCGTGTCGCATGAAGTGCTGACGACGCGAGTAGCCGCTGGACGAGGTCAGATAGCTTCAGTGGCTTGTCTGCCTTCTCTGAGCCAAGTTGCGTGACGCTAGCATTGCCTGTGTTGTTTCTGTGATTGTTTACAATGTTTAAAAAAATTGAGAACGCCGCCAGTTGTGAAGTGAGGGCAGTGATTAAATTCCTCAATGCAAGAAACGTTCGCCCATGTGATATTCATCGCCAATTAAAGGAGGTGTATGGAGACAATGTAATGGACGAGTCGTCTGTTCGGCGGTGGTGTCGCAACTTCAACATGGGGAGGGGGAACACACACGACGATGAGCGTTCGGGGAGACTCGCTGTCATTACAGACCAACTGGTGAGCTCAGTTGACGAATTCGTGAGGAACGATCGGCGCGTCACAATTGATGACATCTGTGAGCATTTTCCCAATGTTTCTCGAACAATTGTTCATGAAATTGTTAAACACCATCCGCATTATGCAAAAATTTGTGCAAGATGGGTCCCTCGCGTATCTCAATGAGCTGGCGGCGAAGGACTATGCAGCAGGAATACAGAAACTTGTCACACGTTATGACAAATGCCTTAATTTGCTTGGAGATTATGTTGAGAAGTAGTTTAAAGTATCCTCTTTCAAATAAAATTTTTTATGTTTGTTAATATTTACTTTTGTGTCTTTATTTCACGAACGGGTACTACTTTCCGGATGACCCTCGTACATGTCGCGGGGACCTCCGAAAGGATTGCCAGGATCTACAATAAACACGGCGTGGTGACAAGGTGACAACACCGTGACCAAAATGAACAACCTCTGGCATGGACCAAAAGACAACATCCCTAAGAAGTTATGAGAAGGCCTGTACACAGTGCCATGCTCCTGCGGCAGATCTTACATCGGGGAAACCTGCAAATGACTCACAACAAGGATTAAGGATTACGGCGATCAAGATTAAGGGAGACGGAAAATAAACAATTTAACCTAGCAGCGATCGCCGAGCATGCTTGGAGTGAGTCGGGACACGTCATTGATTTCGAGGGAGCGAAAGTAATAGCGAAGGACAAACGCTATTTCCCCGGAAAAACCTTGAGGCTCTTGAAATCTTAAAAATACCACTAAAGGTCAACAGGGACGATGGATATCCATTAAACAGTGCGTGGAAAAGGACTCAAATCAGAGCGTGGTACTTGAATACTAGTCCTATATTAGGCGGACAAGAAAGCTTCCAGAAACACCTTAGACCTGAAGACGCAGGATGGCCAGCGAAACTGTCGTCACCCGAAGGCAACCAGCGCGGACGGAGATCCCGGAAATGAAGAGACAAGCAGTTCAACGTCGCGGAAACCTATGTACGAATTCAGACATATTATACTTGTAACATCGGGCTGTACATCGTCTTTGCACGCGTTGACGTCGATACCAATTACATTGTGTTAGCATTAATTTTATTTTTGACTTCGTTTGTACGAAGCCAAAAATTTTCGTATTTAGTCTCCGTTGATATATATTAGTTGAGTTACATGTTTTGTTTAAATAGGACATTGATTAACAAAACAGCACTTCGTTTCCCTGAGGGGACCCAAAGATGAACAAACAAAAAATTTTTAATTGTTTCAAATATACTATTTTTACTTATCTTCAGAAAGGTCTCATGTAGGCGCATGAAAACTTCAGTGGAGAAGCATGCTTGGATACCCATGTAATGGCCTTAAGTTACTTCGGGGAGGGCACTTTTAAAACTTAAACTAGCAACGATGTACTTCATCCGATACATTCGTTCCGCATGCTAGTAATATCATTATTAACCAACCCAAATACTACACTATAAAAACTATTAGTCATGATAAATAAGCTTTATTCATAGTTTAATTTAATCAGTGACGATGAACTACAGATATGGTATCCGATTGCCATGAAAAACGATCTCATATTTTTAGCTCTCCATTAAAAATTCCTTTCGGTCCGCTGTTTAACTTGATATGCTCTTTTTATTAATTTTACCTGAGTTCTCTGAAGTATGTGCCAATATACGTTTGTAAAGGGCGCGGAGATGTGATATGCAAAACCCATTTCTACTTTATATTCACACTCCCTTCCTCTGTCATTCCAGCCAACCTCCTCCACTCCCGAAACGCAATCCGACTGTATTGCCTCATTGCGGACGTCAACCGCCCCCTCCTCCTCGCGTATTTCATCCTCCTTCCCTATCCCTCTCGCTCTCTTCTTCTCTCGCTTCCACGTCGAGTGATTTACGCTCGCCCAGGGAACGACAGGGTCTTAGGACGCCTCCGGTAATTTTAAGGATTGGCACTCCCTCTCTTTAATCGTTTGAAACTGACCATGAGTCCCCCTCGCTACCCCCCCTCCCCCTTCGCGGAACGGAGCGATAACTCTCTCAGTGGCGCCTCTCTATTACTCCCTTCCTTCCTTTCCCTTTGCAACCCCTCGCCGCAATACACCTCGCCCCCACAGGCACTCGAGTTGCCCACCGGACGCCAGCTGATAGATATACACCTATGCCTCGCTTCTCCCAGTCCAAGTCGCGATCCCTTAATATTCTCCCGGACAAGTGTCCGCATTTACAAAAGGGAAGAGGAATTTATGACCGGCGGTATCCCGACTAGAGTGGAAGGGAAAGGTTGGTGAGGGCTTCAGTGTGTAGGGTGGTCCTGGGGTACTTGCTCTTCGAGGAAAGAGGACGAGAATAGACTGGAGGCTTGTGGTGAGTGGAAAGGTTCTGGATTTCAGAAACCCAGTGCTTCGTTGGTTCTGTTGTCGAGATGACGATTCGTAGCCGTCGCAGGATGCATCTTCAGATCTGGAAACAAAAGAGGGAATCCATATTGTATCCTGCGACGGGTGTTAAATGTCACACCAACAGATGATCCACTCGCCCGATAAACCTGGGAAACTAGAACCTTCTTCTGCGTCGCTGCCAAAGTTTTAAGAAGTATGGCTGAAGACAATGACCTAGGAAAAAGGGAGAAGGACAAACGAAATGGCGCATAGTATGTCGAAGGAAAAGGAGTTAAATGGGAGGCAACATGAGAAGGCAGAAAAGGTTGAGGTAGCAGAGGTTGAATTTTGGCTGAATATTGAAGGCCGTGGTTAAATGAAAGATATAGTATATGGTAAGTGCGTGTAATCATCACTGTGGACGGCGTGACTTATTAAGGAGAATGTACGAGGAGGTGAATTAGCGAACCATGATGGGAAAACGAGGTATGAGTTCGTAGAAGGCAGTTTGGAAGGCCGGGGCGATAAATATTAGTTTTTGGGAACGACTCAAAGTCCACTCTAGTCGATGGGCCATCCCTAATGCTGATGATATGTGCCCTCTCTAAACGAGATGGTGATAATGGAGATGTGTGAATGAGCATGGAAAGAATAACACCGGCTCGTACACAATAATGGAGCGTTCTGGATAACCCAAGAATTAGGAAATAATATGATGGAATACTTTGAAGCCGTGCGGGACGTTATGATGAATATTTGAGAGTGATCAAGATGGGGAGGCGGAAGCTGATGTGGGGGTTGGGATGAACTGCGTCCTTCGCCGAGATATTCGTTGATGGTGAGGTGTGCCAGGGACCCAGACGTAAATAACTGAGACGAGTTAAGTTGAGCGTGAGTAGTCTTAGTTGACTATGTTTGACGGTGACCACCGAGGGCATACGGGGGCAGTTTAGCCTTAGGACGAGCGGTGGTAAGAGATAGCGGTATCACCAAATTATTAGAAAAGGGAAATGAAGATGAAACGATAGTTATTATATACTTAGTTTTTCATTATGATTTACTTTATTCTTAGTAGTAGAGAAGTATTTAGTAAAATTAAGCCCCTAAGCAAATGTATACTTCCCTTTGGCTACGGAGGAGACATTAGAATGTTAAAAGACGTGATGAGAAATTTTGAAAAAAAAAAGTTTTCCTTGACTATCATGAATAGTGTTATACGGAGTTTAAATAGGAATCATGCTTTTGGGACGATTTGCTGAGTGCAACGGATTATATGGGTGATATTTTGTGTATAGTTATTATTGGCAACGAAAATCGATACTGATGGAGACCAACTTTGAATATTCCAAATAAAACTCAGGAAGTCGTGGAATGGGAGAAAAGTTTACATTTTGATTCCTGTTAGGTTAATGATACCTTATTTTTAATGTTTTCATGTGTGCTTGTTTTTAATCCTAGTGGTATTATCGTTCGGCCATGTTGTAATTAAATGTTTGCAGTCTTAACCGCGTGGAAATCAACTAGTTCATTTTGGAATGCAAGAAATTTACTGTGAAAAGAAATCATTCGCACTCCTCTTGTCTCCACTGCTCGACACTGATTCCGAGGGATTTGCAGCGGCAGTCAATTATTGCTTTAGAATCGAGGGTTTGATCTGAGACTCCTGCATCACGAGAGGTGGGGTGGGTATTTGACGAGGTAGTGCGAAGAGGAGTGAGCAGAAAAGAAACCGGAGAGTTTGCTTATATCGTACATTACTTAGATAATGAATTTGACTTTTCGCACTCATTCGTTTAAAAAAAGACCCAGGCGCGAGAACACGAGGGAGTCTCTTAGCCTAAGTTAGCTCTCTTGTCAGCGGCAAACATGTGCATAGTGATATTGGGGATAAATGGTGATTAGCAATTGTGATTTCCACTATAATGTTTGTATTCACATGACCCGGTTTTCAACACTTTGCGTCATCTTAAGATGGAGAAAGCACGAAGTGTTGAAACCCTGGTCGTATGAATAAAAATACTTAAGTGGAAATAGCAATTGTTAATTATCATTTCTCTCCAATACGGAAAGTTTTCACAAAGTTAAGCCTGAATCTATACGGTACATAGTGAATGTTTCCACTTAGTTTTTAATTTCCTAGATGCGATGCATGGTGACAGCTGATTGACTAACGGATTCCGTCTGACGCCGTGACGTTTTTTCATCATTTTGCGCGCGGTCCTCAAAGTAATCTGAAGAATATTAATTTCGTTCTCCATGTTACTTTAATCACTTTTCCAAATAAGAAAACGATGGGAATGAAGTAATAAGATGAGGGTAGTGATCTCCTTCTCTTATAATATATCATGCATTACCTATTACGATACGTATGAGTTTCATGGAGTTCATCAATTTATTTTATCCTCTTTATCGGGAAAATGTGAGTGCCAATTGAAAAATGTAATTGAGGATTCATTTTTGTTTATAGTATATTTTTCACCATTCATTGGGCATATTTATTGATAGCAATCAAAATTTCCTGACAGCACGATCAAATGTTTACGTCTCTGTGTCGCGGTAACGATCGGCATGGACAACAAGTCAAAGGGTTGGATTTTGTAATACTAGGCACAGCCGTTGAAGCAATCACCATGGAAACAAAGGTTGGGCAGTGATTCATGGCCTTTTAATAATGATGGCACCAATTTAGTTTAGTATGAGTGCCCTCACCATACTGGTAGACAACACTGTTAGTGTTCTCCTGCGTGGTTTAACTTCTCCCCCCGCTTATTTCAGGGTTAGAGGGGCGTGCTGCAATGTTCAGTTCCGCGTTTGATTGAGACACACCGCGTGGAGTGGCCCTTCCACTGACGTCCTCAATATTTTGCATACTTTTTTCTTTTCGAAATTGCGTCCTCGCTGGATCGTTTGCCTCGCCCCCGACATTCGGAAATGGTTTGGCCGGAAGTGACGCCTGCGTGAGGGTGAGGTGGTATAGAAGGGGGGTGGTTGCTGACGTTTATCTCGTCCAGGAATGCATACAGAGTGGCGGAGGATGGGAAATATTTTCGCGCCTAAATCGCGGAGAGTTATTCCGTTGCCGACAGATTTTTTCGAGTAAGTTTTTAAATATTTTTCGTGATTGACGACCCTGCGTTTTGATTGACGACACCGTATTTCGGGGAAGGGGGAATGCTTCCTACTTCCATCCCCTCCCCACCCTGTTGGTTTATCGACCACTAAATGGGTAAATGACTGGCAAGCGTAACAAGGGTGAACAAATGCCTCCGTGTCGAGGTTGTTATGTCACGCGAGCTTGAGGAACGATGTCGCTACGTTGCAGATTTTTTTTGTTTGATCGCCGTAATTGCGTTGGTTTATTGAGCAACGTGACTTCCGTCGTGCTGGAAAACTGTTTTACATCGGATGCTCGTTATATTTCAAGTTGCCCAACGTTGGCGTATACGTTTAACTCCCCGTTGTTTTTCTCTTCTCCACCGTCCTCCCCCCACCTTTGTCATGGTTTCTTTTTCGCTTCCCCCCTCCCCCCAACCTTGGAACGTATATATTTATTTTCGAAAGCGTGTCGGAAGGTTATCCGACGGGTCGAGTCGTCAATGATCTCATTTCTATCCGTAACAAATGTTGAACTCTCCGAATAGCACAACCAGAATTTTTAGTAGGATTTAACTCAGAACTCTTTAAGGACGCAAGTAATTTTCCAAAGAACTGAAGCATATATCTATATTTTTCTCTCGTTCTTTATCGAACTGGCTGCGTACCGATGTATCTACCATATGTCTCGACGACGTGTCTCCTATATCTGTAGCTGTCTTTTATTTCTTTATTCCATTCGATTATCCGCCGCGCCGGGAGTGTCACTGGAAAATATTCTCTCACGATGCTCTCCGCTTCGGAGCGTATCCCGAGTTTCAGATAAATTACCCACGTTTAGTTCCTCTCACCGTTAGTTCCGTTTCGTCCGTCCGTTTCCCCAGCCGTAGCACAGTCATTCCGATGCAGTTGTCGGCCTCCCTCAGGGGGAATGGAAGAGCAAGAATGGAATTTCTTGACGAGAAAAAAAGATACCATGGCTCGGGATATAGAATGTCACATCACGTGTTGATTGTTTGCTATATTTTATTTTTAGCGAGCCTCAGCCGGAAGAAATGATGTCGACTTATTCCCTCGCCTCAGCATTTCCGGAGTGCATTGAATTTTCAATCGCCCACAAGCAGCGCATGGTGGCGTTATTCCTCCACCGCCTCCGCTGTGGGAAGAAAAACTTTTCAATCCTAGTTCGCTCCGCTTTCGGTCCCGGGGGGACTTTTGTGCGGATGAATAGTGTTCTGGTGACGAATGAGAGGGTTTTTTGCGTTTCTTACTCCTTTGTCTATTTTTCTCCGGACAATGCGGGAGATTGGGGTGCATGAACTAACTGATTGAGAGTGAAACTCAGCTGCGCTCGCCACGGCAAAAGGATGTGCATACGATCGTAGGGGACTTTGTCTTTTCTAGGGCATTACGCATTTCCCGCCTGACAGAGGCTACGATTCGATTCTCGTATCGAGTTGAAAACTGCACGTAAAAAGAAGGCGTGTTACGGCAGGAGTCACAACCTCGGTCGGCAAAGGAGTGTTGTGGCAGAGTGAGTGATGGTTAACCGAAGCCTTCGCGCTTCCCGCCAACTTCAATTCGCACATTTTATCTCCCTGTATTGACGCGCAGAGCATGCAGTTAATTCAGGTGCAATGTGGAGGACTGCTCTTGTTATTAAAGCCATTTTGGTTACTTGAATGTATTACTTTCTGAAACATTAAAAGTGTTTTGTGGGCTGTGCTTTTCGTTTTTCAATAAAGTCTCACCGATTGCCACGGAAGATTTTAAGCTATTATAAAATAGTAAAATATAATTAAATACTTTAATTTAATAATAATGTATTGCGATTGAACCCATACTTTGAACATAAATCCTGATAGTATTATTACAAAGGTTTGTAGCCGTGATACAGGTAACGGAGACGAAATAACTAAAACTACTCTAAACTAGAAAAAGTGTACATAAATTTGGAAAAAAAACAGAAATTAGAAAATTACAGAGAAATTCAATACTAAAATAATAATTGGTAGAATACGGGAACAACGGCAGAATCGGATTAGTGATGTGCTAAGGATGCAAGGACTCTTGATTATGGCGATTAATTTTGTAGTGCACGCCATGAGGAAGACCGAGGAAGAGATTGTTGGAAAACCTTTTTCGACCAAACAGGCAGAGATGCTAATCCCCGAATTGAAGTTAACCTTGAAATTCTTGATCCTTGTGCGGTAATCGATCATACACATACATGTATGCGTATCATATACATGTTTCCAATATGAACTCCGTTTCCTCTCAGTTTACTCAACAACTGTGATTATAATGACTACTGGACAGATTGTTCTCGTGACCACGAGCTCATAAGTATTTGTTCCGTTTTACGAAGCAACGGCTTATGAGCTCGTGCTTACGTCTCTTTAGCTGATTTTTTTTTCTGTTTCTTCAATCGAACGAAATGGTACATATTTATCTCCTGAGAGGATGAAGTGATTCATTTTGGGCGGACATTGGTTCCAGTGATAATCTGCCAGGGATTGAAATTGGTATTAAGGTATGAGTCTAAGGTCAATTTCAAAATTCGAATGTGTGCTGCATAGCGGAAGCATAAATAGGTATTGCATATAATACATAATGAATGCCTATGTATTGTAATAAGGAGACGATTTCCTTTAAAGTCAATAAGGAAAATATTAGCGAAAGTGGCGTGTACTGCGTGTGTGTGTGATGGGTTGCGGTAGTCCAGGGGTATAGCGTTGGACTACCGACCGGGTCGAAGGGCCCGGGTTCGATTCATAGGCAAGCCTCTATGGGCACCATCAGCTCCACCCAAGTTATGTGATTTTTCTGGTACCAGATCTTCCTGGGAAACCATAACCGGCACAGGGAAAGGCACTGGCCCCCCTACCCTAATGTGTGAATTTCACACGCCGTCGGGAATCTATTCATAACCTACCGAACTGACTTTCGGGGTGATCACTGTGTTTATGTGTGTGTGTATATATATATATATATAATATGTATAAATAATATATATATTATAAATAAATATATATATATATATATATATATATATATATATATAATGTGTGTGTATATAAGTTTATCATTTACATTCATTTCATTAATTACGTGATTTATTTAGTGTTGTATTGTAATATTCACGATTAATTAGAAATATAAATAGTGATAAATATTGGCGATTCATTTCTAGCCAAAGCCTCTCATTTCCTAGCATGTATTTATATATCTATGAATATACTTATGTGCGCTTACACTTATAATGCAAGAGAACAGTCATACACATATATCCACCCACATAGTAATATAAATTTTATGACAAACGCCGTCTAGTCATATTTGTACTTACGTTGTTCTTTCAAGTATAGCTGTCATTTTTATGCGTAGATAATATGTTAGAAGAGTAAGGAATCCGAATTTGCCAGTTGACGGAACATGTTGAATTGGTTGACCATTTTGTCCGTCAACACTTAAAAGACACCGAGGTGTAACTTGGGGCTTTAAATGCTTTCCGGTAATGGAGAACCCACTCGTTTGGACAAGTCGGACCTCCAGAGCCCTAAAAGGGAATACCTTTATCCAGTCCGTGGGATTTTCCCCATCCCGCATATCTTGCTTGGATTGGGCGAATGTGGTCGCCACTGCGGCTGTGCTCCGCTTTAACCGTCCCACGCTATCGCAGGCCAGCGTCGGACTCTCCCACGCATCGGTATCTTCATTCCTCCCTCATCCTTTTTGAAGTCAGTCAAACCACGCGGTAACTGAAAATCCCTATGATTTCGCCGTGTTAAAAACGTCTTCCTCCTGACGGGGGCTTGCGAAGGGCCGAGTATCGTTGGACAGAAAAGCCGAACACCAGGAAGGGCTCGCCGGTGGGTCGGTAGGGAGATCGAAAACCGCCGGATCCTGGACCAGTGCGAAAAGTTGGTTGCTCTTTCATGTGGGACGGGCTTAAGTGCCTAAAACGAAATGAGTGTTTGATAAGCGTCTTAACTAGTCTTTTGAGTGTTTGATGGAGCGTTGAGTTTTTAATAGAGCAGAGCTTAGAGCGTTTTCATTAGTGTTTGATAGAGCGTCTTCACTAATATCTCACTGATTACCCTCGATAGCTTACCAAATCGTGCCGGTCACCGATGCCCAAAATTGAAATCGCATATACCTGTAATGGAATAGAACGTTTGCTGAAGAATACTAAGCTTAATAAATCCTCCGGGCCCGATGAAATATCCGCTAGTATATTTAAGGATCTAGCTTCGGAAATTGCGCCTTATGTAGAAATAATATTTATGAAGTCGCTGGTAGATCACAAGGCTCCCAGAGATTGGGAAACGTATAACGTAACATCAATATTTAAAAACGGAGACTAAGAGTAACCGAGTAATTACAGACCCATTTCCCTCAAATCCATTTTGTGCAAGGTAATTGAACAAATTGTTGCTAGTTCGATAGTGAGACACGTGAATAATCAGGAATTATTAATGAAAAATCAGCTCGGTTTCCGAAAAGGTAAATCCTGCGATGCACAACTTGCGCTTTTTGTTCATGATATTCTTATTTCGGGAGAGAGCAATGTTCCAATGGACGCCATTTCTCTAGATTTCAAGGAAGCCTTCGACAAAGCACCTCATAGTAAACTACTCGAAGCACATGGCATGGACAAAAATATCCTGGGTTGAATTAAAGACTTTTTGACCGGTCGAGTACAAAGAGTAGTGATAGATGGAGTTAGCTCAAATGCAGTAGAAGTTACTTCAGCTGTTCCCCAGGGAGGTGTCTTCGGACCTCTTTTATTCCTACTTAACGTTAACGACATTGACTCCGTATTCACTAGTAAGAAACGTTTATTTGCCGATGATTCAGCGGTTTACCTTGATATCCGTGATCCTGATAAACTAGCAGCTTTATCAGATGACCGTAATAGTATACAAGGCTGATGTGACGCTTGGCAATTATAATTTAACTTAAAAAAGTGCAAAGACATACATTTTTGGAAAAAGAGCAATTCCCACCCGAACGCTACTACATTAGGAACACCGAAATGGAATGTGTAGACTCAATTAAATACCTAGGCATCACCCTCACTCACAATCTCTCCTGGGTTAAACACATACGGGGAATATGTGGACAAACTAACAAAAATTAGGATTTATCACAAGAGTATTTGGTAAATGTGATAAAAAAGTCAAAGAAAAATGTTATCTGTCGTTGGTTAGGCCTCATTTCGAATATACTGCAAGTGTATTGGATCCTTAAGTAGTTGGATTGATTGCCGGATTGGATCGCGTGCAGCCTAGTAGGAGCTAGATTTGTAAAACGTTGTTATGATAAACTAAGTAGCGTATCCAAAATATTAGAGCAGCTAGCCTGGGAGTCAGTCACGGAGTGAAGGTTGATTGAAGCTCTTGCATAAATTGGAAGGAGGTCTCTTTAGCAGTGATTTTGTAAATGTATAATTATTAGTCCTATTGTGCTACGGTAGGAGAGATCATGTAAATAAAATTAGAGAGATTAAGTGTAGAAAAGATAGATTTAAGATGTCATTTTTTCCACGAACGATAAGATATCAGAATAACATTGTTCAACCGCGGTAGGATCATGTCCGGGTAAATTTATTCTGGTTTGTATTCACCCCCTGCCACACGCTTTGACGGTGGCCTGTAGGATAGACATAAATAAATAAATAAAATAAATAAATATCGCCATTAGCGGTATCAAAATTCCCTTCCGATCATTTTATACTTCATTCTAATGAACTTGGAGCATTCGTTCCGGAGGCGTTCCAATCGGAGATTAAGACCGTCTCAGGGCCTGCTTCGCGGTAGCAGAATGTTCATATCTCCTTCGGACTTTTATTAAGACCAGGTTCACGAAATTTTGATATTGTGTTCCTCGCCAGCGGCGTCCCCGAGATCCCGCCACCATCCCAATGTAGTCACACCTCGTCGGTGGGCGGTCTCCTTCCGCCACAGCTCCCTGACATCCCTTTCGTTTTCGACGACCTCATCTATTCGCCGTGGACGCCTCAAGTTCGGTCGGGTAGGCTCGACGAATCGCTCCGTTTAACCCCCTATTCCATTCCCATCTTCCCCCCGCGCTTCCACCTCCATGCCGAACACTCGCGATGATTTAACTCTGGGTACCAGAAATCGAACCGGCGGACCCTGACCCAGTGGTTGGGGCGTCACTCCCTTTCCAACCTCACCCTGGCTTTCCGCTCATCCGGGCGCCGCCGGCGTCACCTCCGCGTCGACGCCCACGCATGTCTCTCCCTCCTTCCCAGCCCCACCCCACCTCCGCAGTCTTTCCCCGCCGCCGCCGCTCCTGGGTCGACCAGACGGATGGCGCCCTTTTCCATTTCCCCCGGCTCCGGTGGACTCAGTCGTTGAGCGCGGCCCTTGCGTCGGGCCCCTGCTTTGAGGTCGCCATCTTCGTCCCTCAGCTCCCCGCACTCCCACCAGGGCAAATTCTCCTGATTCACCGCCCTCGTCTGCGACGCTTTGGAGGTCGAGAAAGTTGGTCTTGCCGTTCGTGGATTTTGCTTTTCTTTTGCCCTTCTGCATATACCTTTTTCATGCGTTCGGTTTTTTGAATCGTATTCTATAACTTGGAAGTGCCGCGAATATTGGATTCTGAGATAAATGGCGCAAAGGCGTTTGAATTTGGATCGTGATAGTGTCATTATTTACTGCTCAAAATGGCGGTACTTTTATTAAAGAATGAAGGATACTTTAAGTTTCGATATTTAATAATGTTAGTTATTTAATAGCAAATGTGATCGAAGAAATAAGTAAAATATAAATATATACAATTGAAGAGCATATATGGCTGTGATAGAGGTGAAAATGTATTTTTATAGTATAGTGTTGCATGGAAGACATTTGTGAGGGGGGATAAATTCAAAGAGTTATGGTTGGTACCTCCACGGTTAATTTATCGGAGTCGCTAACTGCACCGAAATTCAGAAATTTCACATTTACAAATCATTCGCCTCGACCGGGATCCGAACCCGAATCTCTCAAATTCTCGTCGATTCCTTTAACCAAATATTAGCCAAACCGATTCATCAAAAGGAAAAAAATACCTTTCTGTTAAATCGTTGGTTTTAACTGCGTGGGTTGTAGCGAAATACTCACGCGTGCTCATGACGTTGAATATACGGTGATTCGTCATAAATTCTAGATCCTTAAAAAATCCTAGAAATGTGGGGTTTAAATTGTAGTGTAGTATATTAATATTTGCCTATTATTTATCCAATCTCCCTCGATTTATCTCAGTAGCTCAATTGATCAAAGCATACGACTTGACATTGCGGAATTTGGGTTCAAAACCGGGTCAAGTTTAATTATTTTTATACTGCTAAATTTCTGCTGGGAATAAGCTATTTTTTAAACGTAAAAACTGACTTTTATGACACAGAATGACCTAAAATGAAATGGCGTTTATAGTATGTACTGTAAACAAGCGTTTCTATGAATAATTAATGTTATTTTGTGTTGTGTGCGAAATCTAGTCCCCGTATTTAATTATTTTTCAGTCGTAAATTCGACTCGTAGTTTTTCCGTTTTTTAAACATCAAGATCATTCAAGGTCATTGATCTTTTCATCACTTCAAAGCCATTGCCGCCGATAACGTGAATCACCTCTTCACCGCATATAATACAGTCACAGATCTCACGTTGCAACGACTGCGTTGCGATGTCGCGCAAAATATGAACTACTTTCGCGCTGTTCCTCTAATTTGCGTTATCTAGAAACAGCGTTGACGCACGCGCGTCATGAAGATCTGTGACCCGCAAGAGTGAGCGATATCATCCCGTAATCGCTTCCCCAAAATCTCACTCGCACACAGATTCCTGATGTTGACAGTCGAAATCATCGTATTTAATCCGACATCGAGTGTAATAGCGGACGAAAACTGTGCGCGAGCCAGAGAAGTGGTTCAGGGGACACTACAAAGGCAACCAGTGTTTGTCCAAAAGCTGAAAATTGTTTTTGTATCGTCCGTGGGGGATTTTGGAAACCTGTTTACGTAATAGTGGGGCGACCTCAAAAAAACGTCCCGAACGTCCATCGGATTTGTTGCTTCCACGAATTTGTATCTTAATATGTAGTGGGATGGGAGCGTTTGCGTGAGAGCCATGTCAACCATACCAGTAAAAAAAAAGAGTAGAGGAAAACAACGAAGCAGAAAAAAACGAAGGAGTTAAATTTTTTCAGACCGTATAGGTGTCCAAGGATACTGGTGTATGTAGAGACCTTTTATGTTTCGGGAGATGGGGTTCGGGAAAGGCACCCCACCCCCTCTCGTCCAAACTCGCATCTCCACCCTGAGAACACTTATCAAGAGGAATGGTACAGATTTCAGGAGGAATGGAATGGTGAGTCCTATGATACAGAACTCCAAACCTTAAAACAGTTGACCAAATTTTTAATTTTACCTTTAATTTTTACTTGCATTAAAACCGGTCGCATTAAATTTTATTTTGTGGAAAATTGCCAATTTTTAATTAATCATGATATTCCACCATATCAAGCCTGAAACATTTTGTGCATAGAGGGTTTTCATTTAAGAAGACAATCTCATTGCGTGCTATTCTCTACATATAACCCTATTATTGTTTTAATTAATATCGAGTAGTCGAGATGAATAATTGCTCTTAATGAAATTCCCAAACATTATCTCCGTTCATTAGTCCTAGTAGTAACCTGTATTCTCCCGATTGGGGCTTAAGATGAAGAAATACAGGACACTTTTCAGTCCCTCGAACTTGCATTCACCCCGCCGTAACTGATGGGTTGACTTTCAGAGATAATTTTTTGAGTACGCAAGTATAATGATGTCGAGTGAACAGAAGCCTGCTTTCACAAAGTGTCTCTACACCGCATTATTTATGATGAACGTCCACGCTATAATTGGGATTCTTCAATCTACCGGTATTATGCCACTTCGCCAGCTCTAGAGGCTGAAAATATTTATATTTTTTGCGACGGTAACAAGTACAGCCACTGTATGGCATGACATCCGATGAATATCGTAATGCCATACAATGGCAATTTATGCTTATTTATTATTAATAGGTTTATTCATTCGGTATGTTTTTCCTTCAATAAAATGGTCTGACTACTCCAGTTATAACTGCCATATGAGGTCATAGTTAGTCGTTTTAGGTTAAGAATTCATATGTTATTCCTAGTTTTAAACTTCTTCTTATCGCATACCACGCTTTCACCTCAGCCATGTTTCTTTCTTCAGTGCCATACGTTTCTTATGTACAATGACTGGTAAAGGTGGGACTTCGCTCAACGGAACGGTTTATACCTGCCACTACCGTTTGGGCAGTCAATGAACATTTGGGGTTGAAATTTCCTTGTACCAAATAACGCTAAACACGCAAACTAATATTTAATCTTATTCTTTTCAGGTAAGTTGCATATTCCTGGTGTAACCTGTTTTGGTTGGACCATTCCGGACTGTAAGTATTCATTATGCTGAGTTTTAAATGCCATTAAAATTTTATTTCAATTCTTTACTATCTGCGAATGTGACCGAACTTACAATTTAAATGCCATCTTAATGAGAATGGGTTGAATTAACTTATCACATTCCAGTAGAAACCCAAATGACGATTCCTACATTAATATTTCTATGGGGTCTGTGTTTCTACATCTACATCAATACCCTGCAATCCACCAAAAAGGTGTTCGGCAGGGGTTGCAGCACCAGGAGGAAAGGGTAAGGTATGAGGGCGTTAGGGTTTTTCAAATGGATGGGGAAAGGTGAGGGGAACCTGCAAAAAAATATATAAATATAATCGTATAACCATGCGCAGTCGCTACCTTGTAGGTTAGTACTTATTATGTCGAGCCGGCAATCTCTCTAATCTGTTTTTAAGCGACCACATCCGTGACTACAACATTAATCATCACGGACGAAAGTTTGAACTACGTAAAAATAAAATGACGCCAATACCAATAATGACCAATTCTAATAATGACTGTTGCCCTTATATCCGTTGCCGAACGTACCTTCTGGATGGATGGCAGGGTCAGATGTACGAGGGTCATCCGGAAAGTAGTACCCGTTCGTGAAATAAAGACACAAAAGTAAATATTAACAAACATAAAAAATTTTATTTGAAAGAGGATACTTTAAACTACTTCTCAACATAATCTCCAAGCAAATTAAGGCATTTGTCATAACGTGTGACAAGTTTCTGTATTCCTGCTGCATAGTCCTTCGCCGCCAGCTCATTGAGATACGCGAGGGACCCATCTTGCACAAATTTTTGCATAATGCAGATGGTGTTTAACAATTTCATGAACAATTGTTCGAGAAACATTGGGAAAATGCTCACAGATGTCATCAATTGTGACGCGCCGATCGTTCCTCACGAATTCGTCAACTGAGCTCACCAGTTGGTCTGTAATGACAGACGGTCTCTCCGAACGCTCATCGTCGTGTGTGTTCCCCCTCCCCATGTTGAAGTTGCGACACCACCGCCGAACAGACGACTCGTCCATTACATTGTCTCCATACACCTCCTTTAATTGGCGATGAATATCACATGGGCGAACGTTTCTTGCATTGAGGAATTTAATCACTGCCCTCACTTCACAACTGGCGGCGTTCTCAATTTTTTTAAACATTGTAAACAATCACAGAAACAACACAGGCAATGCTAGCGTCACGCAACTTGGCTCAGAGAAGGCAGACAAGCCACTGAAGCTATCTGACCTCGTCCAGCGGCTACTCGCGTCGTCAGCACTTCATGCGGCACGAACGGGTACTACTTTCCGGATGACCCTCGTATGTATGTACCTCCCTAGACCAATTAAAGTTATTGAACTTGTATTCGGAATCCCTCAACATAATATGCGTATGTTATTGCTTGCGCGCGGCACTTTACCTGTGATGTGCACGTGTACGGATTTTACTACACATTTTTCTGTAGGGGAAAAGTAATAAGTTGTTTACACTAGTGTATTTATGTAGTTAAGTTTTCTCTTGAGGTGGTCAGCGTACCCAATTTATTCGTCATGTATTGTCGTTTTATTCCGTCTATATTAAGTGTGTTTAATTTCTTTTTATCATATTCATGTAAAATACCATTGCTTCATCCATATGCAGAAAGGAATATGGTAAAAGTCAATTTTAGCGTTACCTTCTGGTTTGCCTATAATTGATGCTACTTCTGCACATTTATGAAAGAGGATTTTGAGAACATTCATCGTTTTCTGTATTTATTTCCTGCAGTCAATTTTTCTTCTTCTCATTCTCGGTGGCGATAATTGAATTTCTTGAAAATGGAATGGGAATTCTCCCCGCAATTAACTGCGTGCTAATGCAAATCTCTTCCGTAGTTTCCATCCCCTGTGTATTTCGTGGTTACTTCATTACATTGGGTATAATAATCGTTATCTCAGTTGTATAAATTCCCATATTACCGCTCTCTTCTCGTACTTTTCTATAATCTTCTCTCTGTAGTAATTTTTTTAATCGCAGCTACAATTTAGAATGAATCTTGACGACGTATTCGCTTTCCATGCAATTTTTTTCATCAAACGTTTGCCGGAGGACTAATTGTTCCTGTCATAGAGGTAATAATGGATTTATCAGTTACATTTACATGGAGATGTTAAAACATACCTCTATCTTTTCTCTGAAATAAAAAAATACGATTTCAATTTAATCGTTAACTTGCTATTCAAGCTTTTTTACAACTCGGATGCTTGATGTAAGTTAGTTAATTTCTAACGTAGATCTAATATTTTTTATTTCAATCAGAATAATTCATCAAGATATCTACAACCAATATCTAATAAGATGTTTCATCCCTCCGTAGTGTAAATTCTGATAGATTTTTAAGAAATCACTATACTTCCTCTTGATATGAGTTATATGTATTAGTTTCAACTGATATCGTGATGCTTTAAAAATGCTGCTAAAGATTTGATTTAAACTTTAATAATATGTCCATTCAGTTCCCTTCAATTTGATAGGTGGATTTCTTTTTCCATACTAAAGAAGTTTCTGGCGGCGGAATGATCCTTTGCCCCCGAGGTGATGCAACCCACAAATCGTTGTGATTTTCGCGCGGCACACATTTCCTTTATGGTTTTTTTTTGAGGTTTGATTTAGATTGACGAATCTAAGGATTTGATTGTATTGATGATCTCAAGTTTCCTATGTGTCGAGGAAAATATTGTTATCAGTATCTGGTCTTTCTGGAAAAGGTGATGCTTCTTAAAATCAAACGATCATCATATTTGATCTTCTCTTAACGTAAACTCCAAATTATGTAGTGGAATTCTGCTGGAACATACACGAATTCCGGGATTTGTACTCATTATTTGATGTTGAAGTTGACTACGCTGTGTTATCCATCGCCCATTCCTTCATCTCTTCATTTTAACGTCTGCATGTGTTTTCGGTAAAATGTATTCTACGTTGCCAGCTTACTCCTAAGAAGAGGAAAAATTATGTTAGATTGAAGGTTTACTGATCACATGTTGAATAGGTTTGCTATTAAAAGAGCTATGCCATTCATTTTTCGCATACTGCATCAATACCAGTGACCGGATTTTTCTTCAGGGAAATTCCGAGATTCTGTGCTCTTCAAACGCTGTTTAATTGAAGTGTTGCCGAATCAAGCGTCACTTAAAGCACGAACGAAGCTTGCGTCGATGGGGCATCGAAGTTACATTATGATGAAAAATGTGTGGAGCAGTCTAATTGTTTTTGGTATTTTTTACGTTTATCAATTCTTCGCTTCTCTGTTTTGACGTAATGAAGCAATAAGTTTGAATTAATCGATTTCTAAGAAATGACACGTCATTGACCGGGGCGAGCAAAAATAATGCATGGGTGTATTTTTCATCTTATTCCCAAAATTAAAAATCCCTTCAGCAGCTATTTTAAAGCATACACGATATCGTATTATTCCCCTGTAATGAGTTGATAATTTCTTCATTAGTCATTGTAGGATGGGTAAATTGCCTCCAGTTGCAAGGAATTCCATTCCTCCATCAATATGTGCCCGATCCTTTTATGGGTTTTCCGAAGAATATTTCATCGATAGTGATAATTATTTTCATTTCAAAATAACGTCATGCACACACAGGAAAGGTAAGGAAATTGGAAGATAAATCCACGATGTTACGAGTTATTGACTTTTTGTCTTTGTTATTGACTAATCTGTCAGTTGTGCATTCTATCCGAAGAGTGGCAATTTATTCTCAAGTGTTATAAAATAACGAGCTGGCCACCAGAAAAATTCCCCGTGCATTCTTTTCATGGAACCGAATCTGTTTTTACATTGCGGCTACAGTTTCAGTTAACGTGTAAAAAGGTTCATTCAAGTAAACCTCAAATTCATACTTGGTGTAAGTATTTTGTTTCTGCAAGCTCTGCATTGGTGCGCCCGACGGGCCGTCATCGAACGGGTAATAACTCAGAGCGTATGGCAGGAGATTGAAGATTGCTATCATTTCGTGGGGGACTACTCATCCTATTCACATTAAACCTCGCCAATACACGTTGGACTTGATTTTAGAATATGCTTCCGGGTGAATATTCAGATGAACTTCTGGAGTAAATTTTGAAAATAGAGGAAAAACATAGCTTTAAAATGCTTGAGAATCCGCTGTGAATGGCTTGTGAGAAGGCAACATCATATCCAAATGCGGTGCATCCTTAGATTCACCGACGGTTTTGGAAGTGTCCTGTTGTTGCGGATACCACGTTCTGCTGGCTAGCATTCGTTCGGAATCCAAGCGAAGGTTTTGAGTGCAGGCCTTTATCATTTGCCATCAAGTTCACTCCGGGATCGAACGACTTCGGAGCGCCCTCGTAGGGTATCGTAATCTGGGCGGTTACATCCCTTCGCGGATATGACATCCGCGCGAAAGCGTTCATTCCATCACCGTTGGAAAACGCTGGACCCAGTGAATCGTGGCTTTAAGGGAGGGGGAAAAAAAATTAATCATCAGCCGTTTCGACGCCCGCGATCCTAAATCGCCCGGAATAGATTTCCCGTCCCGTCTCTCCGTCCTCCACCGCGCCAAGCGTGCATCGATTGCTATGTAAAGATCCTATCCATAGAAGAGAGAGAGGGAGTGCTTAGAGTGGGCTAGGGAGAGGGATGGAGTTTGGATAAAGGGAGGTGAGCAATGGGGCGGGAATAGGGGATACAGGGTGGGACGGGATGGTGGGCCAGGGGTTAAAGTAAAGCCGGTGAAATAATCGATTCCATCTGATTTCCGAGGGCCGAGCGCGGACGCAGATTGCTCGTCGCCCCGGACCCATCGGCCTCTAATCCCTGGATAAAAAGGGTGAGAGAAAGGGCGGGGTGAGAATGGGGTGTGGGCAACTTCGGGGTAGGGGTTAGGGTGGCAGAGGAGGAGAAAAGCTGTAGGGTGTGTATAGGTTGAGTGAGAGGGAGGGATAGAAAATGGGCGGAGAGAGGCAGGTAGGTAAGTTGGTGGGTTCGGGGGAGGCTGTTCGCAGTCATTTGTTATGCTTCCCTATCGGCTTCATTTAGCCTCTGGCTGTCCGAGGCACCTGCCCAGAACACGAATTAAACCCCCTTTCACGATTCGTTGAATGAGAAGGCAACCGTCAATCGATTTGAAATTGATTGATGTGCCGGGCTTCCGGATCGTCTCTCCCTCCCCTCTTCCTCCTCTTTCCCACCTTCCCACCCAAGCCTCTCCCCAATCCCCCCATTCCAGCCTCCCAATTCGCCAAAAAGACTCCCGTTCCCCCATCCACCCTCTCCCACCCCCACGTCTGCAATCTCCACTCTCCCAATATAGAGGGCTCCTTCCTCTTTCTGTTTACCTGCACCCTCACCCAGCTTCCCTCTCAACCCCTCTTTATCGCCGTCGCTGTGCCCTTGCGGTGCGTGTTCCTACCATCCTCCACCCTTCTCTTTTTCTTTCTCCGCCACCTCCACAGCCCGCTCCATAATGGGTTTTAGCGCAAGAGGGTAACTGACATTTTCAATTTGGTCCAAACGGAGTCGTCCCTGCGTCCACATCAAACCTTCCCTTCTCTCCTCCTCCCCCCTCTCGAACCCTCTTCGACGCCAGCACACCTCTCTCCTCCCGGATGACAAACCTATCTAGGACGTGCGGTGAAGGAGAGGTGGACTGGCTTGGGGAGTGTGGGTGTATGCTTGGGGGAATGGAGGCGGGAAGGTGATACCCGACGGCTAGAAGCTCAAATTCTTAATGAAAAAGGAAACGCTCTGTGCCTGAGTTTTAGTGAGGGGATGAAGGAGTATGAGGAACGGGATAAAAAAGAAATGGGGTGTTGTTGAAGACGAAAGAGGGATGTTACAGTGGAGTGAAAGCTAACACAGATTCCTTTCTCAATCACTTATCTTGCCTTCGTCTCACTATTTTTCTTCTCGGAGCTCTTCCTTTTACTGTCTCTGCCTCTTATACTTTCTCCCGTTCGTTATTTTACGCCCTTTTCCCTCCAACTCACTCTCGATCTCTCCCCATTTTCTGCCTGCGGCTCAATGCCCCAGTTGTAAGATCCCGTTCCGTCCAGCCTGTTCGACGTGGCAAATCTCCTCTTTGTGCCATAGCTCCTCGCTACTTCCTTGGTTCACTTTGCTTTTTCTTGGTGTTTATGTATGTGACCGAATCATATGCCCGGTTTTACGTCGTGCCATGAGGAAATCTGAGGGGAATGACCTTTCGCGTCGTCAGTTGTCGCTTGTGGTGCTGCGAGCCAAGTCCAGTGCTCTTGCCGGTTAATGAAAGTATTACCAGCATTTTTGAGTTCTTATTTGAAAATAATTTCCTGTTTTCCGTTATCCTCACTACTTCTTTTGAACATAATAGTTTTTTGATTTACAAGCGTATTAGTTAAATTTCCACTTGTTTTCCGTAATTTAAAAATATTTCTTTTCTTCATAAGTGTTTAATTTTTCTCTCCAAAATACCTCGGCGGCTCACATGTGGTCCTCTAAATATATTTTCTTCTATATAAAATGTAATTCAAATCAATACGCCTCCATGCTGATAATTTTAATGATTTATCTCAAGCACTTATAAAAAAGGGGGTAGTTAACCCTATAGCACACGCATTGCAATTAGAACGATTTTAGTTGGTCATCTTGTTATTCACGGTTACGAGTAGAATTAAGGCACACATATAAGAAACGAATTAGGAAAATTTCTGTGCATTCCACGAAATGATGATTTATGAAGCATCATGAAAGCATCCAAAAAAGCAAATGTATTGGTAAAGTTAGTTATTGCCGCTATAAAGACAAATCGTCTGCCTATCGTAGGTAATGCCTTCTTCGCTAAATTTACCCATGTAATTTCCTATAAATCGAACCTCAAATCAACCTTAGTGGAATTATTATATCGTCAGACAAAGGAAATGAAACGTCTAAGGCTATGCTGAATATTCAGAAGTGAGATTGTGGAATAAGGTGGTAACGACCAATAATCGTAACATCGTCGTGCTGATTTTGTCAGCATCATGAATTTCTTAATTTTGATAAAGATTACTTCTTATATTCCTAAGCAACTTCATCTGGTGCCCAATGCTTCACATTTAACGCTTTGGGGAAAAGTAACCTACCTGATCTTTTAAACAAATTTAGGATTAAATTAAAATATTTTAAAAGGATTTATGCGTCTCGTAAAAATTAACATATATGAATATGATTAAGGAATAAGGAGCTGCTATATCTTCCTAAACGCGATTTTAGAAGAAGATGGTGCTCTAAGTTGCAAAACAAATGTACTAAAGAAATATGAAAATTCAGGTGATTTATCAGTATAAATTATTGGAAAAAATGAATAACATTTATTTTGACCGCCGTAAACATTTTTTAAGAGTACGTTGGGTCGTTCATTTTAGTTTCTTTCCGATTTTGATGATCCATTTTTATTTCCTTTTTGATGATCCATTATTGCGTCAGCAATAATTGATCAGCAAAAACTACAGCCTCATTTATGTTTAAGTATTTTCATGTTGATTTATTTTATGGATGCTATTAATATTTTCTGAAACCTGAGATATGGCATTTTTTAAGAGGAGGGTTAGTAACAAGTGTGGTTTTATAAATTCGGCTGAGTGATAATTTTCCTGTGTCGGATTTTTTAAGGAGTACCTAACGTAAATTACGGCATATGAGCACCTAAATCCTTGTCTTTTCTAGACCAACGAAAATTCCCGGCACCTCACGCTTGATATACGGTTTTTAGCCATAGTGATTTATGAACTATGCCGAGGTGTTTATTTTAGCGCATCCTAGGCGGCGTATTTTTCCCTTATTTTTTTAATTTGCCGGCCAAGCTCGAAAAATGCATCCACGAAGCATTTTCCAAGATTTTGCACTCAAAGGGCCTGTGAAGTCATCGCCATGGATGAGGCGACATCCTCTTCATTGCGGGCATCAACTCTCCTGTGCTTATGCTCAGAGGATTCCCGTGATTCATTAAAATAGGCCAAAAATGAAAGTACACAGTGTGTTGTAGATACAAGCAGCAAGAGAGTTTTGGTATGTGTGTGCATATACAGGCATATGTATGCATATATATATATATATATATATATATATATATATATATATATATATATATATATATATATATATATGTATATATATATATATATTTATATATGTTAATAATTTTAATATCAGTAAGGAATATGGCAATGCAAAGGTTTAAATAGGAGAGCTGAACGGTTGAATCCTCACTTTTCAAACGTATTTAAAAAAAATAATTTACGTGCCAATTTTTCAAAATTAGATCGCTGATCCGTGACGCACCGGGAGAGAATTTCGTATCTGAGGCTACGAGAGTAGTAATTTAGCCGTCGTAAATATTAGGAATGCGTCCGTGGATTCCCAGTCTCATGAATATTTCATCCCAAATTAGGTGGCCGCCATTATTTATCCATCGAAATCGATCTTGCCACCCGTAAATTTTCCATATTTTTTCCCCAACTCTCCTCCACCGCCAGATTAATGAAGCAAACCGTTCTCCCTGCCGGAGACTTGGCCGAAATGGGACTCACATTACCGCTGACGGACGTCAGGGACGATTGCTGTTAAGGCCTCTTCGAGCAGGTGCAATGTCCCTTTCGGTACGGTACAGGGAGATGCATAGTTTCTCTACGGTGCCAACGACATCGCTCAGGGACACGTCACGCCGATGAACGTGATATCATACACCGAGTGCCGGCAGACCGCCATGTCCTGCGACTCTCACAGCCGCACGTGCCCTTGCAAGGAAAAAGTTTTTCCCTTTGCAGTGGACCAGATGATGAGTATAAAGACGATGGCGAATTAACGGAATATGCAATAACAAGAACTTATTGCATAGACCGTGGCAAGACGATATCATTTGTGTTTTTTTATGATGAAGGTTAGGACCGTTGGAGGCGGTCGTATCCAATGGGTCGGCGTATTTGTAGTTTAGTTGTCACTTAATACCAAATACTTTCGAGCTTCCTCTTCCATGCCCATAGTATTTTCCGTAGTGTACGCTATTGACTGATATTTTTACTCCGCATGCTCTCTTAAATGCCAACTGTACCGTCCGTTGCTAGTGCGTCCAACCCCTTCGGTGCTCCTCGCTTTGATCGGAGTACCGCACGGATACCACTTGGAATGGAATATCAGGGGAAGTTCTTAAAGGCTTGCACCGGATTCTGCGTCGATTGGATGGTGGGCTTAGGTGGGCGGGACCGTCTCGGATGTTTCGAATGGCGATAAAGCCGAACCGTTTTCATTAATCCCGCACATCATCGGCTCTCCGTCGCGGAATGCCTGCCTTCCGTCTCGGCATTTCCCTCGCAAACCCAGCGATACGAGCGCCGCAGTCAGCGGGACAAGGAAGTTTGTTCTGCTGGTCGGAGGAGGAGGGTTGATGGGTAGAGGGAAGGGAAAGGATGGTTGGAGGTTTTTCCATATCTAAAACTTTTTCCAACCCCCTTCAATCCTTCCCTCCCGCCCGCCCCCGCATCCACTCCGTCCTCTCATCCACACCACCCTGCGGGAAAGCCGTATTCCTCTCGGGTGGGAGCCGGGATCGCTCCCGAGCCTGGTTCACCCGGTTACCATGTCACAGAACTTTTTATCGCCCCGGGGGTAGTAGGGAGGTGGGTGGTGGTTTTGAAGGGAATGAGGGAGACGTCGTCGCTGGTAAGACGTCAGGGGAACTCTGGAGATTAATTAACTGATCCCGGGGGAAGACTCCCTTTTCTTTGCCACCCTTTCTTCTTTCTTTCCTCCTCCTCCTCCGCCTACTCCTTGTTGTTGTTAATGAATGTCTTGAAAGATGGCGTACGATGGCATGGCTGCGAGGCACATACAATGCGGGGACGCTCCGGGTAATGCGCTGCCGAACCCGAGACGGGGGAGGGGAAGACATTGGGGAGTGGGTGGGTGACGGGGATTTTGTAAAGGGGATCCCGAGGGGGAGAGTGGAGGGGGATATGGCGGCACGGGGAGGTGGGAGAATCGGGAGGGGGGGGGGAGGAAGACAGCTTCCGAGTCGGCCGCCCTCCGTGAAGGATTTTGCATTATTCATGCATCGCTTACTTTTTCGCGCAAAGATTCCTCGCTGATATCTTTTTCGCTTTCCGCTTTTTTGCGCGCCTCCGCTAAGGATCGTGCATTGCCATGAATTCATAATTTGATGCGGCTCTAAAGCCCGGCAGCAGGTTGGAGAAAATGAGCCGCGTTTTCCGACTGAGGGTTTTTTTTTTCTTTCCACCTCCCCTAAAAATAAACGGCAATGGCGCTAAACTCCTTCTGACTCGCGTGGCGCCAAAAGTAAAGGCGGCGGCTTAGATTTCTCGAAGGACCATATGATCTTGTACGACACGGCAGCTTAATTTGAATTTTTTGGTTCCCATATTTCTGTGACCACCACCGGTGTGTTGCACCTCAACGGTTAAAAGAATTGGTTCCTGGAATCGGTGGCAATCTATTTCGATGTATCTGATCACATTGCACCATAGCACATGGTCGGAAGTAACCAATGCACAATTACTAGAAAATAATAATTTATGCGTGCCCAAAGTGGGGTTTTAAGAGTACTTGGATGTTCTACCTACCGGCCTAACTTAGTTCATCATTCATTGAATAATATTCCTTACGGTACGTGGAATGACACAGCCAGGTTAAGCCTTTTTCATGGTTCGGTTTGGGTAGAAAAAGGTAAAATAAAGAACAATTCAGAAACTCAATCCGTGTCCTTCTGGCTGGAAAGTGATTTTTCTACCCTCCAGTCCAGTGGTGCGTATGGTAATAAACTAAGGATAAATGTAAATAACATATGATTTCGTCCCTTCTTAAGGACTTGTGGAATTAATTATTCCTGCCTTTGAGCCTCATAAGGTCTCCCAACCATTAAGTCTAGTCCAAATGTCTTCCCCTGGGAGGCCATGGAGTGTTCAACTATAAAGGGCTCCCGAGTCCCGAACATCGAGCGCAATCATCGAATGGGTGGTCTAAACCTGACCATTGCTACACGCGTGACTGTTATGCGCTTTTGAAGTCTAAATTTGGCTTATCCCTTGAATTATCAGAGTGCATGACCGGCGCTGTCATAAAGAGTAAATTACTAGCGTCTTTTTTGTCCACAAATGGAGCCACGGACACCCTCGAGTGCGTGAGAGACCCGCTTGCGTAAATAATTAAGCTAGCACAATGAAATGAATTCCCGGGGAGGGAAGAGGTAGAGGCGGATCAAGAGTACCCTAGCCGATCGCGTCCCGTACCGCTTGTTGATTCGATTGGGGAAAGAGAGGGTGGGGCAGTCGCGTTTCGACCCCTTTCTCCCTTTCCCCACTCCCGGCGACGCACCCATTCCACTCTCTCACTCCACCCATTTCCGCTCTCCATGCTTTTTTTGTTTCGCCCGGGAGGGACGGATGAAATCGTTCGACAGCCCCAGGGTGACACCGGGATGCTCTCCAGATATGTCTCTCCTTTCAGCAGTTTGCAGGGCGCGTTCGCAGCTCGAGAGGCGCTCGCGCCATTGTCCCACGGAGCCACATAACCCGACGGGACTCGAGAAGACACTCTCCTCCTTCCATTCGCCTTAAAAGTGTTGTCGCGTGCGACTGACTCGGCTGGATGGCTCCGACTTTTCCGCCTCCCCCTCCTCCCATTACCCGCGGGAGGCTCGACTCTACCCGCGCCCGTCCTGAGATATCCATCTCCCGCGCGGAAGTTCGTTGTTTACACTCGAAGTCAAATGAAATGGCTGTCGGATCGACCAGGGACGAAGAGTTTTCTCCGTCTCTCTCTCTCTCTCCTCTCCAGACATTACTTATTTGCCCTTGGAACGGCCCGCGAGAGCTCCCCAGCTCCTCCCCCTCCGGCCCGCCCTTACTGTCCCTTCCGACTCGACATCCCTCTTATGCAGCGGGCACGCTTCGCTGAGATGAGTGAAAAACAAAACGTCTGAATGTATCACGGTATCCCACCACGCCAAAATCAAGGGGATCCCGTTTTCGCATCACTCTTACTCCGTGTGAATCGTTTTTATTCCATGTTATTGCTATTAATATTGACGACTTGAGACTTCGACCCCCCGTCAGTACTTAGGAGTCTCTTTGGGAAATCACAAAACTGTGCCGTATTCATTATCCCTGATTCTAAGCATCCACTCTTCAGTGCCGGAATGTAGCATGTGATTCAAATGAAGTTACGTATAACCTGGTAAACTTCGTGAAAGGAAAGCTATCGTTAAAATTATCTGCCGTATTTTGTTGACAACTTATAGGCATTTCATTACTTAAGTAAGAGTTTGATTCAAAGGTACAAGTACTGTGCGCATGTTCACTCATCACCTTCAGGTTTTGCATTCTTTTGCATCTGCTGGATAATTTGTGTTTAGGATTGTTTAATTTTAAATTAATTATTTTACCCGGTAATAGAGCTTACACTTGGACTCAAGACTCGATTTGGACTAAGAAACAACTTGATGCCTAGATCGAAGAGCGGTATTTAAACATTTTTTTGATATCTCATTTGTATCTCAGATTAATTTTAATTTTTGATTATTATTAACGACTTACTTTAAGTATGAACATTAAAATTTATTTCTCTGCCATATGCTAAATTTCCGGAATCCATCACAGTATTCTTCATTATAATATCCTATGGCGTATTTATTATTTACACTTATCCGCGATCCAATTCATATTTTTATCACGGCTGATCTCATATCTTCACCAATTTTGTACGGAGGGGTTATATTCCTCACATAGCCATTCCTTTTCCATCCCTTTCGGTTGTATTATTTTACGTAATTTAAAAGCTGGTCGCTCTTCATAAAAATTGCTGAATTCTGCAACGTTGGAGGTTTACCTTCATCCAGTTAAGCTCGAATTTTCGCGTAGAATTTTTATGTGTATTATGCACGAGGTCCTGTACGTTATATGACCAAGCCTATTTCTGCACGCCTTAGTGAAGATGACTGATTTCGTCTTCCTCCTCGTTCAAACCTTTTTTCCATCGTCTTTCCCTTTCCGTCTCTTCCTTACCTCCTCGTTCGTGGTTCGCCATCCGCTCTTATCATTTTTCGAGCGTACGATTTCCGCCTCATCCCTTCACTATTTCACCCCAAGACTTCCTCCAATCTCTTTCCGGTATTCTACTTTTGCTTCCTCATCAGAGAGATATCTTCCTTCATTTTACCCCTTAGTCCCTCCCTTCCTCTTCTCCTCCCTCTCCAGTCATCAGTGTCTCCCTCCCAATAATACCTCCCGGCGAACCACTCCGCTTCCATAGCGTCTTTTCCCCTTGATATCAATTTGCTCACTTTATCTCTCCTTTCACTTGTCTTCATTCTGACCGTGGTGACGAAGGTTTAACTGCCGGGAGTCAGAAAATGAGGAAAGCCACATGGTTTCCATGACTCAAAGAAAGAAGATTGCTGACCCCTGAACCCTTTCTTGGCTTCGCGTAAGTTTAGTTAAGATTTGAGTAATCCCATTTACACCATCACTTAACTACACGTATTGTTCCTTTTCATAAAACTGTGAGAGATTAAGTCTGGGCTCCTGCTAAATGTTTTGTTAAACAAATGATAACTTTTATGTATACTTCCCCACTCTTCCAATAACTCTCAAGCGACCGTAAGATTGTGTTTAAAGGATGTCAGTACTACGGTAATGAGTCAAAGGAGGGAGGAAATATTTCTAGGAGTTTTACAGGTGTTTTTGATAGTTCGTATTTTCATGTTGCCATAGTCGTAAGAATAGCTACGCGTGTTGGGAGAGGGGGCCAACAGCTTAGGTCAATTGCGCCATTAGAGGTATGCGGCAAATTTGGTAGGAGTAGAATGCCTCGGGAATAGAGGAAGAGTTAAGAGAAACCTGGCGTCGGCATTATCCTTCTCTTAAAGACGGTCCACAGTTCAACGTCATATCCCACGGAAGGAGTGCTCCTCTTGAAGTGGTCTCCATTCGTGGAATGGGGCGTTAAACTGTGGTGGGGTGGTGGTGTAGATTCGGGGTGCATATAGCACCGCTATTGGGAATCGGGATACCACTGGAAAAACCTGCCCCCTTCGGAACTGAAACTCGGTGCCTCGGGGTGAACAGCCAGTACATTAGTCTCCACAACACCCTGATCGCCATCCAAGGGCGCGACTTGTTTTAGGAAAAAGAACATCTTGATTTGTATTCCAATGTGCAATTTTCTCACTCTTTCTCGACCTATAATTTATATTTTGCTTACTTACAGTAGCACTCATGTTGTAGCCCGATACCAGATGTAAGTACACGCAGTTACCTCGTCCTCCGTAAAGGTTTCGACTATATCCCGAACAAGTGTCATAATTGCGTTGAATATTTGTCATTATTCAGATTCAGTATCATTCCCACGCACAGAGAAATTTGCCTGGTGCTGTCGTCATTCTACTGTATTTTAACCAGAATTTGGCGGTATAAAATGAAATACTTGTTTATGTTATAAATGCAGTTTGAATGCTAAATTTGTTCAACTTAGGCATTGAAATATGTTTTCAAGGCCATTACGATTCGGTTTATATCGTTTCTGCGTGGAATAATGGACAAGCCAATGTTTAAACTGGAAAAGTGCTACCAATACTGCGATGGAGAAAATGTTAAATTTTTTTCCGAAACTCAAGATTCTAAGCAAATTTGTTATTAATCCTTAGGCTTAATGTGTGTGTTAATGCGTTATCTCCAATTTAAGTAGTATTTTCTTCGTGTGCTCAGATTCAATATTTTTTCCATTATTTTAAAGTCACATTTTCTGGTGGAAAACACCCTTAAAATGAGGAACTCTGTAAGCCTTAGCATTAGAAAAGCTTATGTGCAACAATGTTTGATCGTGACGGAGGTAAATGAAGAGTATACAAGGATTGGAAATCATGTGGAAGACCATTTTTGGAAGGGCATTTTTCCTTTAAATAACCTGAAGTAGTTTTTCTTACTTTGCATGCCCCGAAAGGGAATGGATTGATGGTTATGTATTTTTATTGAAGTCAAAAATAAAGCAGCAGTGGTGTTGCAACCAGGTATAAATCTTTTTTGTACTTATATTTTTTCCACATCTTTTAATGCATGCATTTCGCATAAAGTTAATATTGCGTATAGGCAAAGGAAACTCATTAAAACCCTTTCCCCTTATCATTAAGGGATTTCACGAAGTGAAGGCTGATAAAGTCTTCTTCTTGTAAATTGAACTCCCAGTTTAAATAAAATGTGTCGGGAATTTTAAAAATATAGATTGAAATTTAAAATGATCGACTTTTGAGTTTTGTGCGTTAAGTTAGCCATAATGCATCCATTTACACTCTGCTTATCAATGGATTTTGATCGCCAAAATCAGTAGAAAGGTTCTCACTTTTGGGTTTACCGTCTTAGAACTAGATGTAATCAACGCAATTATCACTTTTTCGGGGATAGTTTTAGTTTATAACCCACCTTTGAGTATATTTATATTTTCCCCATTTATTTATATGGGGAAAATTTTGCGATACGGGCAGAGGTAAGAGCCAGCTCGCGAATTGAAAGGTAAATATACTTTGCTAATGAATTTCCTCTGAATAATGCAATTTCAGTCAAATGTACTGCTTTGCTATCTCTTCTGTAACCATGCAAACATTTTTGTTTGGCGGATTAGCATTTTTTCTTTCTTGTTATCATACTCCAGTGATGTTGGCTCTAGGGAATCCATCGTTATTTCGGTTAAGCTATGCGGAAGGGTAAGAGTGGCCTCGGCCAGGATGGGGAGTGGTATGAATGAGGATTTACTTTTTTATCTCTGCGTAGAGCGCCTCCCCCATGACACTCGACTTTTTTAACCAACATTATCATTTAGAAATGTATGAGTCGTCATGCGTCTCACGTGAAGTGTATGTTTCTATCATCAAGGAGCGCAATCCAGACTTTCTCCATCCGCTTACAAATAAATACCTTCTATCCGCTTTTTCTTTTCGTCTTGCCCTTCTATCCTCATGCCCATTGCTGGAAATAGGTGTTCAATCACTTCTGAGTTTACTCGTGTGCCTACCGTCTCGTTTATCTCACATTGCTCTATAGTTTTCCATTTTCTTCCTCTAACCTCTCGTAAAGATGCAGAAGGTTGTACTTGTTTCCCAAACGAAAATCTGACTGTTCGGTTCTCATTCAATTTCCATAGAACGAGGAGCTATCCAATAATTTCCTAAATTATTCCCAAAGAAAATGCGAGTATGCCCATATAGGGCCTAAACTGCATCTATCCAGTTTTTAGTTATCCAATCGCATATTTCTTGGCCGTTAGTGAGCTATTACGAATCTCCTTGATTTAAAAGTTTTAGAAGGTGGTTTTCCTAATTTCGCTCCTCAGAATCCTTCAGTAGAGGATTATGACAATGTTAACAATGGAAGTGTGTTGAATTCAGGAGGTCACTCGAAACCCATACCTACGTAAGGCCAATACGCTTGAAATGGTCCACAATTATGCCATAATTATGGCCATAACTATGCCGTATTGTGGCCATAATTATGTCTTAATTATGGTCATTACTTCCCTCTGGATTATAGCGTTTAGATCCTTCTTTCCCCTTACGACTCCTGTTTCATCTGCTCACACGAATAAAATCTAAATGAATTTTTTAATCACCTTTCATTTTATATGGGTCCATATTCAATTTATTTTTCATCTGCAGCTATACAATACTCCGCAAACCGCCGCAAGGGCGTGTGGCATGGATGTTTGGACACCAAACTTTAATTTATGAATATTCATAAATATAAATGTATATATCTGCATACACGTAAATGCGCACCCATATTGCCTATTTACAACTTTACAGGGTGTGTTCGAGTAACATTCTGAATTTTATTTTTTAATTTTGAAAGTAGGAGTGGTTTTTTTTTGCTAGGGAAGAACGAATGTTTGAACTTGTCCACGTTGGTTTCATTCTTGTTTAATCCTTGATGTCCAATCTGCCTCTATAAATTGGGGTCAGAACTACAATGTAAGAACTCATTGAAATGGATATATTCTGTAAATATATCATTCAATTCTTTACTACCTTCAATACTTCCATGGATTTCTGCTATTATTGACAGTTATTGCACACTTTTCGTGCTGGGTTGGAGGTGGAAATAATAGGTGGCAAAAACCGTTGAATAAGTTTCGATTCAAATTATTATTCTCATTGAATAAGAATAATAATTTGAATAGGAACTATTACCACGTCCTTCATACATTGCTGAATTGTAAGGACTAATGCTTCGGCGCATAATGTCGTAGTTGACCATTAACTTATCCACACTTAATTCGCGTGCCCCTTCACGCTGCCAGCCATGCGTTCTCCAAAACATTGTGATGGAACGCTGCATCGGCGATATGCATTCAATAAACCAATTCCTTAAGGACAGTGAAAAGAATTGTTGAGTGAGAATTCACTTCGGTTTCCCCTTGATCAGTTTGGTTCCCTCTCTGCTCTGGATGATGCTCGACATTCCGCCGGAACTATGAGGAGCCAGAACCTCAGCGCGAAGTTGGCGGCAAAGCCTATGGGACTCCCTATCAAATCTGCTGACAAGTTCCTACGGCGATATTCCTGCGTCAGCAGAAAACGTCTTGGGTTTCCCTCTCCTTCGTGTTAACCGCGGTGGTCCAGAAGGCTCAGATAAAGGAGACGATAGTATGATTTTCTCCTCATGATGACACTTATTCAAGAAATGTTTTTACTCGTGGTAAACCGTTTCATACCCTTCTGAAATTAGTATAAAAGGTAAATGAACATATGTATGCATAGAGCTACTAAAGATGACTGTAGCGTATGACCCTAATATTAAATATTCCCAATGAAAACACTTCTTTTTTTATGATACTCTACGATCCAGACAAGAAAATTTATTTATTATCTACACTTTTTGCTATCCATTTAGGTTTTTTTATTGATTCACTGGTTCAGACGGAAATATTTAATTTAAATACATTTACCAAAAGTAGAGGTCCATGCATATTTTATTCGTAGCAGGAATTAAAAATATAGTTTAAGCGAGCCAAATAGCCAACGGAAACTTTTATTCGAATGACTAAGGCGCATATTAAGATATAAATTTGCACTCTGCAGCAAAATAATGCATATTGAGCCTCTTAATTGTCTAAAAATTATCCCGAAATGAGGAGTAATTGTGGACATTGTAGGTCTGATGTATGCAGTGTAAGATGGCATTAAGATAATTGTGATTTTCTTCCACGTCTATATGTTACCCTGCAGGTGTCTTGAGGTAAATGTCTTTGCATCATGGAATACCGTGCCATGAATAAATTTGCCATGTATGTATATATATATATATATATTATTAGGTAATCTACCGGTTAAGGTGGGTTTTTGGATGGACATAATAACTAATTAAATAATTTGTGACCCCTAGCAAAACACAACATCCTACTCTACACCAGGTCCCTCTTCAGCTCTGAGTACTTTCTTCATCCCGTCCAACATCCCCATCCTGTTCCTTACCTTTCCTCGTTTGCCTAACATTCTCCCCTCAATTACAGTCTTCAACATCCCGCTGCCGGTCAATACCCCCTTCAGCCACTTTTCCTGCCTCCATAGGATTGCTCCCAACAAACCCCTCTCTTCGCCCACCATACCATGTACATCCTCGTTTGTTTTCTTCTCTATCCATTTCACCTTCTCCATTCTTCTCCACACCCACATTTCGAAAGCCTCCAGTCTACGTCTATCCTCCTGTTTCAGTGACCACGTTTCCGCGCCGTACATAGCAATGCTCCATATCAAAGTTTTTACGGGTCTTTTCTTAACATCCTTACTCAACGTCCCCGTCATTAACTCCCTCCTCCTTGTGAAAGCCTCTTTGCCTAGCGCAATTCATCTCCTTACGTCCCTACTACTTTGACCGTGTTGGTCCAAAACACTACCGAGATACGTAAACTGTTCTACCTGCTCTAGTTTTTGCCCTCCTATTTTAATATTAAGCTTAGCCTTTTTCTTTCTAGAAAATCGCGTAACCTTTGTTTTATTAATATTGATTCTCATCCCATACCGGTCGCACTGAATTTCCAATGCACTCAGCAATGCTTGCAGCCCCTTGGCTGACTGACAAACTAAAGCTTGGTCATCAGCAAACCTAACTGATTTTACCAATTCCCCGCCCACTTTCATTCCTACCTCCAGTTCTTCCCATGCCTCTCTGATAATTTCCTCTGCATACAGGTTGAACAGTAGCGGTGATAATGGGCAACCCTGGCTTACACCTCTTCCTAACTCTGCCCATCTGGACTCCCCGTTCCCCACCCGCACCTGAGCAGTCTGAGATATATAAAGGTTGCAGATTAGCCACCTTTCCCTCCAATCTATTCCTATTTTCTGCAATATACTCATTAGTTTTTCTCAATTCACTCTATCAAACGCTTTTTCGAAATCTACGACAAAGGCAAATACCTCCTGGTTGTGTTCTGTTGTCCTCTCGATTACTAATCTCATTACTGCAATGGCATCACGCGTATCTCTCTCCTTCCTAAACCCAAACTGATCATCCCATAAGTAATCATTTGCCCTACTCTCTATCCTTTTTTTATGATCCTGAGAACAACCTTAGCTGCGTGGGATATCAAACTTATCGTCCTGTAGTCCTCACATGATATATATATATAATGTGTATATATATATAATGTGTATATATATATAATGTGTGTGTATATATATATATATATATATATATATATATATATATATATATATATATATATATATATATATATATATATATATATATACATGTAGCTTGTGTAAATAGTATCGGAAAAAATACATTGTATTCATATATTGCTAAAATGCCTCAAAATTCTTCAAAGTGCATCTTTGGCATATATTAGGCAGACGAGGAAAGCGCAGGAGTAGGATAGGGATGTTGGACGGATGAAGGAAGGAAGGAAGTACTCCGGAGATGAAGAGGAACCTGATGTAGAGTATTTGGCTGGATTTTATTTTGTTAGGAGTCACAAAATATTTATTTGTTAGTTGTGTTCATCCAAAAACCTACCTTATCCGGCAGATTACCTTGTAATAAATAATAATGTACAAATACTGTATATGTATATATGTGTATACATATACCGATCGAAGAACTTGTAGATATTTCGGATAAACTGGTTTTAAAATTCGTTCCTCTCTCAAAACATTCATGATAGCAGGTATTGATAGATGAACTACGATGTTGTATTACATCCAGCTTGTTTTCTGTGCCTGAAATACTTGTTTCGAGCGAGGACCTGTTTTCATATATCTTGAGATTAAATGCTGAGTGAAGGACCGTTTTAGTACGATTGGACTGATCGTGACGCTTCCCATTGCATGAATACAATTAATAAGTCATTCTGTTCCAGAAAATGAAATGGCTTGCGGATATGGAATTTAAAGACTCGCTTTATTCCCAGACATTTCGTGATCGTAGCAAACGAAGAGAAAAAGCACGCTCGAGTAAGTGTCACGTTATACTGTTGCGTCATTCCGTAAATGAGTTTGACGCTCTCTCCGTCCTTATATTTAACATCACGGCTTCCTCACGCAGGAGTTTTCTGCATGCACAAATCATACAGAACCGACGACAGTCGCGCTGGCAACCAACCCCTTTTCCCGGGGTTCGCACGTGGCGGCCCTCGGGGTAGGATAGGACGAGAATTCTTTCGGTGGATCCGACTCCCATTCCTTCGGTGTTTGTGTCCTTGGTCTCCGTTTCCTCTTCGAAGTCCCTATTAATTCCGCCCCCTACCTCGTTGCCGATCCCCCTCCGCTCGCTCCCATAATTCCACTTACTCCTCCCTCGAGTCCCATTCTTCTTTCCTCTCCCATCAAACCACCCAGCCTCCCTTTTCACTCCCACCCCTGGCGTATTTTTAATCCCCTTTCCCTCTGCCGCCCTACTTCCATGACGGGGCGGAGTAGCGGAGACTCCTTCACCTGTTTTGCCTCTTCATGGATGGGGGTGCGCGCGCGTGTTTGACCCCCTCCACCATCTCCACCTGCCCGCCCTTGCCCCCGCCCTCTCGCACATCATCCTTTCGCCTTCTTCCCGGCCTCCCCTCTTAGTTGTCCATCCCGCCCCCCCCCCGCCCCCTTCGGCCCATTCCCAAGCTCCCACTCCTCGGCACACGAACTCCCTCCCAGTGTTGCCAGCCGACGCTGAAGTTTTTTTGTATTTGAAGGTAGACAATCCGAGGGAAAAAGGAGCCTTCGTTAAATTTCCTACGGACTCGATAGCTCCATGCAACAACGTTAGTGTTCTTCGGTGTCAGAAGTCGCTCGACTGGCCTTGTTCGTCGAAAAAATATATAAATATCTCAATTGGGTCATTATTAAGAAATGAGGGGGAGGGAGTGGGATGAAGGGAAACCCAGTGCTTACTTCTTATCCTTAGAATGGTCTAATGATTTTGTATTCAATCAATACCTCCGAAAATGAATGCATCCATTCGTGACGCGATGGAGGTAAGCTTTTGGATGATGATGCTTGATCTAGAATTCGGTCACCTGTGCCATAATCAATTAGGATCTTATAGGGTTTGATTCTAGTTTTACTCTAAGAAGTAAACAGATGAAGGCTCGATTAACCTGTTAGACGAAGCTTACTTTCAATTCATTTCTGGAGCTTCTCAGATGAAGACCTCGTGTTTTGTTCACTCTATGGAATTTCCGCGCTGATTGTGTGAGATAGTCACCGAATGAGTGAAATATTATTATGTGGATATATAATAGATGGGGAATCTCTTATATTGGTACCATCTATTTCTGGTGATGTGAGTTATTCCTTTTCAGAGTTGTAACTTGTATTTAACATGTTTTCCTCAAGTTCCCTTCCATAGTTTCTTTTTACATGGACGTACAATAACCTTCACCTTAAGTTTGACTTCATTAAATGACTCCTGATGTCATTGTTTAAACTGCCATCCGACGTTTTGTGAGGGACCGTGGAATGAGGAACTTCTCTTTCAATGAATTGATGTTTTTTCGCAGGGAACGCTATCGGGATACGGGTTTTTGTTCAAACATGCTTTCGTTAAGAACAGACTCTTTAGGTGTTTTTGCTAGTGTTAAAGATATTTGGTGCCAGTTAGGAAAATGATCGCGGAGTAGAATGTGTATATATGTATATTTGTGTGTATATGTTTACATACATAGATGATTTAGAAGCACTCACGCGATAAATATAACAATGTGATGTTGCAATAGAATACAAAAATATGCATAGAAAACACGTAAAAGGACACATTTCAAATAGTTTTAAGCTTTCGGCCTTCGCTGAGGCAATCTTCACTTTTGACTAAGGTTTCGGGCGGAGGGAAATCGAGGGCTGGGGCAGGGTATAGCGCGGGGGTGTGCTCGGAAGGGGGGCAGGAAAGCGGTAAGGATCTAGTGGTGACGGTTCAGTCCAGGAAATTCTTAAAATCTGAAAGCTAGTTATGTATGCGTATTCCGAGTTCTCACCGCTCTATTGGTGGCGGAATCGGGGGGGGGGGGATTCTAGGATGGTTAGAGAGAAAAAATGATCAAAGGAAAAGTTGTGGGCATTCGCGCGTGCAGGTATAATAAGAGAAGAGATTAAGACAGAATTACAGGAATATCTATGATTATTCACGCGGATGGATAAGGGGATAAAGCAGTCGCCTATGTATAAAGATGAACATTGATTGCATGACAGACGATGTTACATTTGTGAGAGGCGCTTAGCGTGGGAACGAGGTGGAGAGGCAATAAGGGGTTGTGGAGCAGATCTGATGAGTGGACATGTTTTACATGTCCATATATATATGTAATTATATATATATGTATATATATATATATGTATATATATATGTGCATATATATGTGTGTATATATATATGTGTATATATATGTGTGTATATATATGTATATATATGTGTGTATATATATATGTGTATATATATATGTGTGTATATATATATATGTGTGTATATATATATGTATGTGTGTATATATATATATGTGTGTGTATATATATATATATATATGTGTGTGTATATATATATATATATATATATATATATATGCAGACATTTACGCAATCATACATGCCAACACACGTATTGAGGCTCACTGGGAGTGGATGGGGAAAAATCTAATGCTACAAATATCGCTTACTCGTGAGGGGTGTTTTTTTATCCAAACGATCGAATGTTTCTTAAAAATGGGGAAGGATAATGGGAAAATTATAGGTCAAGGTGAAATGAATCCGGTATAAGCTATATCTATATGCGGTATTTATAAAATTGGCATTTCCAAAGAAAATAATCATATATGATAAAATATTGTTCTGTGACAGAAGAGTAAAAATTATAAAAAGGTACAGTATTATTGAAGAATAAGTAAAGTTTCCTCTTGTAAAAGGCATTCCAATTTTTCCACAATTTCCTTTCTTAATAAAAATCGGCCTTTCTCGTTTGCGTATTGAAATATCAAAGACTCACTCTAAAGGAAAAGATATTTTAAAATAAAAAAAATCAGTATTTCACCATAACCATTCTACGTCCTTCCAAGCATTTATCCATTATCCCTCCGATCGACGAAAATTCATATTCGACCTCAAACCTCGTTCTTAATTTTTCAAACTCCACGCGCGATCTCTCACGGGGTTATATAAAAAATTTCTAATTTTAATTTTGCCTGGCGTGAAGAAGAAACCTTTCGAGATATTTTGAATTTGAGGGTCTGAGTACTTTCCTCCCTGCACTCTGCTTGAGAATTCTGAACAACTGAGGAACGAATGTCCTCTATAAAGTATGAAAACCCCGAACTACCCCTCCCAACCTTTTTCCCCGTTTGTATTTCGTCCTGAATTTTAATTTTCGCCCAAGATTTATATGTGTAAGGAACCAGGGAAAGGGAAAGAGTTCCTTTCGAGGCTAAAATGCTGTCGCAGTAGGACTATACGGGAGAAGAGGAAATCACAGGAGGAAAGCAAACTGGTCGAGAAACTGCTAGCCGTGTCAAGTCTATTAAATCGATGAAATGATTTATTAAATAAGTCCGGAGAATGAAGTGAGATCAAATGGAATATTTTTCTTCCTGCATGCCAAATAATTGATTTAAAGAAATTGATCTGAATTCACTGGCTGTACCGAGCTGAAAACATTTAACCACGAGAGTTCATTTCCTCCGAACTTGAGGGTACGATTAACATTGAGAAAGTTATCAAACTCTTGCGATAACGTTTTTACGTTAAGATTTTTTAGAAATTACAAAACAATGCGAAACCTTTTGGCCTTCTGCATCAAAGTTATATTTATTTCATCTTAGCGAGCATCATAACGCCCTATCCTTTACGGAAGAATATGTAGTCATGAACAAACTGAAAACCCAAGATTACTGAAAGGAAGGTTTAGTCCTATCGGTTTTCCACCTTTGCAATGTTTGTCTTGCTATGTATTTTCGGTTGCAGCTAAGGGGGGTTAAAATGAATAGAAAATGTGTTCATAGACGGCGATAAATCATCGCCACGTCACCACGTCTTGGATGAGATGACAACAAGGGTGAAGCAGTGAAGACAGTGTTTAGGGCCGAAGGGAGAGAATGGGGTGAGGAGGTTGGAAGGAGGTGGGTGAGGGCTGAGGAGAGCGGGGATTTCGGAGGTGCCAACCTTCCACGAAATGATGGGCAGTTGGTTGGAAGGAGAGATCTAAAAGCGTTCCATCTCGGTGAGCAAGAAGGCTTTAATATCAATCCGAATTAAGGGAACGTTTTCACCCGAAAAAAGAATGTTCTCAGCACGATGGAGTGTTCTAGCGATGGTTGTTTCAGGATTTTAAAGCTATTAGTATACTCTATTTTCACGTATATGTATGCGCACATTTGATATGTCTAGGAATTGCGCTAGTCAAAAATAAGTTGTGTATAGGGACAGTGTACATCACCTGATTGCTTCGGAACGTATAGTACGCAAAATAAGCTGGAGATGTAGTGAGTCTTTTGATAAAAGATACTGTGCGTAGTATAATTAATATCCCGTAGCTTACGTCCTGCAAAATTTGCTTATTCTTGTTGGTATTATGAATTCACACTAAATCAGCCCGAAGGGAAATCTTGATAGGTTTAGGAAGATGCGACCCCAAACTGTCTTAAGGCATGTGAAATGTACATGTGTATGTTGGGTGGGGTTCATCCTTTTTTACCTCTGTAACTGGTGTTCAGAATAGTGCAGCCTAATGATTTTCATTGTATTTATAAAGGCATTATTTTTTGGAGGAAAGTGAAAACTTTTACAACTTTGTAATTCCACTTGAAGTTTTCTTTCGCTCTCCAAATTTGGACTTGGTGTGTTATCTTCAGATATTATTTCATCCCGAAAATTATCTACCAAGTCAAAATCCAAGTCGCGCAAAATAAAGTAAAAGTTTATTTGCATATCTAAAAGGAAATATTATTTGGAAGTGAAGTCAAATGTCTTGAATATTATTAAAATACCCAGTATTTTCCGGAAGTGTGCATTTTTTGTACTATTATTAATTTAGGCAGGTACGCTCTGATATCAGGATAGCGGCTTTGCTCCTTAAAATGAAGAAACGGGTGGTAAGTTTTCAAGCTAAAATGTGTTTTGAAATTGTTACAGAACTGTCCAATCATTTATGACCGAGTATTTTGTTGAAGCATCCGTCATTAAACATAATAAAGCGTAAAACAACGTCTCACTTGCATTCAGTAATCGATTCCAAATGCTGAGGTTTGAAAAACGAGGATTAACCCAACGAATTCGATGGAGAGTTCCGCAAATGCAGGAGATCAGTGATATGATTGGAGGCCAGCCTATTTGCAAGGAAACGAGCCGGACTGGAGAAGAGTCTCTCGTTAATTCTTATGCACCGAGCCGAGAGTAATTTTTGCTTCCTAAAAATCTTCGGTGGGCTAACGCCTGTCAATCACGTGGAGAATAATGGGTGTGTCGAGTGGAATGCGCCGTTCCTTTCAAGTGTTTAAAACGTGTACCAATGAATAAAGTCTGAAATTGTTAATGAAAAATTTTGAATGCATAGTTAGTCGCTTATATGACGCGAAGCAATAGTTTGCCATTTTCTCCCCGCCCTTTATGTATAGAGTTTAGCATTTCGCTACAAAATGAATCCCTAAACCTAATGCTCGTGGAGTTCCCTTAAATAATTAATGACGTGTCGAAATTCGTTTGCTTATTGGATTTCGCCTTGCGAGAAATTTGAAATGTTTGCCGTAAAAGCACAAAATGATGTTTGACAACAAAAGACAAACAACCTTGATTTAATTTTTGTTTGGTCCATATTTATATTTTCATTAGAGTACACAGTAGTCACTTCATGAGAGGATTATATTTGGCTTTTAATACATTCTCTTAATAAGTTTACGGTTCTCCGCTGATATTTGAGCCTAGAATGTAGTTCATATGTACTTACTGTACTTGGAGCACAAACTGAAGGGCAAAGGGTTTTTTCAAAATTTTTCTTGTTTATTATGGTTGGTACAATGTTTCATCCGCAAGGCTCTCATACCCTCCTTGTTTGAAGCGTGTTTAAATTCTCTTCGCTCTGAGAAGAGAGCGTTACGTTACGGATTGTATTGGTGACTTCATGCATCTCCTCCGAAAATTGTGAGATCGAGAGAAATTGATGCCATGCATGCCATAGGATTTCATGGTCCGCAAGTTGGGTAAAAGAAATCGAAAGAGATGTCCGTTAAATATTTAAGCAGACAATTCCAGTGCTTAAGGTATTATTCTCTGCTTCGAGCAAACAACGAATTCGTCATAGTTGATCTAACCTCGATTTGTCGTTTCTCAAGTACTTAATAGCATTATTTGGAGGTCTTGATCATGACCTGACCATGCGGTCTTGCGTCATAACCGGCAATACCAAGTAAATTAGTGGGAAAAAAGAATGGTGTCCCTTCATCTTTGAAGATGAAATTTCACTGGGTTGGGGCTGGAAACAATCAAATGCAGGTGATGTAGTGGGTGCGCTTGCAATGATACGTGCGGTGAAAGCATTTTTCACCGCACTGAGATTCCCATTTTTTTTCACACTGAGATTCCCTTTTTCTCATCTTGGCTGTGTTTTCTTTAGTGATACCATTGGCCTCTGCTGTGAGCGCTTCGCCTGATAGCGGAGAATCGATTGATGCTAGTTTATTAAAGGACTAATCCTTTTGCTGTAGAATAAATATTTTTCAAGATTTAATGTCATTTTTCTCGATACTGTCAGCGTAATGTTGACATTCATGTTCATTTGGTGCCAGCCTCAGCCCGAAGGTTCGTTTTTCCGTACTAAATTTTCACCCCCCGTTATGTCTTTCTTACCTTTTCCTGGTATTGGATAATTTGGCTTCCTCTTTTATGTGCCCCCTTATATTCTATTTACCTAATACTACTCTTGTATTCAACTGCCCTCTTAATGTCAATACCATCCGATTGTATTTCTGTGATGTTCCGTAGTGGTATCTTCTCGTAGTGACTGATGAATACCTATTAACATGATTACTTATATTTTCGTTCTTTCTTCTTTCTTCGCTGGTGTACTTAGTAAAATTGGCTTCGAAGTCAAACATACTATATATGCACGCTGATTTGCAATATTTTCTTCGGTGAATTTCAAGTTTAATCTCGTTCTCAACTTTTTGGATGGAGTAATTTGGTTTTATTAGTGTTTGAAGATGCGTCGATAAGGTCTTCCAGATCCATGCATTGCGACTAATCCTTTCCTTTGAATCAATTCTTTGGTTTCATTTTTTTGCATGCTTAGCTCCTTGTTTTTCATTTTGTTAGTTAAATTCTCCTCTAATACTATTCTGAGTGTCGTCTCAATTATTACTTTTCTCACTCCATTTACAGCGGTAGCATTTAGCATTGCGATTCAAAGATTCGCAGACCGACTGAATTAGATAGTCCGACACCGAGACCGTGCCTCTGTCCAATTGTTTCAACTCAATTGTGCGTATGAATTCTTGGCTCCTATTGTGGGCATTCATTTTCCGGTCATTTTTACACTTGAAAATTATCATTAAATATCAGTGAGCGGTACTGCATCGATCGTAGGACTTAGAATGTTTACGTTTTATGTTGGTTTATGAGGTCGAATTTCAGCGCTTACATTATAACCTACCGTGAATGCTAAGGTTTTTGTGGAATATCAAATTTTGTGGTCGTTACGTGTTATTTTTTCCTGTCACAACATTCTCGGCATAAAGGGATAAGTTCTTCATCTTCAAAAGCTTATTTCCACGCTCCCCCTCCGTTCCCGACGCACACCCACCCCCAAAAAATGTCTTGACTCGTCCACCCCCCTCTCTTGGCTTAGCATGCATATCTTCCCAGGAAATCCCTCTGCCGCACGTTCACTCCCTTCGGTATGGGTATCTTTCTTTCCCCTTCCCCACCCACCTCCCTCCAATTCACTTCTTTTCCCTCAGCGTGGGCTTATTCCTCCTGAGCCTAACCTATCAAATGCGTCCCTGTATCACCATAGTAGCGCCGCTTTGGCTAAGCCCTCGATCGCTGGAAATAACCTTTTTGGATCCTTTTGAAAAGCATTAGGCAATCGGCCGGCTTGCGGGCTTCAACCTTTTTATACCCTGCTGCCTGCTGATTTCGATCCTTTGCTAACGGGAAAGGAAGGTTAAAGGATATCAACGGATGGGATATGAACGAGGATGAATAGCTTGGTGACGGTGACTGGTGCAAATTCAAACTTTATACCCTGGCTTGTGCCAGTTTGATAGCTAGTCATCGGATGTCTTCGTTTTCAATGCTCCGGAAAAAATGAACAGCATATTAAAGATTACGTTCATTATTAATTTTCTTCTCTTTCCTATGATACCGTTCCTTATCCAAATGACATGATTAGGCCCCTACGGCTAAACATCAATTGGAATGGGTGTTGACCACCGAAAAGGGGTTTGATTTTGGTCTTCATCCAATGTAGAAAATGTGTCCTCTGATCATTTAACATCATTAATTTTGATATCAGTAGAAGTTGAGTGAGAACATTTATTAGCTCTGTCAAAGTGCTGTTATGATCGCAAATCGTGCGTGGGAATATCAATTTCTCATAGCCCTCGTTGTGGTCTCGCCTCGAAATCTGTTCAGAAGGATTTCATATCTGCCGACATTGCACTTGCTCGATTTTAATTTTTCTCACAGAGCAACATCCGTGTTTATTGCCATGTCCCAGCTCCCTGTGGGCCTCCTAAGGGCTCTCCGACGTCAAAATTTCACGCGTGATATCCCAGCGCTGGAAGGTAATTTTATCTTATCGTCGAGATATGGCATAAAATCGCTCTTTATTTTGAAATTGAAGTCTTTAATGCAAATAGACCAGATTATCTTTCTATAACGCTAACCCTAAGGGACGTCGGGGGCTATTTTCACCCTAGACAGTTTTAGTACTGACTGTAAGTCAATGAGTTTTCTCGGATAATTTTCCATTTATGGTGTGTGAAATTTATGTTCATGTTCCCCTTAATGTTATTGCTCCGTGCACCGTAACGTGGTAGTGTTTATTCATGAATATCTGTATGATTTCCTACATAGCGTACAAAGATAAAAATGTGATCTGGACTTACGATGTATGCCAGTTTCATATTGAAACGTGAACATGACTAAATACAACGTTGCGAATGATGCCATAGCGTTGGCACTATTACAGAATTCCATTTTATTTGCTTGGATTTTATTCACTTTGGACTAGGTAGTAGCTCTTAACAGTCGAAAGAGAGGTTATTTTGACCAAGATGTGCCATTCATTACAATAATTCAGTATGTATGGTGCACCATCCTTTTGACACGTAGTTGAAATTACTGAAGAGATTTGCCCCTAAAAAAAGGAGAAATATTTCCTCTTACACTATTTAATTATTAGAGGATATTAACTGAATTATCTTCCTTAAATAATCATGACGAAATTTTAAAGCGAAGGCTTTCCTGAATTAAATACAGTCGGAAATTTCTATGCAATGTTATGTGCGTGCTAATTTGTTATCCCGAAATAATACAAGTGGTTATTGATTCAAGTTTCTTGAAATTCTTACGTATATTCTCACCGTGCCATTGCATTCGTATTCCTCAATGAATGGCAAATTGTCTCCATCTTCCAATATTTGAATAGACCTGTTTGTCGCAGCTAGTGTTTGACTACAAGAGAACCTTTCAGATTTGTATTTTGGCGTAATGTTTTCCTTTGAATGTTAGAGATTTAATACGAGTGGAACGATAACATTCATCAAGTGGCGATAAATTTACAGGTAGATATTGTTCCCCTGCCACACACCTTTTTGGTGGCTCGCAGGGTATTGATGTAGATATTGATGATTCGGGTTGTGGAGTTTCGGGAGGTACCAAATATTCCAATGTCAAAGTCTTCAGAAAATGAGTTTATGCAGATTCGGTTCTGCCTCCCGTCGAATATTTTTTTTAATGGACCAGGGCGTGTGTCAAACGGGCGTTTTTTGAAGGAGGCTTTCATCTGGCTTAAATTTATAAAACTTTTCCTTCGTGACCGACGGGCGTCGCGTTCCTCCTTACTGCCGGAGTTGGACTTCTATCTTCATTCCATTAATAACCACTCCTCAAGTAAGTCGCCGGGAACTTTTTGAGTGTGTTTTACTAGCGGGGCTCAAGGATATAAATGATGCTTCCCCCGACGGCCAACAACCTTTTTCCACTCTGCTTCCCAAATTTCGGCGTATAAAACACTCGAGCGCTTCAATTTGCGGAAGCGCTACCCCCCGAAGTTCCTCTTTCCATCTCGCCGTGATATCTTTTGCATTTTTTCTTCCCCTCTCCTTCCGTTTAGCGGAGTCATCAGGGGACACATGCGTTCCCCCTCCCACATCCGACCTCACTTGCTTCACGACTCCCCTCTAGGGAGAACAACAAGGTCGCGACTGCCCAGCGCCGGGTGGCCTTTCCATCAGCTGCACTCTTGCGGAAAAGAGTTTTGGCATTGCGAAATCTCGTGGATCCGAGAGGGGACTCTTATTGAGTCGCCGGGAGCAGGCATGTGTGGGTGTTGTAGGTCCGTTTTGGGAAGGAGAAAACAGCGAGGAAATAGCATCTACATCTACACTATGCCCCGCAAGCCGCTGAAAGGGCGTGTGGTGGGGCGAGTTAGAGCTCACCCATAGATGCACAGCTATTAATTTAAATATTCATTTGAATATATCAACTCATTCACGCATGTCACATGTATGCTCATATCGCATACCTGCTCATATGCACTCACTTATACTCACACATACTGCCCATGTAAAAAAAGAATCCTACGCATGCACCGTATAATAAATGACTAAATCATTGAAAAACGACTGATAACGATAACTTTGCGGAATACTCCAATTGCCGAAGAAGTTCATCCGCATTTTCCTCTTTTGGTTCGTTCTCCCAGAAAAAGAATGCCCGAATGTGGTTTTTGCCTCTTCCAACTTCACCCATCCACAGGATCTCCACCCTCTTTCCCAATCTCTGAGACCCCTTCTTCCCTCTTCATCAGCTCCTCCACTTCCCATTACGTCCACTCCCAATCCAATCACGCTCGCAGTTTCCTCATCCGCACCTTTATTGTGTTTCATATAGGCATAACTCGAAAGTTCGTGTAGAAAGATTTGTACCCGAAGACGTCACTTATGACAGCGGTCACCAAACGCTGGACCGTGCTGACACCAATGTAGATCGATGGTGGTCCGCAAAGGAAATGTTAAACTAGAAGCAGCAAATATCACAAAAGGAAGTTTGTTACAATCGAGCAAGATTAATTGCATATTTTTTGGATCAAACAAGTAAAATTTGGCGAGTTGATGGACACATTCTTAACTTTCTGCACTTAGCGTGGATTTCTATTGAGCAAATTAAAAAGATATATTTAATTTGGGGACTGCGAGTACCACTTGTATGCACACAGGGGAAGATATTTCTACATCCACTTTTGTGTTTTTGTCTATGCTCGATTTATTTTCGTGGGGCAGTGAAATTTCCGAAGAAAATCGACGTTGAAGAAAATTAGCCCTTATCGGAATTAGGACGAAGGAAGAAGGAGCCATCCCAACGAGCGCTAAGAGTTGGCGGGCATAAGGAAACCTCAGGACCCCCAATCCATTACTTTGGATGGCTGTTCCGAGTTCTCTAGTGCCTCGAAGAGTCGAGAGAGTTCCCTTGAATTCCCTTTTTGCAGTGAATCTTATAGTCGATATTGTTAATATCATTCATTTAGAAACGAAATCACTTTATTAATAAATGAAACTTGGTTTTATTTCCTCCTAATGGCCTGAATGACAACAGCTGTTGATTCTCAATAACCGTAATCATTACGGAATATGAATTTGACGCACTGTGGAAGGGTAGTAAATGAAAAATAGTGCGACATATAAAATAGAAAGAGTGAATGCCGTCGCTTTTTGCGAGTGGTTTTCATCATGATTCATAATTTGAATCATTCCGCGCCACTTCGGACTGAACCTTGAACTCTAGAATTTAGATGAAAATCACAGAGAGACCATATTAGTCTTTTTGAAAAAGAAATAAAATGTGGAGCGTTTTGCAAAAATTGGAAATAACAGTCGAATAATATCCATTATTAAAAATGGCTGTTTTCTACAACACTGAACTTAAATTACCTTGTATCCCGGAGTGGAATCAGTGGAAAAAGTGGTATGACTTTTATTCAGTCTTAACTTAATGCAAAATTTATCATGACTCCTAAACATTTTGAAATTAAAATCATTCAAGCATTTTGATGCTCAAGTTTTAACTGTTTTAACTTTTAAAAGTATCTGAACTTAAATTTTGATGTTTGATTAAATTTTGTTGCTTACTTTGTAAAGTGCATAGCATGAAGTTTTAGGGGTGTTTAGCCATTGAAGAAAGAAAAAATATTTAAAATTCTTTCGACAGAATTTTTTTAATGTGCACACTTACTTATTACCATATATCTGAGGGGATAACCGGCTTAAAATTACGATTAGTGGCTTTTTTCAATGTAAATGTAGCGTAGAATATTTATCATCCATATTAGTTTTAAAATGCTAATATAAATGTTTATTTCGTTTAAACAAAATTTTCCGCCTATTTTTTTCGCTATTTTTTTGTTTCAAATCTTTCCATAAACTTTAAAAAGGCCCTTGTGTAATATTTTTGATGAGGTTTTTCCAAATTCGCAATTAAAATATTTTTAAATGTTTGTCGGTAGTGATTCATTAATACAGATTTATGGAGAAATTCCTTATTTCCCTTGTAATTTTTTGCGTTCGATTGTTAGAAAAACGGAACTCATTGAATGGTATTAAAATAGAAAAAAATTTTTAATTCGTCCTTGGAAACAAACGTAACGCTTACTTTACCTGAATAATGAAAGTATTTTTTCCTGTTAGAAAAGAACACTTTGCCTGTGATGTTAGCTTTGAATTGTGTACTTATCTTTCGCGATGATGACTCTCTTCTGAATCCAAATACTCCTGACATAACTTAAACAACGTCTGAGACTCATGAAACATCAACTTTTAATTGTTAATAGTCGTTCATTTGCCATTCATCACTGCGCGCTTTATGTACACCATGAATATAAAATCAAGTTTAGATTGAAAGTAAGTCATCAAACCCGTGTTTTTACGCTGATTCTGCTCCGGGATATGAGGTCTTGAAATTTCGGTGTTGTTGAAATTTTTATATTTTTTTCTAAAAACTATCATGTGCTGTGATATTCATCTCAATCCTCGAGTTCAAGGGCCAACTCCAGTCCGAAGTGACGTGGAATGGTTCATCTATTTATTCACTCAAAACCGAAAAAATATGGCTCCAGGAGCCATTTAAAATTTTACTTGATTATTATTTAATCTCAGGTTTAAGTTACTTTCCCCAATCAGTGCTTGGCCCGTCCACCTTTCCTTAGCCCAATGAGGCATTTTCCCACCAACTAATACCCTTTCTACTGTTCGAGAATCAGGGGCTTTTTCGGGGACATTGGTTGTCGATTTTCCAGCCGTCAAACTGCTAACCATAATACTGTCTGTCATCATTAACTACATTCCTTCAATCAGTCGTAACATAATGAAGCATTCCTATCCTAAACTTAGAATCCCTTTATCGAACTCCATCCAAAAATAATTACATCTCTTGATACTTCATGCTCCCAGAGGGACTTAGTTCTGGTGGAAAAGTAATAGGTATTACAACCGATGTCTTGGTCTTGACCTTGAAATTCGTCCCTCGTCAGGGTTAAGCTAATTATTTCTAGTATGTTGATCGTTTAAGTATTTCTTTGAAATCGTAATTTAAATGTATGACATACATTGTGCTCCATTCCTAGCAATGACAGTGGTGCCATTTGAATTGGCTCATGTACTCAATGAAATTATATATAATTAATACTATGCGAGTATATCATTATTTCCTTTCACTGAGCAAATGTGTGTTGGTTTTCTATGAATGAATATTAGGAGTAAATGAATAATCCTGTGCATTGATTAATTACTTTTATATGCATGTGTAATGAATTTAACATTAATGTGATGAAGGATCTCAGTTTTTCCCGGCGTATTGTATTCAGGAAGTTCTCTCGGGTTTCCCACCGGGTCAGCGTGGTGTGCACCGACGTTTCGACGGCTAACTCTGCCATCGTCGTCAGGGTGAAGTGACATCACTTCACCCTGAAGACGATGGCAGAGTTAGCCGTCGAAACGTCGGTGCACACCACGCTGACCCGGTGGGAAACCCGAGAGAACTTCCTGAATAACATTAATGTGTGTTGTATTGAATATTAATATGAGCTTGACCGGAACCTATGCAAGTACCTACAAAGGTGATAAATGGTAAAATGAGTGACTGAATAGATATCACGTTCGGAAAATATTTTATCCTTCATATTCTAAGTCAGCATAACGCGTTGGCAGAAAATTGCTTTCAGATGATTCCATACCCGAGGCCATATTGCACCCTATGATAAATCAAGAAAAATAGAAGAACATTGCAGCACACTTGCCCTAGGGAGAATTCGAGCACGTAACCTTGGCATTTGCAGGCGAACATGCCATCTAACAAGCTACTCGGGTTGTCAATAAGTTTAAGTGATTAATTTTGCCACTATTTTCGAGAAGAAGGCGTTGTTATGTTTGATGGGTGGAGGCTTGTTTAGTTGCGTAGTTAAGAGAAAATAAGAAATTATGAAAAGCACAGAAACTTCGTCCCAAAGAGGACGGAGAAGAATGAGCGTTATGGGAAGTGTAGGCAATTAATTATCTGGGGCGCAAAAACACATTGTTGCGAAAGTGGAGTAATTAGGGTAGCCGGTTATTTGGCTTCGTTACTAGGGAGGTTTCTCATTATAAGGCGTTATGATTAAGGTTTACATTTTTTATTTCGATTTTAGAATACGGAAAAATTATGTTCTTATTAATTTGAGTTCACTTTCACATTATATTTGCTTCGCATTTTTTTCAGGTATTTAATATTCTTTTTCCTTATTCTATTTTTTGTGCGCTAATTTATAATATTAGTACGCAATGTAAATTGTTTATCTTGGAATATTTCATAATATCTTCCTCTAGTTCAGGGGTGAATCGTTGTGATATATTCGGACGATAACTTAACTTGCAATAAAGGGTTCCATCCATTTATATGGTTGCTTCATTAATGGGAGAAACTATAATAGTTTGTCGGAGACAGTTTTGTTTTAGAAAGGGAACAAGGGAACCAAAGAAATAAGGCTGCTGGGCATCATCGGTTTACTTTTATCTCAAAACATCATCTACCATCCATCGTTGGATTCAATCTTCACAACAAACGTAATTCAGGCTCGCACATTTGATTTTTTCTGCATGTGGAATTGACTCTGGCGACTTAAGTGGAATGCTGCTAACGGATATTCCATTTGATGATGTTATCAAATTACAAGAGCTCTTATAAAAGATGATATCTTTCAAAGTACGTTGTTATCCATTGCCTAGCAATAGAAAAAAAATCGCATTTTTCCTACATGAGCTAATGCACTCTTTTTAACTCAGTGTGAACGAAAAATATGGTCGTTCCTAAGCCATACAATCGGTCATCATTTAAATCAGGAAACATTGGGTATCGTACGGTTGCATTACGTAGTGCTCTCCAGTAAATATCCCGAATATGGAAGTGTGATTTTACTTTAGGACTATAAAATTGGGAGGAAAGGACCAGCGATGATTTTTTATTTTTTTAACGGAATTCGAGCTCCACAAAATATTGATTGAGGCACGGCAGGAACCGGCTGAGGAGTTCCCAAATCCGGGGTTACGCATCAGTGCCAATTGCGGCAGGTTCGGTGCCGCGGCTCGGAGCCCGAGCCTGCCAGTGCTCCCTCGTCTTGCCCCAGACTGCCTGACCACCGCCTGAGAGCGGGAGAGGGGTAAATATGGAGGGAGGGGATCGAGGAAGATAAATTTACCGCGGGGAGAGAGGAAGGAGGAAACGTTGAAATTAAAGGAACGGTAAACAAGAGAACTTTTTAGTCAAAAAAAATAGTTAAAACTTTCCACCGGAATTCCACGCTTCTTTTTGATGGCGGGGAAGAGAGTGAGAGTGCGGAGGGAGGGATGGAGTGGGAGGAGGGCATTGTTTACAGCCTTTTGTTTTTGCCCACAATCCTCTCCCTCCCTCTGCCACTCACCCTCTCCCTCTTTTCCACATGTTTGTACGGCTGCGCTGCCTATGACTCCCCTTCCTCCTCTCTCTCCATTCGAGTGGTCATACTCCGCGATCATATATTCATGAGGACTTCTATTGTGGGAGACCGCCTCTCTCTCCCTTTCCCTTCTGTTTCATCCCTTTCTCGTCCCATTCCTCGCATCCTCACCCTACCTCTCGCTGCCCCTTCTCTCTCTCTCTCCCTCCCCTTCCCGCACTCGCCCTTCCCCCCCGAATCTCACTTCGCACCTGAATTCCAAATTGAAGGGTCGATGCTCTTCCCTTTGCCTCCATTCCTCCCTCCCCTTTCTTCTCCCCATCCCCATTTCCTTCCTCATTCCACCCGATCTCCTGTCCCAGTGCTCCCTTCCCTCTCTCCATCACGCTCGGCATCCCCGCTCACTCCCCTCAGTAGCCCACTCCTCTCATCTCCCGATAGCCGGAAACAAAGGGAAGGGACAGGGATGAGGAGGAGGGAGCGCAGCCTTAATTTCCTGTGCCAGCCCTCGTGTACACATTGCCATTCCACCTTAAGCTTCCTTTTTACAAATCTCCCCCCGTCCCGGACCCTCCAGCTCGACCATCCCTTTCCCACCTCCCCCTCTCACCTCTCGCGACCCTCCCCCTCCCGCTCAATGCCCTCTTTTATCCCTCGTCTGTGTCCCTCCTCTTCTTTCGGGGAATCCCTCCCTCGTCCTTACCCTCGATTTCTCCTCCATTGCCGCTCTACCAGCACGTTTAGTCTGCTTGTACCCTTCCTTCCGCTCCTCTCGCGGAGAACACTTTCATGCCGCCGCTCTCAGGCGCCGATTCCATTTTAAAGACGTGCCCACTGCCCCCCTTAGTTAGGCCCCTATAGTCGGGTGGGGCATTTGCAGTGACAATCGCCATGTTACGACTCAGTAATATTTAATTGCTGTTGGAGAACGGCAATAGGTCCTTTTTTCTTTCGGAGGGCAATTGAAATGTGGAATAAAGTTTAATATATTTGTTTGTCTTTTGATCAAATATCGGTGGTATATGAAGAGTTGGTGCATGTATTGCAGCAGTAATTCACGCCTTTAAGAATGAATGAGCGGGCTATATGAATTTTGAAATCACGATATAAGAGGGCATTTGTAATGGAGGAGAAACTGGAGACGTCGGTCGATACCTAAATCTCCAATGTGAGATCCTGTGTATTTCTTCGTAGGCAACCTGCCTTGTTAATGATTTAGTAAAATAAAAGCAAATGATCAACATGTTGTCCCCTGAATCTGTGCTTAACTCATGAAAACCCGAAGAAATTCAATGGAAGGGACAGAAACTGCGAAGGTTACTTCTTCTGTTACTTCTAATAAGTGTATAATATATGAAAAGTACACTTGTGTTGACTCCTTAAATAAAGCGATGAGATCTCAAGTATACTCAGCAAACAAATTTGTAACAATGATAATCACCCTCATACTGATTCTAATTTTGAACCACGTGCACACAATTTTCCTATCCGGCGTGTTCTATACATATTCCAAGAACAAGACAATCTTAGTTATAACTTTCATTTTCACCTAGCCAATTGTTCATCTTATTTTGATTTCCACCCGATGTTTTGATTCTTTATGGGATTACTTTTGGTATGGGTTCTGGTTATTGTAAGGGTACACCTCTCGTACATAATTCCGTGGGAAAATAGACATGTATTTTATCCTTTTACCAGGTTAAAGCCTATTACTTTATTATTGATCACCGTCTCCTAAGGGATTAATTATAATATTAAAGTATAAATATCTCCGTCTATTTTAAAGATTGTAATAAATGATGGATCCACCTTGTTCATATATTACCGTAGTAAAATATATCATGACTCCCAACCATATTTACATGGATATATATTATGTAAATGAATTATGCAATAATTCTTCACCGGGTGTTGATGATGCCTTACTGTGTTGAAATCATCGTTGTAAAGCATGCATGAGAATTGTCTAATAGCTGTTTCATTTTTCCTTTACGATGGTAAAATTCCACCAAGTTAACGGTTGAAACAGTTTCATATTTCAAGACTGCTTATTTTACGAGCGCGTGCAGGATCATAGTAGGTTGGTGCATTTTATAAGAAGGAACTACGAAGATTATCTCGAAAACTTTCAAACGCTTCCTTGTTTGAGAAACAAAGATGGATCGATGAGACATCTTCGTGGTGAGATGAGATGGTTGTGCACAGGGTTGTAGTGAGTTATTCATCGCTTTTGCCCTCTGAACCTTCGGCAAAAACTCTCTTTCGACGAAGGTAGATTAACAAGTGCGAGAAAAATCAACAAAGGTAAAATAATTCTCGTTGACCAGAATTCGAACTCGAATTCTGGTCAACTCAGAATTCCTTCCTCGATTCGGGGCTATTTAAGAACATGAAGCGTCCTCTTCCAACGCGAATTTCTATGTACTTTGGAAGAAACAAGTTCCTTGACGATGCGACTTACTTGCAATGTGACGATGTATTTGTATTGGTGCGGACGGCGCCATAGTACTTGAGATAAAAGTCAACAGTAAACACACAAGTGTTTGAATTGCCCAAATTCAATCAAACTACGGGAAATAGCTTAATAGTAGCTTTAGCGGAGCCACCAGCGGCCAGCCAGTGATTCAGTCAATGTTAATGTGGCGACATTTCTCGCAGTTTCTCTGGCGTTGGAATGGGTTACCTCGATATCCGACTCATTCGTGCGAAGACAACAAGAAAAGAATGGACACCAGCTTGAACGGGGGAGGGGCATTTAATCGGTCACTTGTCCCACCAGCCGTACACTTCCGCTCACAAGAGTAGCGGAAACCTCTCCCCAGACCCATTCTCATCATGTAGTATTCGCCCGCTCACTCTCCAGGAAAATCTTTTAAGGGATGCGAACCAAAGCCATCGGGTATGGAGTGTGTTGTGCGAGGGAATTCCCAACTGCGAGCCCAAATAAGGGCTGACGAAACCGCCGCCGTCGGAAAATACGGGGGGTGTGTGGAAGCGGGGCATTTAGGGAGGAGAGGGAGGCGCACGTGTTATGTGTATTGGAAATCCCATGAAAAAGAACGGGCTTGGTTGGGTGGCAAGTCTTAAATGAGGTCATTCAAGGGCGCGAGATGGTAGGAGGCGAAGGAGTTTAGGGGTAAGACACTAAAGTAGTCGGCCGGTTCTTCTTTTTTTCCGCTGCTTGAGAATACCACTGCTGGATTATGTAATCCATGACCTTCCTGCATGCGCTCTGTCCTTTTTTACATCTCTTGTTCATTCTTTTGCATCGACTCAAATAAGAAAAAAAATACCTTTTATCTCTGACTCTTGAGCAGATACACTCTTCGCGATGGGAGAGGCATGTAGTGGCGCATGATGCCGTTCAATTATCTTTCCTCCCTCGGGAGTTTTCCGCCGATGTGAACTCTCCTTCTCTAAGCTTGAAATTGCTAAGTTTTCTCTTTTTATAGCATTGCGTGGTGCGTAATAGTTTTCACAGTGGATAGTTTAGGGTTCACATTTTTGCTGTCTAGAGTCAAATTGACGACAATAATGTTAATTATGAGCCCGAAGGAAGGACCTGCGATCGATTGGCGTCAATAAATATCGCGGAAGTGTTTTTATTTTTATCCGCGATTTAGTCGGTAGGAAACGGTGAAAATATGAATGTTCGTTTATTTTTTTCCTGTGGCTTTCACGTCCCTACCCTTGAATGCCAAAAAGAGTGTCGCATGACATCATTCGTTAAAGTGTGTGTCATGTCTAGTAAAGTATAATGCAAAATAATGTCATAGGTGAACAGGGTTTATGCGATTATTTCGGGTTACATGGAAAGAGCTTTGTTTTATTATTAATAATATTTACAGTACTCTATTGGTCAAGGTAAGTTTTGAATTTCCCGAGGGATTAAGCGTGGTTACTCGCCTAAGCTCCGCCCAACATTGCACTAATACGTTAAAAAAACATGTTACAATCTATCATTTTTTAACTCCACGTAATTTGTCGATACAAAAACATATTTCTATTGCCCATTGAAAAGATTTTATTGAACGACGAGTTTTGTGAATATATTTTCATTTCGAAAATGATTGGTTAGGTAATGGATAATAGAGTGATACCCATGCCCTTAGTTCGAGATGATTTCAAACAGCTCTTATTCCGTCTAGAGCCACGTAATATTACGAAAGGGCGTATGGCGGGCGGCATTAACTCACCAGCTATTTCTGTCCTACATGCCTCAACTCTTCCTACCTCTGCCTGGCTTGCACAACATTCTACCCTATACATTTTTTTTCGATAATGCGATTACTACACTTCATGCACATTGCACTCGCTAGGCTTAAGCCATGGGATTTATGTTTGCCCCATTTTCTTATTTTTCGGCTAGTTTCTTAGAGAACAGAACAGTTTATTGCTCTGCGTTTGACTGAAGTTAGCAGTGCTAGGGCGGGGAGAAAAAAGAGCCTTCATTATTACTAGCAACCAGTCATGCTGTGCCGAGTAAAGGAAGTTCTTTTCACTTAATAAAACCGTTTCAAATTATTTGCATGAAATCATTCAGCATTGATAGTAATTGCTTCTCGGTGAATGTCATTCTCCGTTACCGATTCCAAAATTATAGCATTTTGGAGTAAACTTGCACATTCTGCTTTAACATTGAAACCAATTCTCAGTAGATACTTATTGCTAAATTGTAAACTTTACTCTTGTTTTCATTTCAACGTATGGAATTCAGTACTTTTAATTTCCGTCAATATCTGTTACATAGTGAAATCCAGATCAGCTAATTTTATAACCTTCGAAAACTGAATTAAAGATATCACTTCATGATTGAAAGATAAAACATTTTTTAGAGGCAAGGAAAACACTTTTGTTGTCTCATCTGCATTGGTTCATGTTTGTGCGAAAACATTTAACTGGTCAAGAGAAGTTATTGACAAGATTTTATCGCATTAAATAATAATTTGCAATGCGTAGCTTAGTTCTTGAAAATACCTTCTGCCAGCCAAAAAACATTTTATATTTGACTTTATAACGCTAATGAATAAAATGTGATTTCGGAAAACTCTAAGGAAATGACACAGTACTTACTTAAAGGTAAGTTTTTAGTTCAGTCATCAATCTGGCTTCAAATGCAACAATCTCAACGTGTAAAAGTCATTCCAGTGCCATCGTTTCATTCGGAGAACTCCGTTAAAATTACTGACGTGGTATCTCCCGCAGTTCTTTGGATTAATCAACCTGACGTATCGTTTCGTCGTCATTATTTTTTTTTACTTCTCCCTCGTGACAAGTCGAACAGATCTCTAAATCTACTTGCTCGAATCGCAGTCCACAGTTTCCGAAACACTGCCTAACTCTTCACGAGGAGATCGCTTCACAAAAAAGGGAGGTGCGTCCCTAAAATTGCGCTACCATGCTCTATCCGCGTGACGCGAATAAGTGACGATCCGCGAGATAAGTACCCGTCCATAAGATACTTCGCGGCATCAGAAGTGTCGATTTGTGGATGGGGTGAAATCTTGGATGTTCGCGGACGGGAGTTCTTCGAGTGACGCGTCGGGGGACTCGCATCGCGGTATTCCCTAAGGGCAGCAGAGATTTCCCCGCGACCGACAGCACGGTTGCGATGCCCGGAATGGCGCGGGGGAGGGGGGGAGATGGGCGTTCGGTGGAGAGTTGAATCGAGGCTGGCGCGTCGGCGAGGCTGGCGCGTCGGCGAGGCCGGAATGGTTGGTGTGTGTGTGTTGATTCGGGGTTTGATGCGGGAGCATAGAAGGACGAGGGCGGGGGGGAGGGGGGCAGAGAGGGTATCGGGATCGGTTGACCCACTTTTAAATCGATGAACACCTTCTCCATCCTCTCGGAAAAGCCATTCCTGTCGGAGGAATGCGAAAAATCCCGCCATTGTCTCCTCTGAGTAGAGACGAGTGGTTCCCCTTCGCTCTCACCCCCTCCTCTCACCTTTCTCTTCTTTCTTCTCTCCGAGACACCCCCCCACCCACCTCTCAGGGCGGGAGCAGGGTCTCTTCATGCGTATGTCGTCGGTGAAGTCCTCCGCTCGCCTTATTCCGCCCAATTTAAGTGTGCCACTGGTGGAGCGTGTTTGCATGGGGATATTCGGAAGGCACCCCGCGATTCTTTCCCTCTTCTGTGCTCGGAGCGTTTTCTCGAGAAATGTGAAACGACCTTCCCAACCATACCCTTTCTAATCTCTTTCTACTTCTCTTCCCCCCATTCGTTACTGAGTGAATCTTCACCCCATTAACGCCCTTTCTCCGTACCGTCTTGGCCTGATGTGCCTCAAACAAACTAGTTCATTTTCAGATTTAAATTCAGATTTAAATATTATTCTTATATATATATATATGTGTATGATATATAATATAATTTTATGTATCTGTCCATCCCTCCCTCAATCTCTGTCTCTCCCTCTATTTCTCTCACTCTCTCGGTCCCTCTTGTTTTCTGGCGCCATAAATGATGTCTCGCGCAAGTTTGTCTGCGAAGAAGGGGTGAAGGTGGAAAATAAAGGTGAACGGAGTGTGAGTAAGGGTGGCCTCATCTTATTCCGTGGTACGGCGTCCCTATCCGCCGCTTGAGACAGGAAATACTCTGGGATTAATGCCGTTGGCTGGTTTCTGTTTTCCCGCCGCGATCAGGGTCGCGACTCCGCGAGCCCAGGTGCGTTCAGCTCGGCCGTAAAATGTTGCGGGCTGCTACTAAACGACGGCGGGGTGTCCCCCTGGGGCATTCCGATGTTGTACGCCTTGAGTCAAAAGACGCCAAGGAATTTGTGTATACCCACTTATCTTAATGGATCCTCTTGTTTAAAGGGATCCCGAAGTTTGAACGATAGAGCCGAAGGCTCTTTCGTGGGTTTCTCTCCTTGCGCAATTAATTTTTCCCTTCGGGCAATTAATGTATCCTTAGGTTTGACTGTGATTTGTTGTTTGGAGAATATCCCTTTGAAATACTTCCGAGGTTTTATTTAAAAACGTATGTTGCTGTGCAAAATCCGTCTTTTCTCGAAGTAATAATAAATATTATATTAAATGCACCAAATAATGATACCTAATGCTTATGTGTTGTAGTGGTATTCCCATTGCGCGCATGAATTCCTACCAATATGCTCGGAGGGTGAACCTTATTAGTAAAAATTCAGAATTATCTCTGGCAAAACTATTTATCTCTAGGTAAATATCCTATGTACTGGTGTGCTTTATTTATAGGTAGATTTAAATATAATTATTAATAAATTTAATGAATTAAATAATAAATTTAGTTTTTACTTGGTGTCTGGGATTCTTAATTCTGAGATTGTGAAGGCCCAAAGTTGGATTAAATACTGTCTATGCGGCGTAAATTCCTCTCGGGTCCTCCACCGGGTTATATCGTCCATATCGTCCTATAACGGACGGTCTATATCTGACGATATAACCCGGTGGAGGACCCGAGAGGAATTTACGAAGCTGATACGCCGGGAAAACACCAAATCTTTTATCACTGTCTATGTAACTTCACTTTAAAAGACTGTTTATCCACGAAATTGTGACGGTATACTAACAGAAACACTGTTCGTGTAACTAAATCCAAGTTTGCTATTTTTCGGCTATCATATCGTCCTCGGAAACCGCAGGCGACATAGAGGAAGTAACTAGTCCCTCCTCCATGTTTGTTTGAACTTCGCACCCCTTTGGGCTTAATACTATGGTGAGCTCTATCGTCAGCTATCATATCAACCTTCGGCTTAATTAGTATGGTGGTGGTGGAATAGGTAATCGTTTCTCAATCAACCTTTGAGTTTCGTAATTGTATCGTTGGCGTTAAGGTGCCCAGCAACGAAAAAAATTGCAATAATGTCTTTGTTTAGACCGCTGTCCTGCAATAGATCCTGTGAGTCTTCATAAACGTTTCTCTTATTAGGCTTTTCATGAAAATTAGCGACAAGCATGACTTTTAATCTGAAATGGTGCGTAGTCACAATCATTTCGGCAAGAACCATTGCCTTTCATGGGATTCAATGGCGAAACATCAGATATATTATATATATATAGAAATCATTGCATGATATGAAACATGGACTACCCTCTCGTGCTAAAAGTTGAGTTTACCTTATCGGGTATGGATATGAGAAATTGTAATTTAGATACTGTGTATATTGTTCAAAAAAACATGATGCCGCTCTTTAAAATTCAAAATCAATGTGTACCTTCATTGGTGTAATCACGTAGTCTCTTGACCCTTGAATCCTTGATTCATACGATGCGTGCTTTATTTGAAATGTTTTATTCCCTGGCAGCAGAGCTATGTACTGACTGGATTAAACCGACTGGGTTGGGTTCATTATGGTGTTTATTGTGAACCGTCGAGCGACGAATCAGTGACAGCGTTAGCAAAGAATTTTGAATTCAGTTGAATATTTCCTTTACTTTGCTCAGGGAGGGCATTCGAAGAAGAGTCGGTTTCAGTCTCAAGCCCACCTAAATAAAGGAAATCTGTAGCCCATATTGGTGACCTCCGTCAAGTGTTCCGCGGTTATCAGAGTGATGGACAACAACGAGGCACCATTTAATTTGTTTGAGGTTTTCAAGTGTCGTTAATCATTGAAGTCTAATTTCACGTTGCAATGCCGTGACATCTGAATTTCCTTTCCAATCACCAAATTGATTGAATGCTCAGCGTAGCTTACACGGTGAAGCGAAATACCCGATTGCTTACCAGGTCATTTTTTTAACAGACAAAGATTGGTAAGTTTTAGTTTTAATTGCATGATAAATCAATGGAGATTGTTTACCTTTATAATTAAAACAAAATGCCAGCCGTAAGCTTTAATATTTAATTAAGTCTATTTAATATTTGTTTCAAAGAAAATGAAGTCATCTTTGCCAACATTTCCTCATGCTCTTGCCGAAATATTTCAAAGTTTATTTCTCGTTATAACAGACAATGTTTTTAATTCCTACGAGTTAATTAATTAATAACTTTTCCATATTAGATGTTCGATGTAATGTCTTTGTGCTAATTTTCTCTTTCACAGTCCTGTTTGTGGAATTAAAACAAAATGCAGTAAGTAAGATGAATCAATTAATTTGAGGCATTACTGTGTTTCTGGTATTGATCAATATTTCTTCTAGTAGCTGGTACTTTTAAGCTGATAAGCAACTAATATATTTATATTTGTTTTTAACTCAATTTATACCGTAACGCGATATCCACGTGTGTAATTAACGAGTTTATATAACCTCGAAGAAGGGTTTAAATGAAAGTCCCTAATTTCATGCATGGCTAGAGAATATATCGTTTGCCGTAGTGAACAACTAGTTTTGAAGTTTTTTTTATTATTGATTTCTCGTTTTTGTTGGCTCCATTCAGAATACGTGAAATATTCAGGGTGCGGCACTTAAGTCCGCACAAACTTCAATTTGAATTTCCCGAGTTATCGTAGTTCCACTGGAGGTCGCGATTGACGTTCTTGAAAGCTATAGGCATCTAGTAAACAGTCATAACCTCAAAATGGCCGAGATGTTACGTACAAGTGCGGAGTACAATCGGAGAGCCGCCATTATCGAAAGTGTTCGCGCTGGGCGTTAAATAACGAAATAGTTCGATTCTTCTGGAACCCCAGATCAACCGTTAACGATATTGTGGCTAAGTGTAATGCTTCGGAGAAGTCTGCGGAAGGTTTCGCTAACCCGGCGAGGAAATCTCATTCGAGGAAACGCGTGCTTGTCCGGATTTAAGCGCCGCACCTTATATACTTGATAATTGGTGAGTAAAACTGTAGTTGTACGTATGCAGACCAACCCACCGTATTAGGTGCCTCATTCTATCATCAATGCAATTTAGAGATCGTGTTTTCTTCTCTCTCAAACTCTGCGACCAATTTTAGAAGGAAAGCCAACATTAATGTTACTTTCTCCGATATTATTTTTGATTCACCTGTTGGTAGTCTAAGCTTAAGAGATTTCTTTGATATGTTGCAAAATAAATTTTATAACTTCCACCGTATTAATAATTTTATTCTGCGAAAGACATGTTATTCATGAAAATGTAACTATTCAAATGTCCGCCCTTTTCATATTTAACTTGTCTTTGGACATAAAATACTCACATAAAATGTAGGAATTACACTTTAAGTTTTTCCTACAAGAAACAAAGCCCTTGGCAGTCGTCTGCATGAAAAGCCTGCTTGTCACAATAATACAAGTACACTACAAAAATCTAACCTGTTCGTCATTATATTTTATTAACGCTTCCTTTCTGTGTTTTATTTCCATGTTCAAAATGTTAAAAATATATGCATCTCTGTTGCTCCTGGTTAAAATAATTAGCCAAGATTTTTTAATTGAACCCTTGAAGAGTTGCAAATATCTCAAGTTATCTATCCTCTTCCTATTATAATAGTTTATACTGAAGGTGTTCATAAACTTAGTACCTATTTATTCTTTGATTTTTCCTCTTGGAAGTGTATTTGCTTCCTTTTTTAGTACCATACTCTATTAAATCTGAAGAATATACAGTGCTAAATGGCCAAATAAGTACCTAAATGCAAGATAATGTTATTTATAATCGTGGTTTCCCTGTAGTCCATGCCAGAAATTATGGCTCAGCTGATTGGAACATCGTAAATCACAATGGAACGTTGGAAACTTAGGTGCTATATTTCTCAATTAGATTCGTTAGTTAATGTACCAGTGACATTTCGGGTCGTGATAAATTATTTTAGATCTAGAAATATACTCATGGATCAAAAAATGTTCGGTCTTATTTTTCAATTTGCTTTAAAGGATTGCTAATGGGTCGACTAAGAAAAGCCTAAAATATAGAACACCCCAATTACCGAAGTACTCGAAATTTATTCGTAGGTGTTAAGCGTTAGTGCCCTACATAACGTGATCATTGTATTATTTTACGGTCGCATTTGAAAGTTTTTAATCCTCTTGAAATAAGTTGCTGACATTTTTCTACGTCTAAGATAAATTTTGTGCAGTAATAATAGTGATAATTGCTAAACTAATTATTTTAAGTGATATAAGAATATATGGCGCCCAAGAAAAACCTGGGTCTTCTATGGATAAACGATTCTAACCCCGCGATTCAGTGGTATTAAACGTTTATGGGAGTTAAACTATATCATTAAGGACTGAAGGTGGTCGTGTTACTGTGGTACTTACTACGATAGAGCAGAGACCCGCAACCTGGGGAAACATCCCCCTTTGGGAAATTTCACCTTTTACCGCGTGGCGAGTGGTAATATAGCCACAGGCTCAGTAAACGAAAATCGATATTTATCAATTTCCCAAAATGGGCGGGAATCAAAGGATATAGTTTCACAAATAATATAAAAATTAATTGTCTTTTTGAATGCAAGATATAATTATAGGAGCGGGTAATTTTAAATATGGGCTGAAATGTCTTTGAGTCGTGGTGAAAAGGGTTCACGATCTAAAAATGCTGAAAATATGTGTCCCGCAGGAAATGTTTATATCGAAAATAGGCGATTATGATTACGGCTATGTCGCGTTCGATCACGGCTATGTCACGAATTACGTCTTTCGTCCATTGAAGAGCTGCTAGCACAAGGCGACTTTGAAACGATAGTATTATTTTTAGGATGCGCGGTCTATAAATATTTTTCCTTCCCATTAACGTCAGTCCACTCCTTCATTTTACTGCTGACCAGCAATGGAAAAAAAGTCTGGCGACCACGTGAGTCAACACGGAAATTAATTCTCCCCGTAGTTACGTTAACATCTGATGTTTTTCCTCCCGCCACATCCTTCGACGAGGGCGATTTCTTCGACGGAATCTTCCGGCGCAACTCTTGTCAACGGCGTCGGGTGTTTCTCCTCGTTTAACTGCGAGTCCAGCTCTTTCCCGCCGGAAGTCTCTCGAATCGCAATCAATCATTCGAGAAATACCTCCCTACGAAATGATTACGTCCCCACCCCTCTTCAATCTATCTTGTCGTGCGATTTCCATTCACTCACTCACAAAAACAACCCTCCATCTTTTTTCGCACAGTAACTCAGCACACATCCTCTGAGGTACAGGCAGGCAGAAATTCACGCATGCTGCCACCTATCCTCGTTTCGTCCTCTCCCTAATCTGCACCCCCTTCCCCTTCAGACTCTCTTTAACGTCCCTACTCATCGCAGCCCCTGCCAAATACCCCTCGTTATGACTCCGGCAGTGCTCTCTAAGTCCTGATACCTCTTTCTCTCCCTTCTCCCCTCCTGGGGAGTTGGAGGCGATTCAGTGATACAGCCCTTCATTAAACCAGCCCTTTACCCTCCCGGACTATCATTCCTCCTCCTCCTCTCTCCCCATCATTCTCCTCGGGAGCCTTCCGCAGGGATCATGCGTTCTTTATTCCCAGACGCCCTTGACCTTGCAGGAAGGAGCATTTCAGGGCTTTTATGGTAAGGCGTTTTGGTCGGGTTAGCCCACGTATAGTAATGTAAACCTTGGTTAACCGAAGCTCCGATTAGGTGCCATCGTCTTAGCGCACTCTTGTTACTTTATTTTAAACTAATGAACATTTGACGGATACAATTTATTAATATTATCACTCTAAGAACTGCGGTAGATGCCGCGGCATCATACATAATACTTATTAGCAGAATTATTCGCTAATGTGTATAAAAATGGAACAATTTCAAAGGATAAAAATCATTCGCCTTTACATCTTGATATTGTGCATTTCGATTATTGCATAAATATTTATCCGTTTCTGTATCTAAATCCAAATAAATACTATCCCTTTTATAAGCATTTCGATGGAGTACAAAAGGGAAGTGACACTTAAAGAGTGTTATTGGCCATTTTCTTATACATTATCTTAGTAGTCTTCTATTCCTGTGATAAAATTTAAGAATTTCTTTGTCAAATTTTGACACGAGTGCATATCATTGGGTCTGTCCACCATTGTTTTGTTATTTTTTGGACTATTTGTTCCTCTTCCTGAAAATGTAATGTTCCAGTGATAAAATACTTTTATATAGTCTCCTTTCGTGAAAATGAATAAGATACTTCCATCGAATAGCTTCAAATCGTTAGATTTAATGGTTTGAAAACTTGTACGAAATGATATACGTATGATTCCATTGCCTTTTTAAATGGCACTGTAAATGGGTATTCAGTCGTATGTCGTAATTTCCCATTTCCAAGGACGACTTAATCACTTGGTCAGTATTAGGAATAGTATTGGATGGTGTCCCAGGCATCACTTTCCATATCGTTGATTACGAATCTTTCTGATCGATGAGTATCATGTGAAATATCCCACGTTTCCGCGAAATTACAGAGTTAAGACCGAGTTGAGTCAAAGACGGTGGAGTGGGAAATTTGGCAGCAAAAACAAACTCTCTTGAGCGAAACCTGGCGTTTAAAAACTCCCGATATTAACCCCCAGGGATACTTCCGAGCTTCGTCGCTGTGTGATCCGACCTCGAGGGGACTACATCCGTGTAGGCAGAAGCTACCCATCCGCGGTTAAGGGCTACGCGTTCGTGGCCTAATGGCTCAGTTTAAAGGATGGTGGTTTCTGATGATATTACTGCCCTCACATTGCGTCCTGCCCCCCCCCACCCCCCAACTCTCCTCGCGAGCGCCCCCCTCCCTTGAGATCGGCCCTCGCGATTGGATCTCGTCCTTCCCATCCTCCGCAAGATTAGACTGTTTGTGTACGCTACCGAGGGAGGGGAGAGTAGGAGTAGGAGGAGGTGAGTTTTGTGCCGGGGGTGGGGCATTCCAGAGGACGAGAGGGGTGGGAGGCGGTCTGTGTTCTCCGCTTGTTGTTTACCCGTGAGATTGATGGCTCGTCGAGGGATGTTCCTCCCCACGCCCACACATCCATCCCCCCGTCCGCCCACGTGTACTATGAGGGAAGGGAGAATTCACCCTGTCCGCCCACTCCCCTCCCCCCACACCTCCGCACCACCCTCGCACCATCCCCTTTCATCCATCTCACAGTGAATTCCCGGCGCCCAAGGCACGGGGGGCAGCGGCCTAACGAGGAACCCAGAAGGAGGTACGGAGCACGGGGTCCGATCGTGCCTGAGATCCCCGTGCCAGCTGGACGTTGCAGCGTTCCATTCGAGATTCATTCGAACGACTATACGTGGCATGCACGTGGACGTTGAGGAATTTCACGTCTTGTTGAGATCGTAAGGAAAAAAATGCCGCAGCAACCGACCCGAATGTCGGTTTGATAGGTTTAGAGTGAAGCTCACCTCTTAGGCGAGCGAATGAATTTCCTATACTGGATCCTCTTACCACGTGCTTCCTGCAGTTTCCTACGAAGATCTAGTGCCCAAATGATCTCATAAATCGGGTGAAGCTGATGATGTCCAGAGCCCTTAAATGATTTGGTCCCTGGGGCCATCTGCCCAGTAGCCAAACGCTCCACCTATTAAGATCCCACTCCAACCTAGGGGTACAGTAAAAAATTAAATCAAAGTGGTTTCGAGAGTTAGGTGGGAGGACAAAGTTAAACATCACATGATGAGGGTATAAATTAGAGCAGAGTAAACAATTTCATATAGAATTGAATATAAATATTTTGCGATACCGTGAAATTTCTTGGATAAAAGTTAGTATCTTGGTGCAAGTGAATTACATCTCTCTGTCTCTTACCTCCCGAGATATGATTGGGAAAAACGTAAAACAATTATTCAGGATCGTGTGAAAGAAATGGGATTCAATTGGTTGGGTTATGTAAAAATTTAATGGAGAAATGAAGCAGATGTGTGATTTTGAGTTGGCGATGCTTCATGTGTTATATTCGGCATGTGTTTCAGAGAAAGTTCTAATGAAGAAAATAGATAAACTGAGCGACGATTTTAAAGTGTACAAATCATTTACCTTGACCGGAATTCGAACCCGGTTTCCTCGTGGTCCGGCCGAGTGCTTTTTGCACTTGGAATCGTTGCATTTGAATGCGCATTAGTGGATGACTTCGTTAATAGCATCTCCCGCAGTTTCTCACAAATTATCGAGCTTAGTAAAGGTAAAGGAGCTAAGAGGATGAAAAGCCGCAATGAACAATTATTTGTTATGCAGCTACTTGGAAATTCAGGATGGGAGTCACCCCAAACATTAAGGGAGACCAAGCGAGGGTCAATTTATTTGGGAACTTACAAGACAAGGGTTGCTGTAATTTTTACACTGATTGAAGAAAAACCTTCCCCACATTATATCGGACGAAAAGATCACCCGGGAGAAATAAAAGAAAGAGACTCCGGCAGTGAAAGATTTTCGTATTCTCTCCGTGATCACCAACGAAACCAAGGATCCCAAAAACAATGCTCCATGGACCTAATCATGCAGAAATCTCCTCTATGATGACGAAATATTGTGTCCTAACGACCCGCGTTTCCACACGCGAGTGCCACACTCCCCTTTGGCGATTCGTGAAATGGTACTCAGAAATCTTTTCGGCGAATGGACCTAAAGTAAAACCGATACACCCATATAACTCCCCGAATTTGCACTGATTTGAATTATTTTGTCGCAGAATTACAGAAATCCTTGCAGAAATCGTTCCAAAGCATCGAATCGTGGACAGTATTACCGGTATAATTTATCGCGACTGTCATAAAGATTGATCTATGAATGGTAAATAGCAATGATACCTGCCGGAACGATTCTTAGCATGTAACCAATAACGCACCACTCGACCGGAACTTGTCCTCTGGCATCATCGTGTCCGTTGGTGACAGGGAAGGCATTCGGCGAGAGCCAATTAGATGCTTGCCCTCGTCCATGTTAATCAGGGATGGGTGTGCATTCCCCCGGAGCCACTTGTGACTGCCTCGTGCCCATTCCGCGTCACCTGTCCGCATCCCATACCTCACGATCATTATATGTATGCCCTGTGAGAGCACGGGAGAGGCGTTCATTAGCGTGTGCCAACCGACTCATTGCACATGGAATTTCAATGCTCATGTCCATCTGCCAAGATAAAAGTCGTCCCTATTTGCAATCTACCATCCGCTGCTTTCATTCATCGCAGGGAATAATTAATCTTAAGGCAAAAGGCTCAATTACCATTGATATTTCACTTTAAAACTTTTATCGCTCCCTCTGCATTGGTGTGGTTTCCATGCTCCGCAATGTTTTTTTTTTAGATTTCGTTATTCTTCGGGCTTCTCTCGAATGCCTTGAGTAATTTGATATACAAAATTAGCCCTCACGGAAAATTTTCCCTTTTAATGTATTATTTGTATTCTTGTCACTTCTTCTCTCCTGCTACACTTGAACGTGCAACTGTAACCATCCCTTATTTGTTGGGTCGTTCATTTGACTGCGATGCTGTATGCCATCGATAGCGATGCCCATACGAAATCTCATTCATCGTTGGTCCATCACATTGATTGATGGCTCTCGCCGTATTTTCAGTACTTAATGTCGCCGGAGAAAATAAAAACTTAGTATAGCCCTCGTATTACATTTTATTTTACCTATTTAATGTCACATTTTATTCACATATTGCCTAACGTGGGCTGTCCCTCATCCAATACATATTCCCCTTCTTATCATTAACATTTTTGCTCCGAGCCTTTGACAATATCCACCTGGAAAACTAGTCATGTTGAAACCGGATTGGGTAAAATATTGTTCGATTGGGATTTTCTTATTCTTTTTATTAATATTCAAACTTAACTTTAAGGCATACCTTGAGTGAAAATGGCTGTGGTTACGAAATTTTAAATTAAATAGATGTATCAATAATTACGGATGTTTGATTGAAAGGGACCATTTGCGGTAATAAATAGGTAGTACTTTGGTGTCCTTTTTCAAATGGGTGATTGGATTGATGTGGCGCCTGGTGACCTGATTTTGGCACGCTGAGTGCCCTGGTTAGAATCCTGTAGTTTCTTTACTTTTCAATGGAATGGATTCCGAGCTCCAGTGCTGGGGTGCCGTTTGGAGATCATTTCACGTGCACAGTACTCAATCTGTCGACTGGGTCGCTGAACTCTGGACCACTTAGCGCCGCCCGGCTTTCCGCGTAGAGTGGGCCGTTGGGGGAGGTGTGGATCTCGCCACGAATCCTCCACTCTGTGAAATCCTTCGAATGCCCCATTAAGTAATGTAATGGCACAAGTAGCCTCAACCGTCGGTCGCTCACCGCAACGAATACATCTTTCTTACCGATATGACAACATTAAAATCAAATGAGGCACGTTTCCCGGGGGCCGGTGAAGAACGTTCTTGAATGAATCTAGAGGAAGATTCAGTTTTAATTGAGAGGTCTAAAGGCAATTCATGCGATTATTGATTAATTGAAACCTTATTAATTTAATTGGTTTAGGATTAATAAATGAATTAACACTTTTGGGGAATAGAAGGATCTGCCAATTCGTCAATACGGGGCTGAGGGTGGTTTAGGAGGAACCATGCGCAAGTTTTATTACTTCATTATTTCAGCCTTTGTTTATTGAATTATTGTTAAAGAATTATCCTTGACTTCTCAACGGAAACATTGCGCAAATACTCACGAATAGAACTGTCGTTTCAGAATTTCTAAGTATTTATCATCGCGAAGACTGCAAGTTTCAAGAAAGCAACACACGGAGGTTTCACCTCCGTGTGTTGCTTTTTGCTGACAACAGTTTCACCAATGTTATAGCTGGTATCATCCGGTCGACTTAACTGACGTTATGTTACAGCTGGCGTCTTTACTTGGACCTGAAGACACCAGCGGTAACGTGGCCGAAAATGTTGTCTACAGAAGACAGCACAAGGAGTTGATACCAGGAAACATACATCCTTCACAATCTTTACGCCGCAAGTCTTCGTACCGTTTTCCTTTAACATCGTATTAAAAGGGCGTTCAATGTTTGTTTAATTTCGCAGTATATCTGATGCCACTTAAGCAAAAAAAGGCCTCAAGGTAGAGTAATTTTTGCTAGAACCGCACAGTGAACTGATCACTATTCGCTGTAAAAAACACTTTCATTAAACCTAAATGAATTTCGCTTGTTTTTTTCTTTTTTTAATTATCCCTGCCAGTGATGAAGGTAAGAATTCTTTAAAAATGAAAGGAGGGAATGTAAATAATTTTCAATCGCAACGTATTTTATCGAAATTTCATATGTAATGTTAGGCCATGCCATTTAGATGTAGATCAAAGGTGGAAGTTTCATCCTTGCGAATACTATATTCGGGGTGGGTAAAAATCGGTTCCAAAAGCGATGTGGTTGCCTTTAGGCAAACATAGCTTTACTGAATGGTTTCAGGATGGTCAAAGGTAAAGGAAGACGACAAGGAGCACTCTTTTCTTTATGTGGGTCGACTGTCCCCCTTCGCCTCGTTGGAGTTCATCTGGGTCAACCCATCTATCTGCTGAGCCCCCCCTCAATTCATCAGTCGAAAGAGTTTCGTCCGACGCGGAAGAGTGAGCTAGTGAGTTTGGGGAATGCGTAAACGTTTTGAATCGTGAAAAAACAATTCGGTCGCGTCACCCTACCCCATTGCCTCCATCCTGATGTCTTCGAGAGGAGTAGTGGTAGAGAGAGGAAATTTGATAAGATGAAGTTTTGATAACCCCGCGATCCGGAATTTTTCCCCTTACGTCTCACTTGTGCAACCGAGGTTAGGTATAACTGTTGCGAGCAATGAGAAAGGAGAAGCATGCACAACTGTGCAGCCTGCTTTCACGATAATCGCGTCTCGACTAATTCGCCATAAACAACATCTGTTTCTCTGAGAAAAAGCCAAAAAATACTTTTAGTCAAAATTTAAAATACGATTTTTATTAATTATTGACCTAATTTGAATTTCATTTGGAAAAAATCGAGCATTCGCCCTCGCAGCAGTGTTCTAGGTGACCTTTACAAGACCCTGCGAATCCGAATGGATTCTTTCCCCTTAAGTAAACACTGAATGGTATTTTTTAAGTTTTTGTGGTTGTCTCTTGGCAGGTAAACTGGTTAAAGTAACTTTTGGTGGTAATTTGCCTATTCCTCTGGTGTCAAACCTTATAAATGGAATGATTTATTTCTTGTTTAATTTAGGACATTGAGCTCAATTCGAGCATCAATGCACCATACAACATCAAGGAAACGTTTCTGGCATGCGTTTGTACAGTTTACAATAAAATCCAAAGTCGTGTTGTGGATATTTTTTAAAAGTACTCGGATAATATTTTGTCCTCATAACACGCGTTGTAGCAAATTTTCAACCCCTATCCACAATTTCCGTCGCATCTCTATGTTTTACTACTTAAGTTCCAGCAAAGCGCAGTTTAAGCTAAAGAGTTCTGTGCATAGAATTACTACGAGTGGTGTACCATTACTCGTATGACCGCAATTACATAATTTACTTGCATCATTCTTGATATTATTATAATCAACCTAAAAAGTGGTTTTATAAGTGAAAGTAGAGCTCGTCTAATGCTATTCCCAACGGCGTGTGAAATTTTCACATCAGGCCTCTGCCGACTACTGTTTGCCAGGAAAACCTGTTCAATGAATAACACAGTCGGACGAAGCTGAGGGTTCCCAAGCGAGTAATTTGGAATCGAACCCGGGCCATCCGGTCGGTAGCCTAATTTTCTACCCACGGGTCTACCATGTTCCATTCTTGAGGATATGCTTAGTTAGTTATTCGAAATTCGAGCCATTTTCGTTGGTGGAATAAGTTCCTATAATTACTTCCTTCCCTTTCTCGCACGTAATCTCACTTCGCGGGGACTTTTTCCAATTTAACTTAGATGTAGTGCATTAAAGACATTGGCTTGCATTAATTAAAGCAAAGAATGTTTTGGATATATTCCGTGCTCGATCACGGCTTACCCTCATTAATCCTAACGAAGGACGTGTAATTTAGCGGAAATGCCCTATAAATATAACTAAGTGGCGCCTACTAATGAGGTACTCCTTTGTTTAATCCGGAGGGACAACTTTGACGAGTGATTAAGTTTCACTGCTTTGCTGGTGCCACATATCTGTTTTCGTGGCTTAACTTATTCAACTTTTTTCCCAGTGACGTTTCTTTGAGTGTAGGGAAGGGGACTGCTATCTAGGGAAGACGGCCCCGGAACTACAGTGGAGCTTGATAACTCGTGCTAATTTTGATAGGTTGCATGATTATCTGACAAAAGTGCTTGAATCTTGAGTTTCCCACCAGTCTACTTCAATATTTGGTGACCGGGTTACAATGATAGATTTTCTCCTCACTGGATAATCCGAGGGTCATGATTTCAATAGATTATGAGAAAAACAAAATCAGCATTTTTCCACAGCCATATTAAAAATACTTGGTAAGTACAAAGTCTTTTTAAGATGGGTATGAAATACTTCAACGAAGTGAAGCCTGAAACAGTAGAATACTTTTCCACAGATTTATTTGTAAATTTTTAAATGGAAAAGTGCAGATGCCGTTGTTCTGACGAATGTATGACGAACTTCCACTACATTTCGCCTGAATCTGTTGAATATATTTCTCTACATGCTTATGGTATGTATTACTATTATAGGCAAATGACCTCAGCTGTCGGTCGCCTCCCCTCAAAACTAATTCTACTATTGGGTTGTCGGATGCTGTGTGCTCTCCGCTTTAAGTTATCTCCACGTCACTGTCTATGCTTCACTTGTTATTCCTTTGGAGTATTTCTAATACGAGCGTTTTTTTATTGATTCGATCGGGTTCAGTAGCCTATCAGTGATTGCCCTGCCATTAGCATGATACAGGTCAGGAATATTCTTATAAAACACCTGTCTAATGAGATTGTATTTTCCCTCAAGAGTAAAAGTAAAGGGAACTGTTTTAGGTTTTTTTCATGGCAAAGAAGTTTTATATGCAAAAAAATGCCTTTTAGACCACGAGATGATGGTGACGTTGTAAGGAAGAAATCGATGCAGATGCTATGAAGAAGAAATACCAGAAATACCGCTAATGCGTGGTTCAGAGTTTCCAATTTAGACTTCAGATTGCTGTAATTTTGTGTATGTGGGAAGTCACGAATGCACTGCAATTTATTTTTGTGGCCTTGAATTACGTAGAAACGATAATACTTGTGTACACTGGAATAATCGCAAGGGAGAAGTTTTTGCAGCTGCTTTGCGAAGGAATCCTTTGTCGATAAGACATCTAGTGGCCCGTGACTTTAAGTTACAAGCTCTCTGACAATAAGGCTGTATAGTTCTATCAAATTCTCACGCTGTATAAAGTAGGCGACTAACAAGAACTACACAATTTAATAATGCCAGTAGGCCCGTTATGTGCAAATTACAAGAATGTATAATCTTACTTGTCTCTTTGAGAAACGGACCCCAGGACTCACAGTAAAAATATATGTAAGCTTTTACTTCGTACCCATGTCTATTTATGTCGTTGGTATAGATAGCAACCGATTTAGATCAAAGATTTATTTTTTTAAATTTTTGATGAGATCGGATCGCATTATTCCCCAGAGTGACTTTACAACCTTAATTTATCGACATTATTTTTACATATGCCGTTCAAGTGTTGTCTTCTAGTTCTTGACGGTTTCAAAGATTATTCAAAATGGAATGAAAGGTTAATGTATATCTAAATTGACTTCTCATATGAATATCAAAATACAGGAAATATTGGTCGAAATACCTAAAAAAGGAAAAGTCCGTGGTCATCTGTAGAGCAGACGTAGACTTTGATAGAGTTTGAAAATCATTAAAAAATCTTCATAAATATTCTGGAAGCATTTGACAAGTCTTCAGAAAATCACGAGGCAAATGCTGGTTTGATTGAATTAAATCGCTCTTCTGTCACTCGTACATTTCTCATTCCTTAGTACAACAACTCAGTCTCTGCCTTATTCCTTTCCTCCCTCTGTCTACTTAACATTCTTCCTTCGATCAGAGCGTCAACGTCCCACCTCTTTTATGTCTCTTCCACCCGCTCACCTTTCCATCTCTGAATTTCCCGCAGCTTCCCATCTTACCCGTCCTCGTCCAACACGTCTTCGTGTGCCTTTCTCTCAAAGTGTCCGCTCTACTCTAATCTCCTTGTCTTATAGACCAAATTCCGAGACCATACAACGCGACATACCACATCGAACACTAAAATGAATTCCTCTTTGCGTCCTAGTAGTAACTCCCGGTCATGTGTTAGTCCCCGTCCCCGTGAATACTTCTTTCGGTCGGGTAATTCTTCTTGTCTTTTTCTCATTTTTTGGGAAGTCAATTCATGTTATGAATAACAAAAATTATCCATGCCCTAAAAATACTGCTCAAATAAGCAAAGAATTATACGTTCTCTAAATAATTTCCTAATTTTGGTGTGGTGCTACATGATATACTCTTGTTATTCCCCCTGAGGAAGTCACGGTGTGAAGTGACCCCAGCGTCACCGTTTATAAAAGTACGGATTTATCTATCCCTGCACTTCAGTTCGACCAGCCAGGGTAAGAGTGAGCGCTTGGACAAAAGCGAGGCGTTTCTTCCCCAGCATGAAGAGACGAAGGAGATAAATGAGTGCTCGCGGGTCATGGACGGGAGCCCAGGCGACTGCACGCGAGTAGACAGATGTGAAAAAGTAGTAGTCTCACTCAGACCTCAGTAGGCATCGTGGTCACTGTCCTAAATGGTCATCGTCGAGCCATAAATAGTAGCACTCGATAAATCATTACCTACGACCATATCGACCCTTTCGTTTGCTCGCGCGCTTTCTCGACGGATCGATTTCATCTCGGGGATCGCTGAAAGGGTCTCGGGGTCACCAGGGAGTCTCGGTATGCCGGGGATCGCCCTCTCTCCCTCTCTCTCTATCTCTCGCTCAGTCGGGTTCCGCTCTGACTCCCTCCCCTGACGCCCCATTCCTCCCTCGCTCCCACACTCCCCAAACTCACCCCACCTTCCTCCACCCATCCGTACTCTCCCTCTGTCCTCCCTTACGCCAGTCATTCACTTACCGCGATTGATGCGATCCGCGAGTAATTCTGGGAAACTTTGAAAATTAAGGGTAATTAGTGTAAGTAAAATAGGGAAAAAATTAGGGGAATTGAATTGACCACCTTGAAATGGTAAAAATGTTTAGTTGAATTGGTGTGTAGTATCATGAGACTAAGATGCTATTACCAACTTTAAAACAAGTAGTGCAGCGCCTTGCAGCATAATTTTGGAATTTGTATAGCGTCTCAACTCTTTGCGGTGCTGATAATGCTATCTGTACACTAATTAGTGCAATGTTGTGCGCGGTTTCTACCCTGACAACCTTGTCATAAAATGATTTTCTTTCGTGAAAAATATTATATTTTCTCTATAAGTTAAAAGATTCTGCTGAACAAAACCGCATAAATCCTGCTTGCAGTTCATCCAGAGTAGGTGGTTGCGCAAGTGAAACGTGATTTTCGTTGTTAATCCCTCCGTGAATCAATGATTTCTTATTTTGCTGTACTTCGAAAGTTATCGAAGACAGTATGCATTCACATTGTATACCTTGTGTTACTTTTGTACGCATTTTGGTATGTTCATTAAAATGAAACCTTATAAACCCTTCACTTTGTGTGCATTCCCGGATGCCATTATTATCTTTTCCCTTCGAGAAGTAAATGATTGAACGAGATGTACTCCTACCCTTGACTTTTACGACCACCGTTTCAGCATATTCCTCCCTTCATACGTTGGTCTCTGCATGCATTGTCCTTTCTTTCTAGTACGCGAAGCAATTTGCTTTCATTACGTAGTGTAACTTGAATTGGTGGCTGTCAAGAATTATTGATATTATACTTTGATAAAATTGTAATATCGAGTTATTGAATTGTGGTTCAGTAATAGGTTTTGGTGCATTAACAACGAAACGAGCTATTGTGAGTGAAAAAATATTTGCACAATTATAAAGTGACTATTGAATTGAAATGGGATACTAATCCTAATAAAGAAGTGGAATTTAGGTTGGGAGAGATCTTTCCATCTGGTGTAAAAAAATGCCTTTGAAGAACCAAGGTGTTTCGTGTTATGTTGGGGCCTATCTAAATGAGATTTAGATAATTTATATGGTATATCATTTTCCGCACGAAGCCTCTGCGTAGTATTGCTATTAATTCTAAATACGTGAGAAACATTAACCACATTTATACGTGTTGCTACCATCGGAATTCGTATGAGAGACATTTTAATATTTCTTTTGAGCATTAATTCCTGTGAGTCACAAGTAGTATTTAGAAGCAGTTTGGTTCAAACTATCTGCGAGTTGTTATTTTATGGTTCTCCATCTTGTTTGCAGCTAAGTTATTTATACTGACGTCCCTTAGCCAAGTACTTATTTTTCAGGTGTCAAGTAGACTTCTTGTCGCCTGTCCCTCATTCATGAATGCGTGTGGTCGTGTGCGGCACGTGTGTGCTTGTGCCTAACTTGGTACCATTATCTTATTCAGATGAGACAAACCATAGGCATTACTTAAGCATTTGTAATAGCATCACATGCCCTGATTTTTTGCCTGGTGCACACCATTGTCGTCAATTTCCTTCTTTTTGTTGAGTATGCATTCTCTCAATTGAATATACATAATATATATATATATTTAAACCAAATTTGCGAGGGGTCCATATCTTCCCTCCTTGCATTCATTAGCATTCGTCTTTCAACAAGTTTGGTGATACAATTTGGATACAAGATGAAAATTTTATCAGAAAATAACCATGCAGCATTGACAGACATACAATTAGAAAGGGTGATGGGTGAAAATTGGAATTATTTAGTCAAATTTAACTGCTAGATTATAATAACATTAAGTTTCGTCTCCTCAAGGGGGGATGCAGAAAGAGAAATTTGAACGATTTTGTAAAAATAATTCATAATTAAATTCGTAGCATCGTGCCCACAAGCTAAGGTTTCCGCGCGATTTTTGACGATACATTTTTTTTACTTGAATAGGTCTGTGGAAAATTGCATGATAGACGTATGAATTTTGGTCAGATCTTAAGTACGTGTAAAATATACTAATCCTTGTTGTTATCTTATGGGATTAGATGCCTAAGGTCGAAGTTTATTTGAAGCTTCTGCAATGTCCCATTAATTGGTACCTGTGTAAGTACCCTTCTAGACTGCCACTCACTCTCACTCATGCATTGCAAATGAGTTACCTATCCGTACCTTATGAATATTCACCGAGTAGGAGCGGAAACACTAGCAGATGAAAGTTGAAAGCATTGAATCTATGCCATTTTTCTCCGTCGAAAGTTTAAGCTCGATACAATTTGAGCAATATTACTCAATGATGTGATAGTTGATTTACAGTATCTGCTGGGATATAAATATAACCGCCCGTAGTTTACGCTCCTTCATATTATCAAGATGGCATTCCTTCTGATACGAGTAGTGTGGTGAACTTAGATTCCCTAATTATGATGTTTCGAGGTGAAATTCGTTCTACCGCTGTTATTCAGCGTGAAGAAGCTGGCTATTATTTACTTCTGGTATCAGATGCGCACTTAAAGATAATTCTTACCACTACTTTTCTCAAAGTTTTCCATTTCATAATATTAGGAACTAGGTCAAGGAGAAACTTCATTGAGATGAAGGATCTGCACGACAATAAAAGACTAGATATTCTTCCCAAGCTTTATGCAACTCACTCCGTGGGCGGTTTCGCCTTCCTAGACCAGACAGTGTCTCATTAAGGTGAAACCGGTTGCAAGAGCACGCTAAATAAAACGGTGGAAAAACACCAAGCCTCTCACTTCTATTGTTATTCCATTAGCCTTAAAAATAGATGGTGAAATCGACTGAAAGACTTTCGCAAGCGCTTGCACTTTTCCAGTAACGTCGCCACGTGTCTCGGCAAAGTACCGACAACAGTGCACCCTCCCAATCGCGTGTACATCGATCGCTCCTCTTCCGTTTGACTCTACCGCTTTCTTTTTTTCCTCTTATCGCCTACCTCTCTCCCTCCCCCATCCAAACACCCTTCCACGCACGCTCACACACACACTCCATCCCTCGCCTCATCCGCACGAGTGAGACCGTCGATGAGTGTGCTGCTGGATGGGGAGAGGAGCAGGAAACCGAGTGGGGGTGGTACGATGGTGGACGAGAAAATCGGCCTCCCTTACCAACGCACACACACACACACTCTCTCTCGACCCTATAAGAAGGCCATCTCTCTCCTCCCAGGAGAGGAGGGACTCTTGAGAGAGAGAGAGAGAGAGAGGGTCAAAGACGCAGAGGCAGGAGACTGAATGGGCGCGTTGGGGGTGAGGGGACCTTTCCGATGTGTGTTGCGGAGTGTCGGTAGGTTGGTTCCGGAGGAGGGCGCGTGTGTGGACCCTCGAGGGGCCCATATCTCGGGCGATGGCCCATTCGGGGCAGAGGTGACATTGAGGAGGGAGCACGGGGAGCCTCGGGGGGTCGTCCAGAAAGAGGAAGCAGTGCCCTCCCTCCCTCCCCGGCCACTCTCCTGACCAGGTAAGGTTACTTCCCTTATCTTCGATTGATTCTCAGGGCACTCGGGGGTGAGGTACGGGGTGATGGGGTCGCTAAGGACAGAGAAAAGAGCCCCTAGGCAAAGACTTAGGTTTTTTTCTTCTTTCTTTCTCGAGGGAAGTAAGTGGTGAGGTGGGGAGACATCCCTTCCTCTCCGTCTCCTGCCGTCGATGAAGGAGGTCGCGTTGGCCGTTTTTGATGGATGGCCTGGCGCGGAAGGGGATTCTGACCTCAGGAGGGTTCCGGGGGTCATGTGGGTGTGTGGCCTCAGCCTCCACCTTAAAATACCTCCTCCAGCGCTAGTCCCCTCCCCGCCATCAGGGATCTCCCCTCCCCTACGGGATGTCTGCCCTCCTCAGGCCGTGAGTCACGTGCCCCGTACCATTTCTCCTAGCCCTACTCCTCTCTTCTCCTCAGAGGGAAGGCGCGGACTTCTTCGGCGAGGTATTCCTACGCCATCAGCCATCCTCCCTTAAAAGACCTCCGTGCCTCTACCGATGGACCGTCCTTCCCGATAGGTTGGTCCGCGTTACGGATGGATCCCCACCGTCGCGACGGCGAGTCACGAGAAAGGGTAGGCGACGAAGTCGGTTCCCTCAATGTAGGACGAGGTGGATCGGGAGTTGGAAAGAGGAAGGAGTGTTGGGACTTTTTGATGCAGAACGTGAAACGTTTCGCGACGTTTAGAAGGGAAAGGTCGGTGCCGTCTTTCGACTTAATTTAAGTATGCTCAAAGTTCTCTGCACCTACTCTGACTGGCGTAGTAAGTGATACATCGGTTGAAATTTGAGGAATATCCTTACTAGATTTTAACTTAACCAATGAATATTGTGGAAAACCCTCAAGATTTTTCGGCCGTGTCAGACTCGGCCACTTGCGATTATTGCTGTTTTGATTTTGCTGCTCGACACGGTTTCTATATCTCGAGTCGCTGACCACATTAATTCGAAAAATTCTCTTCGGAAAGTTCTAATAATACCTGAACGCAAACAGAATCGATGTATGAAGAAATGAAAGATCTATTTAAGAAAAAATATTTCATACCATTTTATCTCAGGTTCACGATAGTCACGGGACTAACTGCCATGCAATGCAAGAAAACGGTTCCAATCGGCAGAGGAGGGCTCCCAGAGGAAGAAAAATAATCAGGAATTCGTAGGGCAAGCGGGAGAGTCAAAAGTTCAGTTTGTCGGCGTGAAGTTTTGCGTGAATTTTGCGGTTCAGTCGCAGCATTGTCCATTTGCGGAACGCGCTGTCGCGCATAGTCTTGACACTTTATTCCATAGTGTCTTCTTTCCCGTTCCCGCTGCCTCAAAACTGTCTCCATTTTTTCCATTCTTGCACCTCCATTTTTTTCGCTCTTGGACTTGAGCGGTATTTTTTCCGCTTCCGCAAACAAGAAGTCCGATATATTGATGGATCTTCCAAAAAATTGAGGACACCCGCTACCCACCACGCTCCATTCCATGTTTGGGTGTCATTGTTATCTTGTCGTTTGAAGACGTTGGCTTCTATTTTCGTCTGGGATGCTAGAGATGTTTCCTTCGTTCTCCCGGTGACAATTATTTGTGTTAACTTTTGTTGGATGACCCCATTTATCATGTCGCATCAGGCACATATCAGACACTTGCGTGATGGCCCGCAGTTAATTCATTCCTTGAGCAGTATATCGCCTCTTAGACGCTTCAAAATAATGAAAATAAAATGGGCAAGCTGAATTGCTCTATTTCCGAACCAGATGAGAACTTTTTGGGGTCTCTGAGGCCGTATTTGCACTTAAACTGTATTTTTTTTTATATAAACTCGTATAGCTTGATGAAATTCCTGATTTTTAGGCTGAAGAATCGTAAGAATTTATATATACCCCCATAATACTACAATAAGAGAAATCATGTCAGTAAAATTAGTGATATGAAGTGTAGAATAGGTTGATTTAAGATGCAATTTTTTCCACGAATGATAAGGGATCAGAATAATATTGTCCGACCGCGGTTGGGTCTTATTCGGGTAAAAATTATTCTGGTATGTTTTCACCCCCTGCTACACGCCCTAGCGGTGGCTTGCAAGGTGCAAAAATATCAAATATCAACTATTTTAATCAGTTTTGTTTGTTTAAAATATTACTCATTTTCTACGTTTTTGCAAGTTAAATATTTAAAAATGTATATTGTTAGAATGGTTTCTGTTAAATTGACAAAGCATCTCTATGCACCGTAAAAAATATATGTTCGTTCTTCTAATTTTGGATGCCCTAAAAATGAGTAAGTGCATGAGTAGATGACAAAGTAATTAATTTAGCTTAAAAATGATTTATATAATTAGCTGTTTTGTACACGATAATACTAGGAAACGGGGGAGGTCACCTAGAACTAACCCTAACGGCGTGTGTTAAACCCCATACTGTAAGAAATCTGAATATTCCTCGGCGTTTGTCCACATTGGTTAAGGCTTTCGGTCGTTGCGGAGCCCCCGAAAGCCTGTGTCATCCCCCATACTATTCATTGCAATATCTTATTCTTTAGTTCGGCGTACCTTCTTAATATCATCCAAAATACCTTTTTTAATTCTATCCAACGTTGCGTATTATTATTATCATTCTTTTCTTCCTCTGCCTTCCTTTGCGGCAGTTTCCCCTCTATTACCGCCTTCACCACCTCGTTGACTCACAGTTTCACAAACAATTCTTCAGGAATGAAGAATATGAAAATATAATAAGTTATCCTACGAGTGCGTTAAACATACACTCGAATTTCCATGTACCGAAGAAAAATTGGTCTAAATTTTTTGTGAGTGTTTTATAAGCCCATCTCGGTGTGTAATGTTTTTCGTTGACTGGCCGAAGCCTCTCTCCCTCTAATCGGTGGAGCCCCTGCACGCACTAATAGCCTGCCTGAGGAGGGCCCGCGTGTGGTTGGGCTCGTGGTGTGGAATTTTCCGCTCCATCTCGGGATCTCCTTGCCTCGCCTTCAGTTCATCCGGCCGAGGACCAAAGGGGGAGAAAAATTGGGAAGGGGAGCACTTTCTATCCCTTTGAAGAAACCCCCTGAGCGTCTTAGCGTGCGGTGTCTTCACGAGATAAAGACGTCGGCGCCGCACGGAGCCATCCGAACGCCTATCACCCCACACCCACCTCTCCACTTCCATTCTCCCTCCCTCCATCCTCCTTCCGCCTTGCCCTCGTAATCTCCCTCGGGGAAATTTGGGAAGCGCTAAGGGAGAAACGGGAAGGACGTTCCAAGTCCTTCCCTCGGGAACGGACTCTCAGGGAATGGAAGAAGAGGTAACCTTTTGGCAACACGCGTCAAGGAAGATGGCGTCCGGGCACCGCCGCAGTCAATGAGTTTTTAACTTCACAGGAGATGGTTTTGAAACGTGATTCTGGTCATTCCATGCATCTATCAGTTGACATTAAGGCGAGAGATATGAGTAAGTTCAAGTTCGCACTGAACGAGGTTTGTGAGCCGACAATATCAGGGTACCCTGCAAATCACCGCTGGGGTGTGTGGCAGGGGGTGAATACACACCAGACTGATTTTGACCCGAATATGACCCTACCCCGGTCGAACAATGTTAATCTGATCCCTTATCGTTCGTGGAAAAAATGGCATCTTAAATCTATCTGTGGTATCTTAAATCTATCTGTTCTATGTACACTTACTCTCTAATTTTATTGACATGATCTCTCCTACCATAGTACGATGGGGGTTATAATACATTTTCTACATAATTGCTAAGGAGACATCCATCCAATTTATGCAAGAGATTTAATATGTAATTTAAACCTCGCTCCGTGACTGATTCTCTTCCTAGCTGCTCTTATATTTTGCATACGCTTCTAAGTTTATAAACAAAGTTTTACAAATCTAGCTCCTCTACACTGCACGCGATTCAATTCGGCAATCAGTCCCAACTTCGTGAGTATCCCATTTACCAGCAGCATATTCTAAATGAGACCTAACCAGCGAAAGATAACATTTCTCTTTGACCTTTTCATCGCATTTACCCAAGTATCTTCTTTTGGGAAAAGAAAGAGGTAGAAAATATGACAATAGTGCGTTTTCATGAGTTTGTCGCATACTTCATTTAAGAAGGATGTTCTTTCGTCTGACCAGCGTTTTTTGCGTTGCTAAATAGCTTGCTTTCCTGTTTCATCGACAGTAATCCTAATGGCGGTAGTGGTCCATGTAGTGGTCTACTCATTGTGATGCGGAAAATCAGTCGGACTACATAATTAATACATAGTAAGCAACCATTAACCTAGTCTTACAAAGCGTTGGACTCCTGAGAATATTTTCAAAACGTTAGACACTTGACTTCTTCTTATAGTTCTTCGCGTTAAGTGGAAATTTTAGCGTTTGGTAACTAAGTTTGAGTTTTAATTGCAGAATCATTCTATTTATTTCTTAATAAATAGTGACTCAATAATTTACTAGAGAACTCGCTCCCAAGGCTCATCGACGAGGCCCCCTGTAACTCACTGATAGACTGCGTGGCAAAAGACGAATTTACGCCAGAAACGCACTTTAAGCAAAATGCTACCGCGTTAAGTGTTACTTTATAAATCGGTAAACGGAGAATTTATATCATTCGGTAAATGGGAATAATTTTACAAACATCTTTACATGCACTACAGTATCCAAGTTTGAAATAAAAGTGTGTGTACTCGAGATGTGCTGGGAATAGTAAAGTTAAATAAGGGATAGAATAATAGCCACCAATTGGTCTACTAAGTAATAAATTTCTTCCCGAGTGCTTTCTTTGGCAGTTATTCAGATCCATTTTCATTTGGGGTAAAAGTAGCTTATTTAATCTGACGCTTCTACATTTTATCTCTGTAATCTTCAAGGGGGCATTAGGGTTATCAGGTGACCTTTCTCATCGCCAATTAAATGAGTCTTTTGTTTTATCACGGGGTTTTTTCCTATGCCAATGTTCGTTGATTCCGACCTTGGCCTTTCTATCAGCATTAGAAAACCAGCGTAGCACACCTTTTCGTATCTGTCTATTACCTGTACATTTATTTTCATTCATTAGTTCATTTTTTCATTACTTATTCATTATGTATTCGATGGTTTCTGGCTCGTATTTGTGGGAGTTCATGTTCATTAAATGAAGAACACAATATTCTTTTCTATTGTTCTTTATTTTGGTACTACTAGTTTCAACGCTTAGGTGTCATTATCGGGCACGGATGATAACAGTACCTGATGATGACGCTTAAGCGTTGAAACTAGTAGTACCAAAATAAAGAATAGTGGAAAAATACATTTGTGTTCTTCATTTCATGAACTATTCATTACCTTTTATGGAATTGCGATTTTGGCATTAATCGTTACAACTTAGAACCTTAATCAGCTACGCGAATCTGGGATGGCTACAAGCATTAGGTACTCACTTGAAGAAGGTAAAAGCCACCTAGCCCCATATACGAGTCTCGTAGTTCGCAGAGTAAAGTGTGCTTCATATTTTGTTAGTAATTTTGTAAAAATATTCCTAAACAACGGACTGCAAATGCAAAAACGCTGGATTTTAAAAATTCAAAGATGCTCTGTTTGATCAGCTATGAAGCTACGAACATACCAAGAAAAGCATCGCTGTAAATCGAAGTGATAATTCGTGAATAAAGATTTTCCATCAAATACCTCAATCATGGCATGTATGCTTGTAGGCGGGCGGCCATTTGGCGGGAAGCAGAAATACCAACAGATCAAATGGGCCCCGATAATCGCTTCCTTCTCCTTCCTAAACGGTATTAAAAATAAATTCTGCTGGATGGCCAATAGAGAATGGGGATTGGAGAGGAGGAAAAGTAAGTGGAGACGGAAGACAAGGCCGAAAGTCGAAAGATATCGCGTCGAACGTCACGGCGGACAGTAAAATGGCTGGGAGTAGAGAGGCATTCTCCTTTGCGCAGTTGATTTCCCGCGGTTAAGGGCGAGAGGTGGGTTGCCCATGGTATCCCGGCCGACCGCTTCACTTCCGTCGCAGACCGCTGTTCTTTTGTCGTAGTTTCCTAGCGGGAGCCGCGATCAGAGGGGTCACTGTGGGGACGAGGGACGGAGGAAGGAGGTTCGGAGTAAGGGGGAGCCTGTAGGCTTCCAAGCCGTACTTCATACACACGCACTCCTTTTTCGCTTCTCTTTTTTTGTTTGAGAGTTCTGAGAAAATTGAGCGGGTCGGATTAAGCGGATACGCGAGTTTGACATTAAATTCGCAGGTCCGCCGCACGGTTATTTCGGTTTTCATATTTCCTCACGTAGGTATTTTTCAAATCAATCTTAAGGGTCGTTTTCCAAGGAGGCTTTCATTTTAACCAAGCTTTTTGAACTAGAAGACATGAGATTACACCGAAGGACTTCCGTATCATTTCATAATTTGCCTTCGATATTTTTTTTATAAAGCCACAACTCATCGTTTTTACCTCGGAGTAAATATTTTTATGAGGAATTTGTGAAACAAAAATATTTAATACTCATTAATTTGATTATTGGCATCATTCGATCGTATACATGTATGCATAAATGAATACAAAAATGTGTGCATGTATACATTTCATTAATTCCATAATCAAAACTCTAGTTTTCAACATGTTCCCCTTTAACCGTTGATAGACGGTTGAATTTATTCTTGTTAATATATTTTTGATGATTTGATAATTTAAAATTATTGCTTTCATTAATGATTAATTCTCCAGAATTATGCATAGGGTTCGAGTGATCCTTTAGGCCGTGTTGTGGGGAAGTACGATTCAGGGTCGCCATCCTTCAGTCAAATGTCCGTTTTGAATTTTCCTGGACCGCTAAAACGTTTGAAAATGTCTCTGTCTGAAGCATTTTTTAATATCGCTTTATAAAATGGAGAATATTAAAAGCTAATAACTTGTCGCTTATACCACCAGTAACAGTAATCTGTAATACCATTTATTTTTCCAGTATTGGTGATGTCTCTCCAAGCAATGACTCACGCATTAGTTTTCCAATCTCTCACTGCCGTCTCAATAAAATAAAATAAATGTGGCAACACTTGCTAATTATTTGCATTTAACATTAGGCGAATTTGAAAGTTTTATATTGCATACAAGACTGTATTTGGCTGTTTTTATAAAAAGTGACTTGTAGTTTTGAGCAACAGGCCTTTACGGGCTCTGTATCCCGGATATTTTTGCTTGAGGGTGAAAAATTGTATCACCCATCGAACCGCCTACAATTCCAGTGGCGCTCATCTAATTTTTGACGGCAACGTGGGTAACAGTCCATCGCCTCTCCCTTCGAACGCTACCCGGGCACGCTGCGCCGTTGAGCCATCCCTCGCAAATGGAGCGTCCAGCCGTGTGGAACCGGGCAAAATTTTCTCCTCCCCTTCCTTATCGTGCTCCCTTCCCTCTCCCTCTGGCGTCCCAGGAAAATGAATATCTCGCCCGGGGCGTCTCCGTGCCATTTTCACATTCAGTCGCGTGTCGAACACTCAGGGTCCCAATATCCGCCTCCCGTTCTTCTTCTCTCCCCCCTACTATCTCTCTCTCTCCCCTTCTCATGTAACACATTCGTCACGGGCGTCATTTCAATCGGACTACGAGTCACTTATCTCCGAAGACAGATTAGATGAGCAATTTCTCATCGTGACCAATCCCGGTTGCGCTTTCCATGTATGATTCATTTTTTTTGTTTCTTGCGTCCCCAATTTCGGAGTTCATTGCGTCGTTATAATCGACAGTTATTATACCGACTTTTTGATTCCCTAATATTCTGTCATCCTCTGTAATATTTTTTGTCATTCTCCTCATGCCTTGTCAAATTTCTAGCTCACACAGAGTAACAAATTCTCTTTTGCGTATTGTTTTCAGTATGTTAAAATTAATTTAAACTTAGCCATTTTCAATTTTAAGTTAGTCTTTATTTTTTACGACTCATTTCGACGATTATTTTTATCTTTACGCACGTGCTCATTATTTAATACGGGTGCTTATAAGCGGATGAGAGAGAGGAGGGTAATATTTTTATTCCCTTTCCTCCCCCTCACCCTTAGGAAGATTCTGCACTTGTGGTCAGTTAGAGAATGCGCCTGAAAATGAGCTAAAGCATCGAAAAGCAGTTGTGATTGAATTGAATATTTTAGTGTAAATTGAAGAAGGTTTCGTTTAATTCATTTTTAAAATGAAATAATTACGCCACTTTTTGCGTGGCATTGTCAGTCTTATTTCAACATGGTTCCTCTCTGATCTTGGCAAGGGAAATACATTTGAAATAATCTTTTACTCGTCTCTATTTTGTCATTTACTTATGATTTAGCTTAAATATTCTAAAATAATCATTATTAAATATTTCATCGTGTATTGCCCTTGTTACATATCCTATCTTTCCGTAGAATCAGTTTTCCTGTGTTGAGAGACAGAAGACTCATTTTGTACAATATTGATAATTTCCTCAGAAAAGATATTCATTGCAATTTTAGAACACTTTATATAGTAAGGAAAGCTTATTCAGCACCTGCCAAAATATGTTCAAATATTCACCTTTTTCAAATGAGGTAGATATTACATGTTGAGGAAACGTTAAAATAGTTGGATAATTAAGAATATGCTGGGAATACCATTAAGACCTCATCCAATCCCTAGCTACCATGTTCTGAATGCTAAAGGAAATTGGAGAAAAGTTCAGAATTCTCAGAAATTTATGGCATCACCTTCGTAATCTCAAGTTTGGCCAATCGTTTCGTCGACATAACCTCCGGAACTCGGGTTGGGATTAGTTAATGGTCTCCCCCGTCATTCCCCTTCTGTTTTTTCCCGATCATCGACTGCCCTTCTGTGCACGCATACACCCATTTCGGACCTCATCGGAGACATAGGAATACCGTGGACGGCGGACCATTCAGCAGCAGCAAGGCCTTCGAGCGGGAGTGGGAACCATGGGGTTATTATCTCGGATGCGATCCCCACATCGCCGTGCGGAGTGGAGTCCCCAAATGGTGTTTATCGGCGGCTTCGCCCGTGGAGGCGGCCAAGGTCGCGGTTTCCCAGTCCACCACATCCCGTCTAGAAATGGCTGTGGAGCGTGAGTCCTTTTGAATGAAACGGTCTCCCTCCAGTGGGAGCCTCGGAAGGGAACCTACGTGAACCTCCCTTAACGGGTGTTCCGCGACCCGCATTTTTGATCAACCTAATACGGGGGTCGCATGGGATTGCTGCGGAGAGGTCTCGCCGTCCTCCGCGCTAATGATATTTTTAGTGCCCGTCTGGAGTCACCGGGATCAAAAGTAGCCCGCGTGTACAGTAGAGCAGGCGGCCACATAGAATGAACAAAAGGAAAACGGCGGCCGCCTTCCACCGCTCGGCGCGGAGTTGACGCTCGCCAAGGATCGTATCTCTGTAAGAATCCTTGCAGCGACGAATTATTTTCTCGCTGTTGGCATAGCTAAAAGGCAAAGTTCTTGCACGCCGCATCTTGTTAGATTGCATTTTGAGGAATTATAGCCACCTAATGACCTGTTTTTTCCCACCATTAGCATAAGGATTAAAAATCGGGTATTGAAAAAAATGGAATATCAACCGATTATGATGGAACGGATAATGATTAATTATCGGCCGATCTTTGCAGATCATGGAAATCATTTCTTGCGTGGAAATAGTACAGTCTCGATATTCCGATTCACCGAGTTCCTGTATCAGCCGAGTTAAGCATATCACGTTTGAACTTTTAGTGCGTAAAATTACCTTTGCTTTGGCTGCAACCGAGCAATCCCGACTTTGGTAAGCGAAATTTGAAATTCGGAAATAAGAATTCAACTAGACAAAGGAAAAATGCTGAGTTAATGGAAGGAAAGAGGAATATTAGTTAACGCAAGTATTTTTTCGTTGTTCTGTGCGAAAAAATGTCGTGGAGGTAAGGCATGGAAATATCTTATTTTTGTCATGATTCAAGTTGGCTAATAACCCATCCCTATTAATGAGGTGGCCCCAGCGCACATTGCTTCGTAATATGATGATACTCGCTGTAGTGCCAAACACAAACCCAGGACACTAAGTAGAACAGTATTACAAAAATATGTGCACCTGGTTGCGGAGTGAACAGGATACACGCTCTGAACGTCAAAACTGCCTGTGATTTGCAGTGGCGGTGGCGCAAAAGAAATTCATTTTGCATTATGCTACGCTTCTTGCAGTGATACGGTATGTGGTGAAGAATGTTAGTCTCTTGTGTCGGCTGACGATTGCATAGACAAAGTGACCGCCGCGGGTAAGAATATATCTAAATATCTTATCTAGTTTAAAATTTAATGGTAATCTTTCAGAGCGGTTTTTATAGTACAACTTTATGCAATGATGATTATCGATTTGTTCCAATATATTTCCGCTCTGAAGGCTTAGGTCGGAATTCTTGAAATCTAAGGCAAATTTTTTTCTGGTATCCTTATTCAGAATACGGAACGGCCCTATATCGTTGCCGTTTAGTTTGCAGGACGAGTAATTTACTTCGTCTCCGGCATTATATTTAAAACTTAGTTATATCTTGGCGTATTTCGAAGCGAGCACGACAGTTCCGCCTGGTTTCCCTCCTGAATTTCTCTATTTCCTAAAGATCTCACCAGACACCAAATAACCCTCCCCCTCCTTATTTGTCGACATAGGCCTTATCCATTCATATGCCTCGTTCACAAATAACTACTTCTTCCTTCGTTAAAACGTTTAACATAAAACATTCTTATCAATCAAGAATTGTGCGAGAAAACAATTTCATTTCCCTTTCTCTGCAAATATTTCCGCGGCGTGATCTTTGCCGAGTGACGTTCATTTTGCCATTACGCTCTAATGATTTATGTAAAACAACATCTTGATTCGCAAATTCGATGAGTTCTACCTGTCCTCATGGATGAAAACTTCATATTTCTCTCCCTCTCTCACCCCTCCTCATGCTCTTCCCCCCTCAACCTTCTCTCGGAGATATTGTCTGCTCTCGGAGGCGAAAATCCCTCGAATTTTGTGAAATCAGTCACCACGGTGGCATTTCCAGGAATATAGTCAGGGTATATTATTACGGAATTTCTCTGAGATTCCCCTGGGGGTTGCGAAGAGCTACACTCTGAGGTGATAAACGGGGTGATGGCCCCTGAGGGGCTCCAGAGAATCCCAAGAAGACAGAGAGGAGCAGATGACGTCGTTAGGAGGTGATTATTTAGGTCCTCCTTCAGTCAGTCGAGCCGCTCTCCCTCCGCTGTCGCAGTGTGTGTACACGCATACAAACACACACGTGTACGTAGTAATGAAATTGACGACTCTATACTCATTATACACATAGAGCTTAGAAAAAGAAAAACTCAAACGATCTATTGCTACGGTCGTGCTTGTTCTTCTCTATGTTAAGTCCTAGAATTTAAAATGTCTCTCGGAGGTTTTTTATTCGTTATGTGCAGTTAGTTACGCACGGTTACACATAAATGATTTGCATGAAAAACTATTGGAAAATTAGATTTCAGATATTGCTAAAATGGCTTAAAATTCTTCAAAGTACATCACTTGAGCATCACTTTTGCCAGAGGCTTTTCCATGGCTCGAAGGCTCCCTGGTAGGCGGATTTCGGAAGGTCCTTAAGGGTACGCGTGCAAGCTTCCTTGACGGCACTTAGGGTTCCACGGTGGTGTCCTGCGAGGGAGGATTTCATTTTGGTGAAAAGAAATACTCTGCTGGTGCCAAGTCGGGACTCTAAGGAGGTTGGGAAATCGTCGCGAGCCCGTGCAGAAGGTCTTAATATTTTTGCCAAGCTGGATTATTTTAACCCAATAGGGAGAGACTTCGGCTACGAACTTGACAACCCCGCTTAAAACATGGGTGATTTCATTGGAAACTCGGAAGTTAACCCCAGTCTCTGTTATTTTCTTTGGTACCCGCAGGTGGCATAGGTTAAATAACTGCGCTCCCACTCTTATTATTTAAGTATTTTTAATGGTATTTCCAATGTATATTCTGCTTTAATCATACATTCTGTGCTTGAAAGAGGATTCCTTGTATTTGTTTCCGTGAGTTATTATAATTATAAACCTTAATACTTCCGTTTAGTCTTTTCTACCGATCTGATATGGGTTTAGAATTATTCTATCATTACATTTGTAAAAGTCGTATTCGTTCAATATTATAAGTTGCTAATTAATCTTCATGCCTCTTGCTGCTTTCCATGGTTTTCCATAGTCGCAAACCGCTTTCTTTTCGTACGTGACATCTTCTCGAATTAGTGCATGTGAAGAAGGATTCCAGATTTTGCTTTCTCCGAGAGTTCATTAAATTCTTCCTGTGGTCTTGCTGGCCAGTGTGATTTGGGTTAGAATAATTCCTTCTCTACCGCATTGCACTCGAGGTTTTACTTTTTTTGGTAGGTAAACGTGAGGACATAATCTTATTGACTCTAGTAGCTTCCATCGTAAGTTTTCTAGTAATCGTGTAGTATTTTATAATCAGCCATTAAAATTGCTAACGATTCAGTTGGATTTTCGTTGTATTTTTTTAGATTCGTAACATAAATATTGTTGCGCCTTCTTCCTAATGCGCAAGGCGTGTTATAATCAGCGTGAAATAGCATGTCCTCTTTATTTTTTCACTCTAGTGTTTCTCCAATCATCAATTTCTTTCGTAACGCAGGTTTAATTTCGTTTGGTGGAGCCAAGTGGTCTCAAAAATATGTCGACCATATTTTTCTGTTGATGGTTCGATGTTATATTCACTCCGTAGTATTTCATTTTGTCCGCTATGCACGAACCCGTATACGTGGAAGTAAAGATGACGAGGTTTTTTTCAAAAGTGTATTATTGCATTTTTTATGCAGAAATATGGAGATCCCGTCCGAGAAATGAAACAATAATATTGATAGTAATGCTGTTGAAGTCTATTATACTCAGAAATATCAAAAACTTTCTGAAGAATTATGGTATATTTAAGCCGCTATTTTTCACGCAAACGATAAGGGATCAGAATAACCTTTCCCGACCGCGCTAGGAGGGAAAGGTATTTTAAGATAAAAGTAGTCTGGTGTGTAGTCACCCCCTGCCACACACCGTAGCAGTGACTTGCAGGGTACTATGTAAATAAATAAGGTGATGTCTTCTTTGGTCCTTGTTTCAAACTTTTCCATATTTCTAGTCGTTAAAAACTCACAGGAAATATATATTTACCCTCATTCACATATCCCCCTGAAATTAGCGGTCGATAGTACATGTATACCGGATATGGTCACTATTATTCATCGACTTTTTTATCCTATTATTTTATTTTGACTATTTTTATTTGTGATCTAATTAACGGTATCTGGCGTCATTTTTGCACTCTGTATTAATTTTGAAACTAAGATAGCAGTATGATAAGTTAAGTAAATTTTTTATCCATTTTTGGTCTTAATACATCGGCATCTTATTCTGACTTGGCGCTGGTGCGAATCCTTTCCCTCCTCCTCTTGCCCTCCCGGAAGCGGAGTTGACACGTGGAGGAAGGCCGTCGCCGACAGATGGGAACCCGAGATGCGCCGGCGGGAGGAGGGTGTTAGAGACTTTCGAAATGATAATTGACCGCCCTTGAGGGCGTGGAAAATGTATCTCGGGGATGCATCACGGGGCTTTATCTATGCAAAAAGGGACTTGGCCGGTCCTCGCAGGCTCTGTGAGCTCGTGTTGACGTGTATCCCGGTATTTGGGCGATAACGACTCCCGCACGCTCAAGGGTTTCGATACGTCACATCATCATCCCCGCAGGAGATTAGCCTCGGGGTCGGAGGAAGGGCTGCGGATGGGGTCGAAATCAGCTGGGAAACATCATAACTCCTACTTGTTACACTGGCAAATTATTCATAAATAGAATCGCGACTAATGGCAATACGTCCGATTGTAGATTTCAGTTTCATCGCGCAAGAAAATATAACCAAACGAGTATTTTTTATTGTGCCATCGCCTTATCCCCCTTTGGTTTCCACTGCGATAAGCGAGCTCCAAGTAAGCAAGCATTCTTGTATGAAGACTTGTTCGCTCGGGCAGTTTAACTCACAATCCATTTCTTCTATCTTAACTGGTGATTTTGCTCCCAAAAGGAAAAACTTCATTTATTCCAACTTGTCCGTCTCTAGTTTTAATTTGCAAGCTACCTTTTGGCTACGAGCGAGTTTCTTAGTCTTACGTTTATCTAGGTTGAGGTCGGACTGAATACAGGTACATCCTGTAGATGAAACATTTATTAGGCTGGCCAGTTTTTTGTTAGAAATGGTATCCGTTTTAAATATTCGTTTTGCAGTTTTGATGTTCATCTTTATGCAGTTGGCTGGGAAAGTATATCTAGATGATGCAACAGCAGTTTATTGGCTTCATTCAGGTGGCTCTCGGGCGTCCAAAATCCGTTGCACAGATAAAAAAATGGACCGATATTATTGTTTTGACAATCATCCATATTGGTATCCTCCCACATCGGCTGGTGAGGATGAATTTATTGCCGCTCGTTAACTCCAGCAATGGAGTCTCACAATGTGTTCAAGGCGAACCGTTGACGAAATTTGACCTAATTTGCCATTTTCTCAGACATTGCGCTCCCTCTGCTCTTTCCGTGGAAGGATGAAAAAATAATTAAGACGTGAATCGTGCCAATTGCTCATAGAAAATATATCATCTCATTGGGCGACGCTAGCTTATTATTTGGAGAAAACACTCGCTCCCAGTCGATACTTTTCAATCCCCTCTCTCTCCCCTCCCCAACCGCCTCCCTCTTGTTTCCTTGTTATCGCAGGCAGGCTTTAAACACGGCCCCAGTGAAAGATCGCCGTCGAAATTTGAGTGTCGCTCTTCGGGATGGAAAATGAGATTTAAAAAAAATCACTTTTCACGAGCTGGCGAAAAGCCAAAACAACATTACATTTCGCTGACTCACAACCTAGAGAGAGAGAGGAAGGGGGAAAGGAACGGAAGAGGGGAGGATGTGAGCGAGCCCAGCGTGGTGGTGCATGAATCTGAATATTTGCTGCTACCCGTGCCGCCCGCGAGTAATCTAATTATTCACGCGGCCGTCATTTTCTGTGTTTTTATTTCCTTTTTTATTTCCGGAAACCTTGTGCTGCACAGGGTTCATTTTTCTCCCGTCGTATTTTCCCCGGCGTTTCTTCTTTGCCCCGAATCCCCGTGCTTCTTGCGAAGTGAATCGTGGGAAATATTTCTTATTACGCCCTCGCTGCGCGCGACGCTTACCTTTTATTTCAACGTCCACTTCTTCTTATGGGTAACGCTGAACTTTTTCTAGGACTAGATACTGTACAAATATGACCACTGCGTCATGATAGTCGTAGATTGGAAGGATTAACTCGGATGCCAGTTGTTTTCTTTGATAATGATCGGCCATTTTCTTTGCGCAGTCAACGTTTTAGGCTAAAGGTTTTAGTTTCAACGATATCTGTAGATGTTCGGTATTTTTTCCCTTTCATCTGTAACTTTTTAAGATGTTTTGCTTCGGAGCTGGTTTTGCTGACTGCACATATGAATTGGCGATAGGGGCCCAGTACGAGTATTTTTACCGACCGAAGAATGCCGGCTTGAGGTTCTGAATGATGATTACTTAAGACTACTCCAAAAATTTCCAAGGAATGCGATTTTCTGGTAACCAGCAATTCGCGGAAATCCGGACAATGGGGGTAAATCCCTCCTTCACACTGTAGACACGCATTTTATTCAGCTTAGTTTGGGTTAGGTTCCATTATCACATTGAGAAACCAAACTTCTACATGGCTACCGTGATTAGTCGTGTTTAACTCTGATTTCAACGATGATTAAATTATATCGTAGTAAAATATGTCCTCAGTAATTACACGTTGCTAATTTGGTATTCAATTTTTTAATATCTTGTCATGCATCGCGACTGTTGCTTTAATTTGTTTGTCCGGAAATAACAGCAATGAATTGTATTTTTTCTCCGAATCTATAGACGACTTTTGGGCTTTTACTCATTTTCCAAGTTCATTATTCTCTGCCGCGCCCTCTCGTACCTTTCTTACACCTCATTTCCTCCCTCCGTATCTTCCGCACCCATTTCCCGCTGCTCTCTTATCCAGAGGCGGAAGCCCCGTTCGACGGAAAGATGGCGTTCGGCGTCGCCGACGCTATGTCGCTGCCGCTTTCGACCCTCTTCTTCGTTTTTTGTGCATCAATTCCGCAGCCTGGGGCAGGTTGGCGCCTCCATGTCTTTGGTGGACTCACATAATGGCTCAATTTTAAGTGAATATTTTATTGAAATAAAGTCGCCGTGTAGTATAGACGAAAATGCGCCGAAATGTCTACATATTGTGCACCTTGCACAAGCTTTGAGTCTCCTCTGAGATAACTAATTCGACTCACATCGTCATTAGTATTCCTCAAAACGGGATATCGGTTTAACCGAATGATTTTTTTCCTCCTTATCCAGTCCTAATTTCCTCATGCTCTGTGGTTCTTTCATCATAAATGCCACTTTAGTTGGCCAAAGTATTTGTTTAGTAATGCCATTGTGGACCCTTCCCTTCTGTTACGCAATTGTTAAAATATATGACTAAATTCTCATTGTTTTAATCTGTTATGACTGAATTTTTTTATATTTTGCTTCTCTATGTTTAAATATGCTGTTTAACAACGTAATATAGTTTCAAATCATAGACTGGATCCTTAATTCATGAACTACCTTAGAATACAGGGAGGATATACATGTATAGAGGAGGATATACATGTAGGAGGATATACAGTTTCCGCAGTGTCTCTCGGACCACCGAAATATTTAAGTGAGTGGAGTTTGTTTTTCTATATATTTTTACTTTTCTTTTGACAAATGAAATGCGTGTTCATGAAGCATTATTAAACGCCCCTACGGATCTTTCTGTACAATATTTATATTTTATGTTGAAAATATGAAATATGTATATTCGTCTCATTAATTTCTCTTTCCATGATTCTTGACTTTCGTATCTTATTCATATACGTATTGTAATCCTTCAAAATATTTCGTGATGATGAATAAGCAGGGGAAACTCCGCTTTACGTTCTTGGGATTGTCCTGCATTTTTAATGAGAAAAGCGCACTCAAACTCATGTCAATCTGGAACTTGAATTTTTTTACGTGCTTTTTATTTTAGCATTCGTCAGTACTAACTCCGACGTCGGTGGAAATACGTAAATTAATAAAATTAATTACTTGGATTAATAAAAATCCCTACCGACTTCGTCGAAATTTGTTTTTGAGGTCCCAATTAACCCTGCACCATCAGCGCCCTGGACTTCAGGATACACAAGAGACAGAAAGTCGGACGTTTTTGGCCGCCATCACTATACACTTCTCCCGTTCGCGCAGTGAGGCAAATGTTATAGGTTCATGGCTTTTGCTGCCTTATTCAAGGTTCCGAAGCCGAGAGCTCTACAATTCGTGCTAACCACGCGCTCCAGCCAACCTGCGCTATATTACAAAACATTATTTCTGAATTTTGTCGTTATCTATGCTTATGTATTAATTTCTAATGGGAAAGTCTGACCACGCGTATGAGTAATACAATATGCGTACGATACACGTACAATAAATTACACTTTTTTATAATATAGGTTATAATTGAAAACGGCTTTCTCTCTAAATAATCCTAATAAATGTCTTCTACCAATGAAGATTAAGATGAGCCGTTGACTTAATCTTCTGTGGTTTCAAATATTATGTTGTTAAATGTGAAATAGTTAAAATATGTTTCTACACACTTTAACATCTGATCACAAAAAATTCCTAGTTGTGGCTGCGAAATATTTTCCTAGTATATAGTTTTGGGCTTCCTCCTGAGTTTTAAGTGTGAAAATCAATGGAAATAAGTCGTTACTTGCAGTGATTTGAGGGAAAAAGATTATTATACGACATCATTTTCTCGTTAAATGAAAAACTCAAAACTTATTCAAATGCGCCCGCATTGACCTAAGAGTGTGAAGTTCAGGCAAGTTTAGGTGTCAGAAGTTGCAATACCATATACTTTTAAAGCTTCATCAAATCTCGCGATTTAAAGTGATGAAAAAAAGCAAGTATCCGTAGAAACCTCTCATAACTAGAACATGCATGCACAATAAAGTAACAATTCTGAATCATGAAGATCTGAGCAAAATTAATCAAGGCTGAAATCGTTCTTCTTTTTCTTCACCTTATGAGGTATTTAATAATAAATAAGTGAAATCTAATATGCCCCTAATTGACATTTTTTGTATTTTAATGATGAAAGCTTCATTTACATGGTTCAACTGTTACTGATGTTGTGTTAGGTTCTATGTCAATATTTTCAATGCGATTTCTGATACAGGAGGTACTTTTACTGTGATTAGAGAATTTCCACCCAAGAGTAGTGTCGTCTCTGAGCAAGAATCTGTTTCTTGCTATTTAGTAAATGTAATCCCTGTGTATTTTCCAATCAAAAGAGGACTCACTTGAAATAAATTTGTTATTTTCGGCAATTTTACTTTATTCATGACCTTATTTTTTAAGCTACATTTTTTCTTTAGTAAGAGTGAGCATGCAATCATGGTGCCATAAGTCAAGCATAGCAAAATTGATCATGTTTTAAATTTTTATCACAAAAAATATATTGAAAAGCACTTCCAGTCTAATTATTTCTTGGGATATTGGTATATGTCTCTCTAGTTTAGTGATACATTTTTACAATAATCATGTCCAAACGGAGTATGTAAAACTCATGTATGGTTATATATATATATATTTATTTATTTATTTATAAATATATAAATATATATATATATATATATATATATATATATATATATATATATATATATATATATATATATATATATATTGGTAAGCATTAGAATAAATTGCATCACTTCTTGAAATAGATCTACGTAAGTGCGTTTTGTATATTGAGTAGCAGTTGTATTTTATGTAAAGAAGAAGTAGCTATCATACTTTAAAAGTTGTGTAGTACCTACCACAAGACTTGATTTTAGCATAACATTTTCAATAAAATGAGGTCTTATCGATCTATTTGCTATCGATAATGCTTCTTAAATGGGGTTATGGATTTTATCAAGAAAATATTCGCGCTCTTCCTTGCTTTGCCAGTTCTTGATCTTTTATAGTTCCCGGATATTTACAAAATCGCCAATAGTAAACATTAAATTTGTGGTAAAAATGTAACCATAAGCGACGTGTATACACTGCTGACAACGTCCAGCTTAAATTTTTATATCTCATAGTTTTCTATTCAACGATTAGCAGTTGTTCATGATACGGTTTATTGAATTTAACCGTCAGCTAATGAATAACTAGTTAACTTATACTTTTGAACAATGAGTCATCATACATGCCATTAAATAATTAATGTTTTGCAAGATGCAGGGTTTTATCTTTATTTTTAAACTAAGAATGATGTTCTTTATTATATCCATGAACTTGCATACCATTTTTCCTATGTAAAAAATAGGGAACTCGGATTTATTAGACTTATGCCACCTTTTACAATTCCAACTTGGCATTTATGTATGAAATGAATTTTTTATAATTTCATTGGTCGCATAAATATCTCCTTATACTTTATTTTGGCGCCAAGTCATGAGTTCATGCGAGAAATCTCGCATAAAATGGAGGGTACACCATTTGACTTAGGCGTTATTTACGAGAGTGGGGTTACCTCGAGTTTTTATGGTTTGTTTTCTCCGTTTTTCTCATTGCACTTTTCCCAATTAAGCAAATCTGTTAGTAGTTGCTAATGGAAACGTGTTTAATTACTTCCATTTCCTTTTGAATATTAGTCGGCGACATCACGATGTACAGTTCGCTTCGAGTCAAAGAGTGGATTGCTTCCAATTTCTTCGGGAGTATGTTGCCTTGAATCATAGTAAATAATCTGCTCTTTATGCGCAAACATATCTGTACTTAAAAGAGAAATTTAGCCTCTTCGACGAAGTCGCAAGAATTTTTTATTTGATAATTAAGAGACACGTTGATTATTTCCTACCGTATAAATTTTATTCAATCATTCATTGATATTAAGTACAGTGATACTTGCTCAAGCCGCCTCTTTAAGCCATGCCACAAATATAAATGATTCCATCAATGTAAAGGTGCCAAAGTTTTACTTTTATTCAGTTATAGCTTGATTAATAGATTAAGGCTGTACCCCCCCTCTAATATGTATACTTTAATCTATGTCTCAACTACTTAGGATTAGGAGCTGCCCTTATTTATGCGTATGTCATTTCGTTTCATTTTAAATAGTTGAAAAATGTCCATATAATCACAAATCACTTATAGTTGTGACTAAGAGAAATTTCTTTCGTACAAAAGATTTCTCTCACATCCTGAATTATAAATGGGAAAGTATTTTCCCATTTCAAAGTATCAAAACTACGATGAATTTCGTACAGAGAATTTTCTTGCGTAGGGCACAGGGTTAATGGAAAGAAATGAACACAGGATATTGAAAAAGCCTTGAACCTTACCTTCTTGATTTCATTGATTATCTTTAATAAGAAGTGGTGTGGAGCTGTCGCATTTAATATCACCCATCCAGCTGTCATATATGTCAGCTTGTTAAAAAGTATAGTCGTTTACTGGGCTTTGCGAATTCCCCAAAAATATTTTGTTACAGCGTGATTTAGATGTTCCTGCTTTTCAATTGCATAATGGATCTCGAAGCTGAATGTGATCTAGCATTTGCAGTCATTTGGTCCACCGCCATTGGGTCGTTGTATAACACAGTATTCCTCTTTTGGCGACCTTCCTCCGTTATTCATCGATCGCCTGAAAGGAAGGCATGAATCAAATAGAAAATAACAGGCTCCACTCGGAAGAAGAAAAAAATAGTCCGAGGTAAACTGCCAAAGGAAAGAAATATAGAAATGAATTTGGGCTCCTAGAAAACTGAATCACTGTCAGTTTAGAATCACGAGAGGTAGATAATGGAATTACGCCAGCAATGAATTATTATGTATTATTACATTATTAGGTTCTAAATGTGATTGACATGTTTACATTTGGGGCACCGTTCATAGAAACATAGTATATGTGTATTAAATCTAAGGATTTTTCATTTCTGTTTTGAGATACTACCTTGATCAAAAATTTCCCGGAATTTATTCAGAAAATTAAAAATACAAGTTTATTCATCTAAATCTATATTGTCCCCTTCAAAGTAATCCCCATCGACTGCAACACACTTATGCCAGCGCTTGATCCAATCCTCGAAACATTTTTTATATTCGGTTTTCGGTATGTCCATCAGTGCTTCCTGCGATTTTTCCATTACTTCCTCTCGGCTGCTAAAACGCGTTCCCCGTAATGGTTTTTTAACTCGATTGAACAGAAAGAAGTCACAGGGAGCCAAATCAGGTGAATTCGGTGGCTGTTGGATGGTATTTGTTGCATTTTTCGTCAAAAAATTACGAATAATGATAGCACTGTGCGACGGTGCGTTATCATGGTGCAAAATCCACGAGTTTTCTGCCCACAGTTCTGGTCTCTTTCGGCGAATTGCTTCACGCAAACGTCTCATAACGCCCAAATAATACTCTTTGTTTACTGTCTGGCCTTCTGGCAAAAATTCATGATGCACTACACCGTTGTAATCCATGAAAACCGTCAGCATTGCCTTCTTTTTTGACTGAAAACGACGTGGTTTTTTTGGTCTCGGCTCATTTGGTGAACGCCGTTCACTTGCCTGATGTCTGGATTGCGTGTCGTACTCATAAACCCACGTCTCGTCTCCAGTAATGATCCTTTTGATGAATGTGGGATCGGATTCAGCCTCGCAAATCATGTCTTTTGCGACGTCAACACGGTCTCTTTTTTGCATGAAATTGAGGTACTTTGCTGCTACACGACGGAAACCCAAATCATTAACCACAATGTCTTGGGCGGATCCATAGGCAATGTTCAAGTCCTCCGCTATTTCTCTGATGGTTAATTTGCGGTTATTGACCAACATTTCTTTTACTTTATCAATTTTTTCACCGACTTTCGATGTCGATGGTCTGCCACTGCGTTCATCATCTTCGATTGACTCACGACCACTTCTGAACCGCTCGTGCCACTGGTAAACGACCGTTTTTTTTAGAGAATCGTTGCCGAAACACTTTTCCAACATTTCCAACGTCCGTGCGCCACTAAATCCGTTTTTTACGCAAAATTTAATACAAGTTCGTTGTTGCAAGTTTAAATCCATTTCTGAAATTGTAAAAAATCGCCAACACACACAGAGATAGATGTACTCTTGGCTACGTAACTTTTGCAAATGTCAAGTTATGACACTAAGATTTAAAGGGAATATCAACAACAGATGTACCAATTTAACAAAAAAAACAGAACTCAAATCGGAACGATGGGAGCGCCACACGGTGGTTATTCCGGGAACTTTTTGATCAAGGTAGTATGAATAATATTATTATTATGCGTGTGAGCATTTGTATGGATTGAAACGTGGTGCTTCATTACAATGAGAAGAAATGGATGGATAAAGTGGCTTATAAATTCCTTCTAAGAGTCGATGATTTGATGAGATAATGGGAAAATATATACACATTTTGTGCTGTATACATCTCGTATTCATTTAAAAACAATTCATGATTTATTAGTATTCGTCTTAGATACATATATTTTCGGATGATGTTACTTTCATCTCTGGGGTCGATATTCCTTCTGCGTCGATTAATCTATTCACTTGCCAGCCCTTTGGTTGATTACTTCAGTCAACCGGAGGATTCTTGCACTAGCAGTCTGGTATTTTTCTCTATTGAGTCAATGTCCTGGCAAAGTATACCTTTCTCCATGCTTCCGCGATGGCTTCCTTTTTCTTCATCAGTCATAGCTTTCCCTTAGTAACTTCCTCTTCATTTTTCCTGTAGTCTTCCATTCAAATTATCTTTCCATATTAATCCTTAAATACCTTTCATAAGGGTATATGTGTCGCCCAATTTATCGGTTTTACATACATAAATTGCTAAAAAATCCGTCCGACTACCTACGTTTATGTACTTCTTGTATGTAGCTGTAAATTTTGGGATGTTTCTTATGTCTCAGGAACTACCTGTTGGAGCCTAGTGGGACTCTACTGTATAGTCGGCAGCTCAAGCTTTTTTATTTTTCCATTAAATCCGTTCCCGTTTATTTTACATTTTTTGGGGTATCTATCAAACCTTAAAGTCGTGAGGGATGTTAATGGGAAAACTGCTCGTGAACCACGAATATTATAACTGGCGAAAATAATTTACAAAAGTTGGCGGTTCATGCTTTAGCCAGGGCCGCACTGACTCCTACAAAAACGTTTTTGTGTCACGGAACAAAAATAACTCGTGGCATGCTGTTTCGGAAGCTATACTGTTAAAGAAACCGTCGAGCACTCATCTCGAAAATAGAATCTAGACAGAGTGAAACATTTTAGATGTGACTCTTCCCCATGCTTCGTGGCCAACCTAAACGTTAGCCACTAGGTGACTTAATAGATGCAGCTTCCAATAGATGTCTGCCTTCGATATGATATCAATATTGAAGTGGCGGCAGCATGTAGACGTTACAATAGTTTTTACTTTATCGTTAAATATTAACCGTATTTGGTAGGCCGAACAATATCTTAATCAAAACAAATATTGAGTCTATATCGTTATATGGGCTTAGCTGTGATACATGCCATATGGAGAATATTATCCATATTCGCGATAATTATCGGTCCTTGGTATTAAGAGTAATTTAAAATGAACATATTTTACCAGATTGATTTGAAAGAAATATCGTTATGATGTCAATATACCGTCATATCACGATGTGACTGCAGCATCTTGCGATGACCCGTTCTCTTTTCCGATGAAACAAGAATCCTCATGTTTTGTTTCATCCCATTCCATCATCGAGTGCACCCGAAACATTTATGTTCACATGACACGAAAACAACTTTACTTCACGAGACAAACATTTTTCCGTTCTGCCCAGTTCGTGGCATGCTTGTTTACCATTGAGGAACCCTAAAGAAACAGCACGGTTAACAACAGCGGTTTTCAATTTCCTTTTCTCCTCGGCGCATCGCCATTCGTGAACATGAAACCTAGTGAATAAAGGCACCATTTCTATACTTTACCGAAATTGTAAACAAATTTTGATTCAATTTCAAAACAAAACGGCATGTGCATTTAAAAAAGTATAAATCGGCCTACGTTTGTATTTTTATGTGGCTTCGGCTATATAATGTTTAAGGCAACATCTGGGGTGATTTCTTTCTAATCGAATTACAAGAAGGGTCACCATTGATAAGCTTGCAAAAAGCGGTTAAGTGTCACCACCCGTGTCGGAATTTGTACAGCGGTCTTGTCCGCGTATCTTTCAACAGTGGCCGATTTTTTCGCGAATAATTTACATACGTATGACCCTCCTTCACGCGTGATCAATCGCCTGCGCCACCGTCGTTCGTGTCCGTGCCTGTGTGGAATGCGCGCATAAATTTAACAAATGGCTCACCTCTTTCTTTTGAAGTGTCGACTCGCACTCGCACGTATACTGATGCCAGGGACGCCGAAATTTTCCGGTTCTCTCGCCGCCCGCCTGTTCTCTCCCGCGAGCGCACTCCACTCTCCCATCCTCTTGCATCCTTCTTCCCCCTCCTGTCCGCATTCTTTTCATCTTCCACTTCTTTTATCTAGCATTCCATTTCCCCTCCCCCACCCGCCAAATATCTGAACCCCCTCCGTCTTCACTCCCTCGCCGATACCGCGGACCCAAAATAAGGGGGTGGAGAGGGGTGTCTTGGGACGGAAATACGGAGGTGGACCGCATCCTCTCCATCCCTTCGTTCCACTCAACCCAATTCCCGACAATCCTCCAGGGGGAGATCAAAAGGGGCCTTTTTAATACCCATTCCTCTTCGACGGCTGCAAAATGGTCCGTTAAAGCCGTCGCTCCTTTGAGAAATCCCGGGAGGCCGTAATTAATCGATTGACTCTTTCGGAGGGGAAAAAATATGAGTGAAAGGTTTCCTTAAAATTCGACCCAGATTCTCGCTTCAGCGCACTCTGCTGCTTCGTTCTCTCCGCCTCTCCCTTCATCTCTCTCCCTCCCTCTCGCCTACTACCTTCGCTACAAGTTACGATCTTCGCGGGAGTGGAGGGAAGATGAGAATGTTCGCGGCGTCCAAAGTTATGTTGGCCTGGGCCGTAGACTTCTTGCGGCTCTCTTGATACCTTAGCCTTATAAAAAAAACTTTGTCGTCAGTGCTAGAGAGCGCATTGCCCTTGGGCACTTGTTTGGCCATTTTTCTAGGGTGCCTGTTGTCGACACTGGAGTTAAATTGATGTCCTGTAGGGATTTTGCTGAGAAGTAGAAGAAGGTAAGTGTATTAAGTTCAACTTAACTGCCACATTACAGTTTAGTTCAGTTTTGCTGAATATGATAACGGTTATGAGCTTCATCGTTTTATTGCTAAAGTCTCCTTATCAGTTCACGCACAGTGAATCGCCATTCCTTATATTTTCCGGAAAATACGTCACGCGTAAGTGGGTGGGAATCAAATGTTAATTTAAGTCATTTTTTTAACGACAAAAATACGTTGACATGTCTTATTTCAAGTGTAGGGAAAAGCCTCTAGATCTCGAAAGCCTCCTCTCATGCGTTTGGAATGGAGTGTGTGTTGCCCTTTAAATCCCAGCCTTAGATTTACCCAGTGCATGCTACACTCGAGTGGACCAGGGATGATCGGTTGTCCCACACCTCTTGAGATGAGAAAATGGCAAAGCAGTCCGACGCCGGATTATTTCCATGCGATCGCCCGTCCATCCTTCCCCGTGTGTGTCGATATTCGGTGGGTTTTGGGAAGATGCCGGAGAAAGGCAGACCCAGCGATTTATCCGTCGATCTATTCACCTCCCCGTTCCGCTTGGTTATTGCTTTTTGACTCCGCGTCTAGCCTTTGAACTGTGACAAAATGGAAAAAAACAACACTTTTGGTGCGTTATTTTCGTACCATAGTGCTCTTCTTTTGGCTGTATCTTGTTTTCTACAGATCCAAATACTCGTCTTGGCAAAAATATAAGTTTTTCATGAAAATATTTCCAGGGACAAGTCATTGTTATGCACTCATAGATAATATGTTACGTTCCCATTTGATATTGAGTAAGAATGCAATTGCATTGAAGCACATTACGATTGCGGAGATCATCCTTTTGGTGTTATTATTTTATTTTTAAAGAGCAGTAAGCATTTTATATGTTATAAACTATGAGAAATATTTTCTAAAATAATTTATAAATTTACGTGGATTTTTCATTTTAATATTATGCTGTGTAAATTCGTCCTGAGATAAAAAGGTATCATAATAATCAGTAAATAAATCCATAAACTCGTTTCTCACGTTTTTATACAACAGGCTTACCTATATCGGATGTGTTTTGGACCAAAATCCTCAGAGTAGTGTGGGCATAAGAAGAAGAATAGCGTTTGGCAAAGGGGCTATCACTAGGAGGGAACTGATGAAAGGGACGTTGAGTAAAAATGTTTAGAAAAAGCTCGTTAAAACTTTTATATATGATGAGGTTTTGCGCGACGTAGAAACATGGTCGTTGAAGTAAGACGAGCGGCACAAATGGAGGCTTTTGAAATGTGGGTGTAAGGAATGATGGAGTTGGTGAAGTGGACAGAACGGAAAAAACGAGGAAGTACGAGGTTGGGTGGGGGAGGAGAGGGGACCTTTGGGAGAAATGCAAAGGAGGCAGGAAACATGGATGTAGAGCGCTTTGGTTGTCAATGGGATGTTGAAGACTGTGTTTGAGGGGAGAACGTTGTAAGGGGTAGAAACAAGAAAGAGATGTTGAACTAAATGCAGGGAGGAAGGAAGTATGCGGCATTAAATACGAATTTTTTGTAGTGTTGGATGTCAGGTTGTGTTTCGCTAAGATAGGCAAGGAAGTGTATCGTTGTATCATTGTGTATGCTTTTTCAATTCAAAACCTAACTTTACCGATAGAATACCAATAACAACAATAATAAATTTCATTTCCGCCTGGAGAGTTTCATTCTCTTTTGTGTGTATAACGGGATTCATATCGCGGGAGAAAACTCGAGGCCACCGTCCACGATAGGGATGAGACCCTGGAGGTAAGTCCATTAATGTGATTACACGGATTTTTATATATTCAATGAACTCTTGTGCCAAGATAGCTTTTTTCTATTTTTCATAATGAGAGTGGAAATTTAAGGAGCATAGGTGGGGTGGTTTCGTTGGGTGTAAATGATTTAGCTCTCGAAGTGAATAAGTACTTATTTCTCTGGTGAATTACAGCATTATAATATTTTAGGAAATTTTTATAGTACCTGATAACCTTCTATTTCACTCTCTTGTTAAATTTTATTTATAAACTTATAATTTATATATATATATATATATATATATATATATATATATATATATATATATATATAAACTCACACGAGCGGCACAATAATGGGCTGACACAATATAACACAAATAGAATAGAATAGTAACATTTAAAAGGACACTCACACAGATAATTGTTCGAGCTTTCGGCCCTCTCAGAGGCCTTCTTCAATAGAGACTCTGAAGACTTTTTGAAGAAGGCCTCTGAGAGGGCCGAAAGCTCGAACAATTATCTTTTAAATGTTGCTATTCTATTCTATTTGTGTTATATTGTGTCAGCCCATCTATATATATAAAGGAGAGTGTTTGTTTGTATGTATGTAATTTGTTTACGTTTTCGCTGTCATAGAAACAGCATTTTTCCAACTATGCCAGCAGGATACTTTTGCAAGAACACTATTGTATTCAGAATTGCCGAGATATTATACGTGGAATACATCAAGGAAAGTCTTTTGTAGAAGAAAAATGGGCAACTTTGATCCTGAGAATAATATTTATTCATGTGACGCATTGGGCCGAGTCTACACAGTCCATCCTAACAACGCCGAATGTTATTTTTTAACAATGCTTCTACATACCATTAGAGAACCTCGCTCATTTGCAGAATTAAGAACGGTAAACGGAGAAATATGTGAGACACTCAGAGAAGCTTGCCAGAATTTAGGGTTGCTAGAAGGAGATCAACACTGGGATGACTCATTGCGAGAGGCCAGTTTGATTTCTCTTCCAGGACAAATCCGAATTTTGTTTGCCATCATAATAACCTCCTGTAATCCATCTAACCCAAAAACAATATGGGAAAAATATAAAGAATCAATGGGTGAGGATATACTGGCTAAAGTTCGAAGTGAAAATCCTACATTGGATATTACATTTAACTCCGACATTTTTAATAAAACTTTGATTATTTTGGAGGAAAAGTGTATCACCATGGTTAACAAGACTTTAGTGGAACTCGGTCTTTTTGCACCTGTACAAGATCAACAGGGTGTATTTTATCCAGATTATATACGTGAAACTAGCTACAATGTCTTAGACTTAGAAGCATACATCGCGGATAAAAAGCCACTTCTTAATGAAGATCAGAAATTCGCGTACGAAACAATAATGGATCAAGTAGATAAACAAGAAGGAGATATCATTTTTCTTGATGCTGCTGGTGGCACGGTAAAAACATTTTTAATTAATTTAGTTCTCGCTGAAATCAGGGTTCATGGAGAAATTGCTCTAGCCGTTGCATCTTCAGGTATTGCAGCGACATTAATGGAAGGAGGAAGAACAGCCCACTCTGCCCTTAAGTTGCCACTTAATATTTCCTGACAAGAAAATCCCACATGTCATATAAATAAAACAAGCGGCCAGGCACAAGGTCTCGGTACATAGGATGTAAATTGATAGTATGGGATGAGTGTACGATGGCTCATAAAAAATCTCTTGAGGCCCTCAACGCAACACTTCAAGATCTTAGAGGAAACTGCAGTTTAATGGGAGGAGCTCTGGTAATCCTGTGTGGAGACTTCCGTCAAACTCTGCCTGTCATTCCAAAATCGACTCCAGCCGATGAAATGTATGCCTGTTTAAAACATTCTGTTCTATGGAATCATGCCCAAGAAATTAGCCTTAAACAAAACATGCGAATCCTCTTAAGAGATGGGAATGCTCAAAATTTTGCAAATAAACTTTTGGAGATTGGAGAAGATAGATTAGTTATTGAAGCATCTGGTATGATAAAATTGTCATCAGATTTATGTGTATCGGTGAAAACTGTCCGCGATATGATACAAGCAGTCTATCCTAACGTTAATCAAAATTATAAAAATTTAGAATGGTTGCGAGAAAGAGCCATTCTTGCTCCTAAGAACGATGATGTTAATGAAATTAACAAGGAGATACTAGCCATGCTGCCAGGAGACGTGATTGAATATAAATCGGTTGATACCTTAGTGGATGCTGACGAAGCCGTCAATTATCCAACGGAATTCCTAAATTCACTTGATCCAGCTGGATTGCCACAACATCGCCTTAAACTTAAAGTAGGATCTCCAATCATTTTATTGCGAAATTTAGATCCACCAAAACTCTGCAATGGGACACGATTGTGTGTGACAAAATTAATGAAAAATATAATCCAGGCAGTCATTTTAACTGGAAAAGGAAAAGGTGAAATAATTTTTATTCTACGGATACCTCTAATCCCAACTGATCTTCCCTTCAACTTTAAAAGATTACAGTTTCCAGTCCGGGTAGCTTTTTCAATTACCATTAATAAATCACAGGGACAGTCTTTAAAGTTTTGTGGTGTTGATCTAAGATCGCCATGTTTTAGCCACGGGCAACTTTATGTTGCTTGCTCCAGAGTTCGCCTAAAAATTTATATATTCTTTCTCCTGGATATGAAACAAAAAATGTAATTTATAAACAGGTGTTAAATAAAAAAGACTCTTAAATTTGTATGAAGTAGTGTATTAATGTACTTTATAATTTGTTATTTTTATTTATGTAGTATATTTATATTATTGTTTCTCCCTAACCCGTGCAAAGCCGGGTATTCAGCTAGTTATATATATATATATATATATATATATATATAAAATAATCCATATCGTCACCAAATTACTTGTTAATTAGTTAATACCTCTAGGATGACAGAACATGTCCGTTAAATATTTTTTTAATATTGCCAAACATCATGCATTTATATATTGCTTTATCACGTGTAGTGTTTCACAATTCGTTGATGCTGTGATAGATCTTGTGGCTAGGAATACTGCCTTTTGCAAGCCCATTAATTGGCAAAAAAGGACAATCGCATTAAAAATCTTAGCTTCGTTTCCGTCCACGCAAGACGCTCATATTTTTTCACGTCCCAACTCCAAAATTGAGTGGTTGTGAGCGAGCGAAATCGTCGCGTGAGAGGATAACTTCCTTAAGCGAGCACCTCGTTAGTATAAAGGGATTTATTTACTCTCATTTTTACCCGTAATTTATACGGGAACTACGTGAACGTACTTGTAATGAGAAATACGTACGCGTTTATTCGAGGAAATTAATTGGCAGGCTCCACTCGTTCCGATGTTAGGCACCGTTTACAAATCGCCCGAGTTTTAAGCCATTTTTCTCTCGACTAATCCCATGTAAGACACATTAAAATTCCATCTACCCCTATTCTCCATCCCATTTCGTCCCACATTCTTCTTTAATTGTGCGAATGGTTGACTATCATCAAAACAAAACGAGATCTAGCTTTAACAGATCGGAATATGTTTTTCGTGCTAATTAAGTAAATTGGAAAATATTCCGCTTTCTAATTGCCCAGCATTAAGATAACCCGTCATTTTATTTAATTCATGCCTTAATTGTTCTTTTAAAGCATTCTGACTCTTTTTTCCGGTCCATTCTCCAGCCCACGATCGATGAATCACTTTTCTGGAAAGGTTTTTTAGACCCCCGAGTACTGATATCACCGGTTAACAAACTGCTACAGTCATTTGAAATAACATATTTTTAGGATCATTTACGCGTTGGAACAATAAATTCCCTAATGTATCGGCAATTTTTCCTTGAAAGGAAAAAATGAGCTCGCCTTGTCTCTTCTCACCGGTGGAGTCACCAACTTTTCTTAATTGATAATTTCTGATGACAGCTTCGCTGGATCTCTATTTATATGAGTGAGAATAACATATTTTGTTGATTAAACATAATTCTTCCTGTAATTTAGAAAACATATGTAAATGGCCGCCATAACTTTCTGTATAATTACGATTTTTTAAGTCAAACATATTCCGATATCCACATTGTCTCGAAGAATATAATTTTTTCAGATGAAATTCTACCAACTTATTGAGAGTTACTATAATAATTAATTCATGCCGAGGTTTCTACGAAGTTTCTGCCCTACGTTGATATGGAATTTTATAATAATAAATTTGAGTGCAATACTGAGGTCCCAGCATAGTGCATCATTAGCTGCAAAGTTACTTTCTCTAATTATCCTCTCCCAGGGGTGACCAGCAACTATTAACAAGACCATCAACCTTTTTTTCGGGATGTCCTCACCATTTTATCACCAAATAAACTCAATTATTTCCATACTTGAGTATATTGGAAGCTGGATAAATCAATAATTAACTATTGAAATGTAATGATATAATTGACTTTGTAATTCCACACACTTTGTGTGTGGAATTACAAAGTCAATTATATCATTACATTTCAATATGTTATGAAAACTCCACAAAGTTAGGCCTGAGACAACAAAAATAATTAACTACTTCATATGTGAAGGCATCCGCTCCCACAATTCTTTTAGGGATTTATTCAAATGAAAATAGATAATACCTGACATGGTGCTGCAGCCATTGTGGAATATATTATCCGCCATTTATCAAATTAAAATTGGTAGCATGATAATCTTGAAAGATGGTGGTGAAGAAATGCATTACAGTTCACGATAAGTTATAACAACCGGGCCTGATGTTTTCTGCTCTTGTGATCACTAATTGTGCGTGGGAAAAATTATTCCTTAAACACGTTCAATAGTCCATTTCCTATAGCATTATTATACTCTTTAACTATCATATTAATTAATTTTTGGATTTTTGATTAAACGTGTTATATTTGTATTTTACAGGAGTGTGGGTGCTTTTATACACATGGGTCGGATTATCCTGATCTTTTGGCTTTCCTAATTGTTAGAGGGAAGGATGGCACTCTTACTAGTCATTCTTAGGGAATATTAAGGAAAGGATTAAATGCTACCGTGTTTAATTTAAGTATCATACATTTATTCTAAGGCTCTCGTGTAGCTCAAGACGTATCCAATATGTGGTGCACTGAATAATATATTCTATTCCTAGGATGAAGTGGGTGTATCGATGAGTTTTAATCTATTCTTATTTAATTTTAGTGTTTTACAGGAAGGAGAGTGAAACGTGAGAACAATTTTTACTTAAAGTGAAATACTTTTATGGTACCAATGTTAGCATTTTTCGACCGCAAATCATTTTCTGCTGTTTTTTTGCGAACTTGATGATACGGATGTATTAAAAATGCTGGGTAATGGTTTCCACTTAACGTATTTCCTATGAGGTAAAATTATCATTCACATATACCTATGCACAGTAAATTTAGAGTGCAAGTACCGCCTGCTGTACCCATTAGTCCTTTGCAGTCGCTTGCCTTGAGAACCTGGAATACATAGCTTGCACGCTGGATAATTTATTCGGCCTGCCTCGACCTCAGATTTTCTTTTTTTTTTAATATAACAAACCGCCTCGGCGGAAATTCATTCTCGAGCTATCTCCCTCTCGGCCGAATAGTAACGCTATTTAAAGCCGGTATCAAATATTCGCCCTCACGAGCGTGCATGCCAGCTGAAGTGACGGGCGCTATTTTAGCTCCCCGCTTTCCTCTCCTCCACTCACTCCCCCACAGTCCTGCCCCCCATCCCCTATCTTCTCACCCTTCGCCGCTTCGGCTATATAACTCCGCGCCCTTTCCTGCAAAGGGTTTTTTAATAAAAATTTTCGGAGGTCCGCTTCTCCTCCCAGCAAACGCCGGCTTCCAACGTTCTCGGGCACCTCCGCTCCCAGCTGGTCGGGCGCTCAGCGGGACGCGGGCGATAGGTAGGTACCTGCCTGCGGGAGTGCCTCCCGTCGATGAACTGAATGGCGAGCGAACTCCCGCGGAACTTCGAGAGAAAAAAGAAGTCTTCTATCCCGCGTGTGGACACCTGGTGACACAGTGGTGTGCAATTAGGCGAAAAATTCAGCGTCGTCGAAATGATTCCTCGCCGCCTGTCAGAGATCCAATTTTGTGAATCTCTAGTGACAACGAACATAGGCTGATCCGGGAGAAAATCATTCGTTTGTCCGATGAAATTTCGTGGTCTTTCCGCAGCTTGCTCCCCGAGTTAATAATTGTCTCACTTGTCTGTTATCTTTAAGTGAATACCCATAAAATCATCTTCTTGAGCTGTCAATATATACAAGGAACATCCTCTATGGCATGGAATACCATTTCAATAGACCTAAATGAATGGTCGTTCTTTAAGTCTTTGAAAATAAAGGTGCGGAAACGACTTTAAAGAATTAAATATGTCTTCTAAATTCCTGCTAACGTAACATAAGGCTTATTTTAATGGATTCAGGTTTTGCTAATATATCTATAGCCTCCCACCGAGAATTGGGAACGCCAGTTGAAGAAATGCCAAATTTATATTTGACTTCCATCAATAAATTATGCTGGCATTATATCATAACATTATTGATAATGGCTTAAGTCATTGGAAGAATTCCTATTCTCAGTCATATGGTTTGGTCTCTTTCGACTCTTGTAGCGTGGTCTAATATACCTATTTATGTATTCCTATTTGAGTAAAATAAACACTATCTAAATTATGAATCATCTGCCTGTTACTTGCTTTTGAAATGAAATTTTATTAATTGTCTGTTGTGTATAATACGATTTCTATAATGGCGAAATGCAAACAGTACGCGCCTTCACTGAATACCAAATTTTACGAAAATTTCTATTTTTGAGTTCAGTTTTTTTAAATTTTACTTGAGCTTTTCCGTACATGCTTCAAATTTGTTTTTAAAGTTTCAGCGGTCTAACGGAATTATTCAAGACAGCATTCCCAAAGGTCCGCGTAGAATCGACGAATAGATGTTGGGCATAAACGTGTTTAGTATTTGGCAATGCTTTCTTTAAAGATTTGTACCCTAAGTTTCGTGATATTTCCATACTTCAGGTGCCACTCGCAGAAATGATTTTTTTGAAAATAATAGTGCAATCATGTCTAACACCTTGGTTGATATTTGGAATATATATATCTAATCTTTGCGATTTTTCCAGTTCATTGGAGTGCCAAAATATTGAGTAACTGAATTTGATCACCTTTCTTGAATTTTGGTGAGGGACTAAATTAATTTATCCTACGTTTTCTTGGAAGAAAAATAGAAATAAGTACCGCGTCATGGCTTTAGTCCATTACTTCGAATACCAGTTTTTTAGAAATCGTAGTAAGCAGTGGAAATACCTATGTATTTTTCCACTCAATTTTATTCGGTACAACTAGTTTCGACGCCGATGCTCCGAATAAAATTGAGTTGAAAGATACATTGGTATTTTTACTTCAGTGATAATGAATTTCCTCAAAGATTAGCCTGAAAACATCGAATATATAAGCAGTAGATTTGATAAATGTTTCGGAAGATAAAATATGCCACGGTCATGTCCTTAACCAAGCAAATATTCTTATCGCATCACGTAGTTCCTCTATTGGCTGTTTTAGATAGGGCGTAGTTTTTGGGGTAGCTGTTTATCGGTGCCTTGGCTGTTACGCGAATCTTCTCACGCCTGGCCTGAGATCAAACCCTGTTGATGACAGAATCTTTCATTGGTATCCAGACTCATGCTATCTGTCGTTCAGATAACATTTATAACGCATAACGTATATCCTCTGAACCATAGAGCGTCATTGAAACGTGTGCAGTCTTTCGTTTTTTATTCAGTTATGTGTAATGTCAGTATCAGGTGTATCTATAAGCATTTCTTCATTCCCTTTTACTACGTGTTATTGGTACTGTTATCTTACATACTTGAGTGGCATGTTGATTATACATCCTGTTTGAATTATGGGTATCGTATTAAAAGACAAATGGAGGTATTTCGGAGAAGAGTGTCGATGAGTGCATTGAGGAGAAGGATGAAGCAGTTGGTCGTACACGTGTTGATAGGATGTTGAAAGAAGTGACGGAGGGGGTTGAATGTTATGAAAGCTCGGAAATGAAAGGACAAGTAGAAGCAAGTATTTTTGGAATACCTAAAGGAGGGTAAGGACAGAGGAGTTGTGGGGTTCATCAGAGGTATACAATCTTTCGCGTGTGGAAAAGAGGCAACGAAAGTATGGTCAGTGAATGAGGATAGAGCAAAAACAGTTTTGAGTAAATATACTGGGCTCTTAGCTTCAAATTAAATTTCTATTAAATGAACAATTCGCCTTGAATGAAACTAATTCTTTTATTTCTGTAAATGGCCTAGGCATTTCAGCTACCAGAGCTCGTAAGTTATTAGTTTCGTAAGTAAATTATAGAATAACATGCCCTTTTTTTAATGCGAAATTGAGATAACTTCATTGTGACTATTATAGACTTTGCGTAAGACACCGATTAGGTAGCCTGTCATAATGTAGGAAATAAAGCTGTATTTCAGCTCATTGATTCAAAGTAGTCATGAAATCGATTTTTTCACTCTACTCTTCTTAATTTGGTATTGTTAATGTTAATGCTAATTGTATGGAGGGCGACGAGAAAGCCTCACGAGGTCAAACCGGCAATGTTTCGTTTTCCCGCGATGCGATTTGATCCTTTCGCACTTCTGAAGTTCTCAGTACGACCTTTATTTTACGCGCATTTACCTTATGAGTAAGTGCATTATCTTATCAGACCCTAGTAAGACCAATTTTAGAGTACGCTTCTCTTGTATGGGACCCTCATGAAGAAGGTCATATTAAAAAACTGGAAAAGGTGCAAAGAAAGGCTGCCCGATATGTACTGGGGAAGCATAGGAGGATGGAGAGTGTGTCTGATATGCTAGAAACGCTGGCCTGGGAACCTCTAGAAACTAGAAGGAAAGTAAGCAGACTTTGTGGAATGTTCCGAATTCTGAAGGGGGAGAAAGCTTGGGCAGATCTTAGGAAAGAGGCGGGGAACCCAAATTTTATAGGCAGAAATGATCACAAATTTAAGGTAAAATGCCGGGCACAGAGAACAAATAAAAAAAATTTTCTTTTCTAAATAGAACAATTGTTGAGTGGAACACCTTACCTGCAAAAAAATTAGATCCCTTTCCTAACAGAGTGTATACTTTTAAGAATAGATGTAAGGCATATATGTAATAGTTTGATTGATGTGTGGTGTATTGTATTATGTGTAATAGCTTAATTTTTTTTAATTTATCTTTTTTTTCTTGCTGATTAATGGCTGTAAATGGGATGGGGATTCACTTGTTTTGTTAAAGAGATTTGTGTTTTGAAGTCTGGTTTTATGTATTATCTTTTGCAATTATTTGGGACTTGTGTGCTACCTGTGTGTATTGTGTATTTTTAATAATAATAATAATAATTATGCATTGGGGGACCATTTGAAACCTAATTGCTGGTCGTTGTAATACTTGGGCATTACTTGGTGAAAACTATTCTTGGGATGGAAGGAGGATCTTAGGGGATATCAAGTGGGGATCAGATAATAAGCAAACTCGCTCAGGAGAGCGATGCTGAAGATCAAACTAACGTAAAATGAAAAAAGGATGCAGGATAATTGAGAAAAAAAGGCAATGTGTACCACAAAAAAGATCCAAATGAATTGAGTATACCAAAAGGTGTTTATCGGTTTGCTAGGGACATGATGGAAACAAAGGTGCCATTAGGAAGACCGAAGGACAAATGCATAGTTCAAGTATTAAGGAATAGTGGCCAGGAGATCTTTTGGGAATCAAGGGTCTAAGGATAAAAAGGAATGATTGGATGGTTGCAGCCCTCAGCCCAGTCCAAAGATTGATTGAGGATCTTTTGATTGAAACACGGACGGTTATGGTTTACCGAATGACCAAAAGGTTCTGCACGCCATCGCGCAGTTCGTGAAAAAAATTAATGCTTCGCGAAATTAATATAGCTCTCGCACTATTGCGCTGCGAACTTCCCTGGGTCACGGATATCTCCCGTTGGTGGGTGAGAGAAGGCGGTTTCTGGTCGATGGGGGTCGGCGGTGGGCGGGGCAAGTTGTCGGAATAGTCGTCGTGCCCGATCCAATCCGACCACTTCAACACTCCCATCCTGGATTCTTCGCGCTGCGTGTGGGGAAGCGGGTAAAAAATGAGGAATGGGGTGCGTGTCGGGGGAGATAGGAACGAGGGGGAGGACCTAAGGACAGAGGGAGGGTGTGGTGCCGCTGGCAGTTTGGTGTATCATTCCTCGGTGCGCATTCTTTCCCTGGAATCTTTCCAGCCGGGTATATATTTAGATAGCGTCTGTCGCGCGCCCGGGCCGGAGGGCGGCGCAGAGAATGGCGGTCACCCCCTGCCATCTCTCTCGCCGTCCTCGATCGCAACTCAGCGTCCTACCCGCATACTTGTCTCTAAGCTTGGGTTTCATTAATCTCACGGATGCTTGCGGACCCGCCGAAGAAATCGTATTTAATCAGTCGGGTCAATCACCTCTGATGTTAGAATTCGAAAAATGGTGCTGCGACAATTACACTGCGACCAACTAAAGACGTTCTTGAACCTTCTCTTTACTGCAGTACGTACTCCATGATTACTCATTTACCATCCCTTTTTTTGCTCTTTAGTTACTACCAAATTTATATTGTTGCCGTAGTGTCAAATTACCCTGGCAGGGTGACCAATCATTTTCCAGATTACAGGTCTCGACTTTTTCTCAACGAAAATAGGAATCCTTTCCCAATCTTTCTCCCAGGGTTTTTAATCAGACCAGGCAGTTTTTGTGAGTTGTACAATAGCGTTCAACTTGCCACTGGTATAATCTTATGCGATTCTGTTGAATGGCATCGATATTTGTCGCAGATTGCGTTAGCGGTGTCTTTTACCAAACACAAAGCTGTCTCACAACCAAACGGAACATCGTTCTCATTGATGGTTCTCAAATAGTATTTGTATAATAGTCCAAACTTTTTGAATGAATTCAACCCTTTTTCCGATATTCCCCAATTTTTGAAGGAATTTAGGACTTTTTCTTCATTTTTTTCAGGTATTTATAATTCTCCCGCGGGAAAATATGTGATCACCGCGGTAGAGTTGCCAATAACTCTGAAAACTTAGGAAAGAGTTGGTTATGATTCCATATTTTTCATCTTCTAGAAAAATATCGCGAAAAAGGCCAGATTGTTTTTGATATTTTTGAAATAGTTATAAAAATAAAAGATAATATGTGTTAATGGAGAATTGGCTACAAGAACGACGTCCTATTTTGCCGGCGAGAGCAGTCCGCGTTTGAGTGGGATATAGCCGTGCAGGCACCGGCTAAAAACCAAAGGTGTGCTTGGGCGGGGTTCGGTAGTAGCAGTGGCACGCGCAGCGATGAGAAATGGCTCAACAGAAAAAAGGAATCGATGATATTCTGAACGTTCGGATAAGAAATAGAAGTAGAGAAGGCACCGAGGGAAATGTTGGGAACGGGAATCTGGAATGAAATGTGTGGCCGCCCTGTCAAGAGCAACGATCTGATATGCATCTCTGTCTCCGATTTGTGCGTGTTCGCCCCGTGCGTGTGTCCTTTGTAGCGGGTGCGAGTGGGACCGAGTGACTCCACCCCCTCCCCCTCCTTCCTGCTCCCGCCTCCAACCAACAGTTTAATATCTCTCGATCTCTCCGTTTTACGTCCTCCGCACGTTCCGTCGATTCCGACTTCAATCTCCGTCTTTCCTCTGCGTCAAACATTTTTCCTTTCCCACTGTGGGCGTTTTCGTACGTGGGTATTTTGATGGGGTTATCAACCCCGGCTAACCAATGGTTTTACCCCAAAATTCACTCGTTTCCATCCCGGGCGATCGTCCTTCATTAATCCCGTTGTTAGGCTCGTTTCCTGAGTGTCGCCTGGACGATTGTGAATGATAGAAAAATTGTTCTCATCGTGTTGCCATTTCTTTGAAATCGGACCCATCTCCGGTTAAAGGTTGGAATCGCATTGAGTAACAGGGAACGCTAATAGGTAAGCAAAAAGGTTTCATTTTTAGTCGCTCTTGTAGTCTGTGGTGTTTCTCTCTTCCGGCCATATTCGTTCAACTTACTCTTCGAGTTGTTTGCTTGAAGACGAGGACATTTTGTTGCGATGTGGCATTGACGTAGTTCAATATTGGAGGGATAAAGAGTGGCGTTTGTTCCCGACTCTCCGCTCTTTGTTTTATATTTTTTATTATATTTCCCGCATCAACGGTCTTTACTCTTACGGATCCCGCTCAGTGCAATGAACTTGTACTTGCCGGGTCTAGAGTTTGGTCGGAGAATGGTGGAACGGAAAAAGGCAGGACGGGATGTTTAAGGGAATTAAATGATTCAAAACCGATGAATAATAAAACAATGGTAATTTTACATTTCCTCGCGCCGTTTCGTTTAGTTAACCAGGGGCGGATTTTATTCGTTCCATTTTTAACTGACTCTATAACTCTCTCTCTCTCTCCTGCACACATACAAAATTCATGGGGCGTCATTGTTTCCGCAGCAGTCTTCGCCCTCTGATGACGGCGGAAATTTACCTTCAATTAATTAAATGAGGATAGTGTTGCGGCTATGACTATGACAAGATTATTTCCCGTTCCCTGGTGTATGTGTAGAGGATGTGCACATAAAAATGACAATCTTAGGCGCGGTTTCGTCAATTTTCTATTGATTCTCAATGACCTATTCGACAACAGTCGCAAAGCAGTCAGAAACCATCCTTATTCATTAATCATCTCATTCGCCTTTGTTCATGGATTTCTGACTCGATACTGCTTGAACATACTCAGTAGTATGGTAATTTAATAGCGGTCGCTGCTTATTTTTTTCGGTAAAAAGCAAACGTAATTCAAAGCGGTAATTGATTACCGATCACACTTAGTGGTTGGCACAGCCAGTCTAAATGTTCCCTTAGTCGCTTAATTTTTTACTTTCTTCATTTTTGAGTGTTTCTTCGGGGTAATGAGAAGATGTTTTCTAATGATTTGATGACCTTTTTAAAAATGTTTTGACAGATAATTCGTGTGATCGCTTAGAACCCAAAATTGTTAGTTGATTTTTTTCGAAATAACCGTGGAAACTTGATTTAAGATTTTCCTCGCGACCCGATTCGTGATGTGAAGCAATGAAAATGATTCGTCCAAAAGGTTAAAGTTTAAAATAAATCAACGAAGGTAGTGAATTGTGGAGACCTGAATGAAATATTTTATTAGAGATTTCTGAAGGCACTACCTGAGGATCTCTGTGATACCTCTGAGCACTAATGCTAATAGGAACCTGGAAAGGACTAAACGTTACGCAATAAATGTGATATTATTACTGTGCCTAATGGAGTACGTGTGATATTATATTATTGCGAAATAAACGATTATCATTAATATTTAGCTAAAGTAGTGGCCGTAAACCGACTGATAGAAATAGTATGATATTACATAGCACGTTGGTCAGCAGACTTGCTCCGCTGGGGAATTTTTCCGTAATTACGATAGAGGAATGTATGACGAGAGAGTTACTTTTCATAATCATTCTTTGACCTCTTTTCTCCCGGATCCTCCCTGCACGTTGCATCTCTTCCTTCGCCCACACCGTCGCACTCTTTTACTCCGTTGATTCCTCTCTCACCGTCTCTCTCTCTCCCTCCCCATTTCCCCCTCCTCTCCTTTGCCTCTTCGTAAACTCTCTCTCACTCACACACCCGTGCGCCCCGCGGCATCCCGAGGGGGATTTTGGCAGCATCTCGTCCTGCCCGTGTGGTCCTTCCCTTCTCCGTCCTCCGCCCATCTTCGCTCCGCCAGTCTTCATTCAACGCGCGCGGGCGTGTGGGAACGGGAGGAGGGCGGGCGACGGGACGGACGGAGGCTGGCTCTCTCTCTTGAGGGTCGAGGACATGGACACGCGCGGAAGGCCGCCGCAAGCACGACGAAGGCGATCGGTGCGTAGGGCGTGTGAAGGGATGCGGTCGGGGGGAGGGTGGAGAAGGCATCGGGCGAGGGTGTGAGAAGCCACGTGTGGGAGAGTGTAGTGGCTCGCAAATTAATACCTCCGAAAGATTCGAACGGCGAAAAACCTCCTCCCCTTGGTTACGCTTCGAGCATTTGTTGGAACCTGCGCAGAGGGACCTAATTTCGGAATTAAACAGGATACATAGTGTCTGACGTGAGGGAAACGAGTAGGAAACATCTGCGGAGCTGCATTAAAGAAACACGCATCAATTAACGAATGGTGACGAAATACTCGAATGAAAAAACTAAGAGGTGTTATGTCGTGTTATTTTCATCTCACCTTGAATATTCGTCGACTGCATAAGGACCCTGCTGTAAAGTGACCTAATTTCGGTATGGAACAAGATGCGGAGAAAAGCTGACCCTTTCGCGAATAATAGTGTTGAAAGTAAGAGTCATACTTAACTCAAAGCTGACACTGAAGGGATTATAACGGCGTCACATTACATTGGCAGGAAAACTGTACTCAGAAGTCAATGGCTAGTGTCAGCCAAATAGACTAATATAAAGAATCCTTTTTTCCTATAAAATCGTGACAACGGCCGAAGGAAACCTTACGCAATGAAATTGAAACGTCCTAAAAATAAAAGTGAATGGAAAGCATTTAATCATAAATACCTCTTGTTACCAATAGCTGGTAACGTAACACCCTCTGCCACACGCTCCCTTGTGTTGGCTTGCTCGGTAGAATACTGATGTCAACCATTAGTGAAGGCAAGAGTTGACCCTGTGAACATTGAGAACGAAACAGCAGAGGTCGTCAATGCCGGCGGTCAGGAACGGAAAGGATCGAGAGGGAAGACGGTGATTTAAGAACGGGCAATTGCTTTTCCCCCGACGAAATTTGCTGCAACGAGAGGTTAGCATTGAGCCGCAGCATGCTTCATGCGTAGCGTCACTCGAAGGCCATCAGTAAGGGTTGGCCACTGCTGATTGCGGGCAGGTCGGCGGCGAGAAGAGAAAGGGAATCTGGTCGCGTGATCCGGGACCGAAGGGGGTGAGGGTGTCGAGTATAGGCAGGGTATGGGCTGTTGTGGTCGGGGTTAGTGGGTCGCGAATCTGTTGCGTGGTGTGTAAATTTAAAGGGTTTGGTGACGCTTATCACTTCCATTGCCTGCGTCTTTTGCTTTTATCCCGCCAGCGAAATCCAGCCGCCCCCCACCTTTCCGCACCGATACGCACCTCTCCCGCCACAATCCCTCCATTACAGTGGGCGGGAGAGGTGTTGGGAGGGATTCCATTTGGGTTTTTTTCTCTTTTTTAATCCTCTTGCGGCGGTGGTGGAGGAGGATGGGGTCATGCACGCTTTCACGTGTGCTTGAGCCGCAGGTGTGCCGCAGTCCATTTGAAAACCAGTGTCGAGTTCCGGTGTCGCCATTCTTTTTTTTTCTGCGCGCATATTCAGCGCTGAACGACGGAGCGAGGACGGTTCGAGCCACGGGGCTGGACGCAGTGATACCCTAGTAATAGAGCCATTTATGATCCTTCTTTTCTAGGCACGTGTCCACCGGAGATCGTGGCCTGCGGTTGGATAGTACCGTTGCACGCACCTCTATACGAGAACGTTCTTGAAATATTAAAACTTTATTCGAATGTACGCAGGAAATAGGCACGTGCAGTTGGCCATCGGGGGTGTACTACCAGCCATCTTTGAGTAAAGATATGATGGATTTAGAAATATATCTAATGTGACGACGTCTGTTGCTTAGAAAAGTGCAGTGTCATTAAAACGAAAACCGTCAATATGGCGGTCGTTAAATTTGTCTGTTATGTTTTTAGCCTTCTTCGGATTTGGTAAATTCTCTTGAAATTACACCCACGTACTGTAATTTAAACAATGCGATATGGACGATCATTCGAGAGGAATTGTAGATACTGCAGATTCCGCGGTGGTTTTGTAAATGGATTCTTTCTTCGCTCTCTTCTCTGGCGGCAATAGACCGTGTAACCCAAGTCGGCAGCCAATTTTCGCCCAATGAATTGATCTTTCTTATTTCGGGGAATCCAGAGGGCATCTGAGCCATAATCGGGGCTTAAAAACTCTTTAGACAGTGTTCCGGAGAGTTAAATGTTGGAGATGGTTTTTAGGGTGTGCCAAGTTGTGTTTCTTCGACAATATGGGTGCGGCAGGAGAAGGACCCTTGAATACACACCTGTGGACTAAGAAAAGTGTATTTGTTGACTACAGCATTTCAGGACGGAGATTAAAATTTCAAAATAAATTGTTGATTGATTCAGAAAATTGTAAAGTTTTGTAAAATGCTGCAAGGATAGTTTCCCCTAACGCAGCAAAGGTAGTAATTAGGATTACGAACAAAAGGATAGAGAAAGAACAAGTGATTACTTTTCAAGTGACTACTTTTGTGATCAATATTTTACTTGAAGGAGATCAAGTTGGAATGGGGTGTGTAGGAGTGATGCTGAGAGGCAGAGGAGTGGATGGAGATAGGAGTGACAGTAGTTGATGATCATATCTGATGTTATATTTACGGTTGATCGTACAATAGATAGACAGTCGCCCAAAGGATTATGATCATTACTTAGCACATTGCAGAGTCAAGGTGATGGGTTTGAAATGAGAAATCATTATTAGAAAACGTAGCTAATGAGATTCTGAAGAAAGAGGAAGGCCAGGGTGAACAAAAAAGGGTGGATTAAAAACAATTAATATTATTAGCACTAATAGAAGAATCGCGTAACGTCAAGAATATTTTACGAAAAGGCGGAAGATAAGTGCAAGCACTTAAAGATATAAAGAAAAGGGTAATAAAAGTTTATTGTGGAGCGTAGTTTTTTATGGCTCGGGAACTCGGTCGTTGAGGTCAGAGGACAAGCGTGGAGTGGAGGTTTTCGAGTTGTGGGTGTGGAAAAAAATGCAAAAGAATGAATGGGAGGAAGAATAAACGATGAAGTTCTAGGCACAGTAGGACAAGAAAAACGGCCTTTGAATTCATTCTAAGAAGGCAGGACAAGTCAGTGCGACTTACAGGTCTGTATGCTTTATGCTGAGAGCTAATGAGACGCTGAAGACTTTGATAAATTGAATAATATTGGGAATGCGAGGTAGAGGAAGGAAAAGAAGAGACACTTTTGATAGAATTAAGTGAGGTAGAAAGTATGGACATAATAAAAGAATATGTTATTTCAAAGTGCTGTGAAGATATACGTATATTTTGTCAGGGTGATCAAGGCTAAGGAGGGAAGTGGTGTGTAGTGGCAGGGAGCGCCGAAAACACTGCCCAACACGATAAGCTACCGTTAATTATAATAAAGTATTTTCCTTGCATAAGAGGTTTAAGCTGATTTTTTTTAATCCTGAAAGACAAAGGAAAATGCTCTAAATTATGCAGAATTGCAAATTTAGTAAAATGTGGATCCAAAGCGTTTTAATTACTATATTAAGGGGACTCTATTTTTCAGGGCTACTTTTATTTTTTTTACTATTTCAAAGTCAATTGACATTATAAAGACCCATGTAGTACTTTGTGTTTGAGCTAATTAAAATTAATTGTAAAACGGGACGCTGACTGAGTGGATAGTTTGTTTTCACAGAATAGGAACTAGAGGGTATATCTACATTCTGTTCTCAGGAAAATCTAGTCCTGTATATAACTTTCCAATGTTAGAAAAAAGTGAACAGTTTTGAAATATTTAGGAAGCCTGTGTAGCATCAAAACTCAGTACAATAGTGCGCGTCGGTTGATTAAATTTGTCCTTCAATGGGAGTTGAGCTAAATGAAAGAAACTTTTTGGGAAAAGTCGGATGGGGCCACCAAATAGTGTCTTGCGGTAATATATGTGATCCAGCCTTCTACCACCGCATTAATTCATTCAATATAAAACCTTATAAAATCTTAGGTGTAAATTTATGCAGTATGTTGTAGCTTTCTCTCCTTTCTCATCTGGACTACACTCTTCAATATCATGTGACAGAAACGGTGTGTCCTTGTATGAAAGGATGGAAACTTTAAATCTGAATCTGACGCCCTTCCCACAATTAATCTGCTGGAATTTGAACGGGGTTACATATATTGGCGTTTAGTTGGTGCAAATCATGCAAAATCGTAGTCGTAGTCTCATTTAGGACTGCTTGCTCTCCCGTCTGTATAAAGCTGGTGAAGCCAGCGGTCTATCTTATTAAATTCTTCAACAAAACGTGGAGATTTTATTTAGTCAATAATAGTGTTTATTGTTCTATTTTGAATGTTTCCCTTAAAGGTGTGCGAGTAGCTATGTGGTTGAGGGAAATAGGCATCAGTGCCTTCAACCACAGTGTCAAGAAATACTGAAACGTTTTTCTTCCGTTTCCAGATGTATCGCCTCGACATTTGTGTACAGCAGGAAGCTAATGAGACATCTTTAGAGATTAGAATTTTAGTTTTTACCGCTTATATTAGCTAAAATTCCTTAAATAGTATACTTTACATTTTTTTGGAAGATGTCATAACTTTTTTAGAGTTTTTTATCATATTTTGGTTATCATATTTACAGGGTCGCACCCAAAAGTGGTAGGTCTGATTTTTTTAAAAGAATTTTATTGACGATATACTTACATAGACTTAATAATCTTCAAAGTATGCTCCTTGAGCTGCTACACCCTTAGTATAACGTTGCTCCCATTCCCCCTACGCCAGCTGGAAATTTTCTTTGGGGATGCCGTTGATGACCCTCGTCGAAGCCTCTTGAACGGCCTTTATCGAGTCAAAACGTCGTCCCTTGAGCTGTCTTTTCATCAGGGGGAAGAAGAAGTCCGGTGGTGCCAGATCGGGAGAATAGGGCGGGTGCGGCAACGTGGCAACGCCGCATTTGGCCAGGAGCTGTCTGACGACGAGCGCGCCATGGCAGAATTTTCGGCACCATCTTGGCGCACACCTTGCGCATGGCCAAATCCTGTGAAATAATGCGTTGGACGTTGGATGCAGACAGACCCAACTGGTCTGCAATTTCTTCACTGGTTAAGCATCGGTCTGTGTTCAGCAGTGTCCTCACTCTATCCACATTCGTGTCGGTTCTGGCCGTCGACGGCCATCCGGAGCGATGGTCGTCTTCAACGAGCTCCCTACCCTCTTTAAACAACTTGTGCCACTCAAATACTGTGGAACGGCTTAAGGTAGTGTCCCCATAAGCCTGCTTGATCATATCGAGGGTCTCAGTGGCCGTCTTCCCGAGTTTCACACAAAACTTCACGGAATAACGTTGCTCTAAATTCAGATTCATTTTGTTTTTCGACGCGGACAAAAAACTTGCTTCACTAAAAACGGTGTCCTCACTCAACGACAGCTCGCAGGCGACTTAGGGCTGTGTCGGTCTGTTGCTAAGAGCCCCCTCCACCTTACCCTGCCAGGCAGACCCCCCTCCACCGCTCCGTTCGCGCCATAGAAAATCAGTCCTACCACTTTTGTGTGCGACCCTTATATTACCAGAATTTGCGGTGAATGATAAAAAAATAAGAATGAAAGCATGTTTATTTAGTTAAAGGACGTAGTATTGCCAACGAATGTGTTATAACTAACAGAAGGAATGACATTTTGATGCAATATTTATAAACTTCATTAAACTATCATCCCCTTTATGGTAATATTGGCCTTGTGGTCATCGCCATGGAAAAAAACTTCTGAAATGTGTGCGATATACTTATGTATTCGCCAACATCATTGAACTATTTTTTGTTTTAATTCATATTCTTATCGTAACGAGTTACTTGGAATTTTTCAGAAGATGAGAGTAACCCAGCAACTAAGACCTGACTCCGGCTGTCATTGCTGGTGCTTGAACAGTACTTGAAAGACCATGAGAGGGAAAGAGGGATTCGTGGTCCCAAAAATAAAGGGAAGAAAGAGAAGCATGTCCCGCAACCACAACCTGTTCAAGGAGATGGGTGCCAAGTGATCGTGACCTGGATCTCTTTCACGAGTGGAATTCTCGATTGGGCTATCCTAGGGGAGCCTTTTAACTCCCCGTTCTAACAGACTTCACCGTTCCAGACGCATTGAAGGCGCAAAAAGCTGGGAAGGAATGATTAGTCTCCCGAAGAATCCCCCAAGGCCCTAATATATTCAATTTCATTCGAGACTTCACTTTCTGGCACTTTTTCACTCCGAAAGGGCCCCAGCAAAACTTTTCACATTTCCATCACAAGGCTTCTTGGTTTTTTTTCCTTGAACCAGTGGCAATCGATAGCCTTCAATCTCATGAACACTTCGGAGAAAAAGTCTCGTGCGGGAAGAGTTTCGCTTGGATACAGAAAAGTCATTTAATTAAATCCTGGGAGGCTTGGGTTGTCCATAAAAAAATTTCTTAAGCCTATTTTGGCTCACTTTTTACATCGTCTTCTACTTACGTTGTTTCTACACGGAGGAGGGTTTTTTACCGCAATGTGTGCAAAAAGAATTTGAAGGTTGTGATTTCATGTATGGGTTTAACGTGGATGTGAAACTAGGCGACCTTGCTCTGCTCACTTTCTCATTTTCCTACTAAGGCTGTTTTTTTAAAATTTTTTTCTTGGAATTAGGGTCAAATTATGCGTGCATAACGACACATCTTTGGTGACCAGGTTAATTGGAGGTATCCATTAACGCTTGCATTAATCTTAAACTCTGGTGAAATTTTGACCCTTTTGCCTTGAACCTCATTTTTCCCATTAATAGGAGCTTGCTTTTATGCCTAAAAAGCTCTTTTTTCTCTTTATTTGTTTTTTCTCCCTTTTTACTGTTCTTGAAAATTCACTTTTATTGGCTCTTCTATTACGTTCCCTAATAAATCTATTGTCTCTGACGGTATGAAAGATTTAACTTTTTCTAAACTGAATATTTCTCCGTGTTGCGTTTTCCCACTCTGTCATCTGTATATTTCCTTGTTTTTCAAATTATCTGGCTAAATCATCTTTAGCATACTCCTATTTTTAAATCTACAATTATTTTCTTGTCCTCCTTCCAGGTGGCTCATGCCCAGATCCATAGAGCACCACATTTCACGTGTTCCTTCCTCTTATGCTGACTGTCTTTGCCGTCTTTGGACATACCAGTCTTCTCTTGATTTTGAAGGCTTATTTGCTTGAGCAAATCGCATCTTATTTTCGTCATTTCCATTCTGAATTCCATGTTTAATCCTTTTTAACTTTTTTCTTCAAAGCAATGATACATTTCGTCGACGGATGTTTGGTGGTTCTCCTTGATTCATTGGTTCAGCTTGGATGTCATCTGTGAAAGGGAGGATGCTAATTTATCCCCAAGCTCTTTGCCTTGAAGTTTTTCATAGCCAAGACTTTTTTTTTATTGCTCCCAACAAGGGATATGCCGAATAGCCTTGCTTTGAGGTCGCATCCTAGTGGAACTCCTTTATAACTTCTGTTCCCCTTTCGGCTTATGCCTCCCAATCTGTTCTTTTGGAGATTATGAATTATTCTCCTGACTTTTGTTTCCATTCAGCCCAGTCCAATTTTTTCAGCAATCCAAAACTCCACTGAACCCTTTCCCTCAAAGGTGTGCTCCAAGTACACGAATGCCGCATATATTGGATTTCTTACGATTAAAGTATTATTTCTCTTCCATTATGCTCAGGTAAAATTTAAGATCACTTATTTATGCGTCATCTCCCAATTCACTCTGGTGCTTGGAATGGCGCTTTTTGATCATACGCTCTTTTCTTTAGCTGATTACATCCATTAATCTTTTAGGCGTGTTTGGCACCGTACTACTTAAAGTTTGTTGCTCCTCACAACTTCCGCTTCTCATTTTCTTTAATGTCACAGCCATTGCACTTTTTAAGAGTTTCGCACCGGTTCATTTCTCAACAATATAATAGGTATATTAGATTCATATGTAAGCACCTTTATGCTCTCTCCGCTCATTATGTCTGTTCCTTTTATCTTCTTTTTCTGCATGTCATTTATAGCTCTGCTGAATTCACGTCTCTGTATGAATGATAGTGTCTCTATGTTCGTTTACTTCGCTCTCAGATTTATCAACAATTTTTTTCGCAGCAAATTCTTCCTTCGTATTGTTTATTGATCTATTTCCTCCATGTATTTACATGTAATACTTTGTTCGCCATATAAACGTCTCGGAAAGTGCGCGAGAGGTGATAATTATCCTGGTATAATTTCATTGGTGGCGATCATATATTGTGATAGTTGGTGATATTTTACCGTGAATTAAAATCCTTTCTAATTCTGAACTTTTTTCTTCCTTTCTGTTACTCTAAGTTTTCCTTTTCTCTCTTTCTGGTCGTTATATCACTTGATTTATCAGTCAGTGCACGACGATTCGAGTACTTTTCATAAAATTACGACTAATGTATATAACAGGTTAGAGAGTCTGAGGCGATAGCGATCACTGAAATTTTACTTTACTTTTCATCCAGTAGTGTTAGGGGAGTCGACCGACAACTGAGGTCATTTGCACCAATAAGGATGGGCGGGAAAGGGTGAAGGGTGGAGAGAAACCCGGCGTCGGTATTGACCTAATCTTTGCGAAAGGCGCCAAGGGGTATGCAGCTTAACGTCCCATCCGACGGACGGCGTATTCACTCAAAGTACCTCAAGTAGGAATCGTAATACTGCCGAAAAATGTCTGCCGCCTCTGGGATTCGAACCCGGGCTCTCTGGATGCTAGTCCGTACACCGTACAAGTAGTCAGCCACCTTACCATCCCGATCCTATCTTTTCACCCTTATTATTAGTTATCGTGTGATTGAGTAACCCACTGGGCGAAGACGTATCGTTTATGATAAAATTTTATTTGATCGCTACAAGATGATAGAAGGTCGTGTACGCTGATTTCATTTTTCTAATTTTTTTGGTCGTAGAAGAACTTTAAATCAATTATCCTTAAGATTTTCTGTCCAAGTATTGCCTTTCCCAATGGTGTGTGGACTTTCGAGCCTTTATTCTCTTCTTCTTTAGAGTGAAATTCTATTTTTCATCACCATATCGCCCGTGCTAGGACCATTACTTTACCATATAGGATCAATATTCTGCAGTAAATATAAACGCGTCGCGATATTTAAACATACTGCACCGTGCTGTTTATTTATCCCATGCGGAAAGATTTGCGTTACGGTTGAATTGTGTATTTCAATTATATGTCTCCAAATTTATACGCAGTGTTTACTGCTGCTCAATTGTTCAATCCTCTTCTAAATATCGAGTTTAACCCGACTGTGCAAGACTTTTATTTTTCCAAAGTTTCTCTCGTGACGAGTTATTTGGTAGTAGAGGTCACTCCAACCTGTGGCGTAACGTGTTCCAGGTTTCTCTGCTCGATGTTACCACTTAAAGTAACCGTATCTCGTCCACAGTAAGATTTCCCCCTTAACGCTCTCAATAAGTACCATTGTACGTCTATTTCATAGTGAATACATTTCTCGGGTCGATAGTTTTTATGTAAATTAATCCTACCGCTGCGAAAATCAATAGTTTCCGGAACCACTTCGTGAAATCTTATCTTGAGTTCCGAATGGAAATTGTGTTAATTTCACGCAAAATAGAATGTGATAAGATCGGTTTCATCATTGCATCGAGACCTCATCAAAGTACCTGATTGAATGCCAATCTTGTTCTTCCGGTACTTGATAATTTTACTTGTTTGCTGAAACCACTCGAAACATATTTATTTTGCCATTAATATGTGTGTGAGGTAATGCATTTCGGGAACTTAGAGGTGGTCTTTTCTCTCGAGTGATTTATTTAATGCCTTTCCCTGGAACGGTGAAAACTGTCGGGAGGCATAAAGAAAAAGCTGGAAAAATGACTGAGGGATAAATATAAAATGAGGTCCGAGAGGACTCGAGTAAAGTGATCCGTGAAATAGTGGAAGGTCACGGAGAATCGAAGGCTATCTGTCTGCGGCCTTGCCCTGCCGCCCGCCCTCCCGCTCATTTTTCTCCCTACTTCGACTCTGCGAGCGACCTCTCTCCCCCTGTGAGGGTGGAAGGGTCGCCCGGCGGGGTGAAAAATTATCCCCGTTGGTCGGCGTTTTGATCCGCCATCCCGTGCCTCTTGCCTCCCCTCTCACGCCACTCCCCTCCCGAAACACCCACCCATCCATCTATCTCTACTCCAGGGCCCTCCCTTGATCCCCTCGACGTGCACCCATGATGGACACTTTAGGTGATATAATAAAAATGTGCCCATCCCTATATTATGACTTGTTCCTGGAGATCAGCGTCTTGATCCTATTGGCTACCGTTTCATTTTATGCTTCCATCATGAATCCCTGTGTTCAAATGCGATCCGTTGTTCGTTGATGTTGAATTAAAGATTTTTATCGGCTGCCGTTTTTGAAAAATCTTCGTCGCTCTTATTCAATTCTCTTCTGATGAATTGCATGGACGATAATGGATGAGAGTAAACCATGAAAAGGTTAACAGTCGAGTTTTAGATAATCGGTAAATAAATGGCTTATATTATTTATTTACTTCTTTTGAGTGTGAATTTGATGATTTCAAGCTCAACTGTGTAGAAGTTCTTGTTTATGAAATAAGAAACGCATTGTATTCGTCCGCTGAATTATATTATGGTACAGCTAGTTCCAACGCTTGAGCATCACTATCAGATTCCTTATTCAATTCAATATTGACTCTCAATATTATGAGTCTCACTTTTATGCCATCTATCTCTACGCGAACCAAGTGTCACGACGCACAATTAAAAAAAAGTTATGTCAATTAGCAGAGTTATTTGTCAGTGCTTGAGCGCGTGGGGTGTCCAATGAAGATTCAACGGCTGCCGCTTTGAAATGTGTACCACACACTCAGTACACACCAAATCAACCATATAACATATTATTACTCTTCTGAGATAAATGGTTTTATTAATAGTTCTCTTTACTGATCAACCTACGAAGATAGGGAACTGTGGCAAAAGATTATTTTTGAAGCATTAAATTGTATTGTATATACATTAACTGTATATGTCTGTTTTAAAAAAAGTTCCATGCGTTGTTTGTCTTGCAGAAGAGGTAACTTTTAACGGAGAGCAGCACTAGCATGGAAATATGGAACCGATTTGTACGTACTCTACTTCTCTGCGGATATGAGACTTGGGCAAGAGGAGCAACAGAAAAAATAAGATAAGGTGGCGATATAAAAGTGGTGTTTGATGCTGAAAATAAAATACGAGGTAGATAGACAAAGTATTCGATGAAGAAGTACCTCGATTAGAGGGAAAAGACGAAACCCACGGAAGACATTTACAAGAAGAGGGAAATAGAATGGACATATTCTTAGGCACGAATTTTTTCTGAAGACACATTGAGAGGAACAATTAGATAAGAAGACCAAGTATGCTCTCCGAGAGCGGGTACTGGAAAATGTCGATGGAACGAGATATGGGTGAATGAAGGGATTAAGAGCGAACAGGATAGTTTGGGAAAATATTATAAACCAATGCTCAGATTGTTATCCCGCAATGACAAAGACGCTGACATTCCTCTGTAAAGTACGTTGTTCCTTCTAAAATAATGATATATACTAATGAAACTACTTGGATCCTGAAAACCATAGCACTTATCAATGCGGTAGATTCCCATGAAGCTTGATTGCTGGTTTGTCCTTTCCTCCGGCAAGATAACCATCGGGTAAGGATACATACTCGTTTGCGGTGGACGATTTTGGGGCACCATAATTAGTTGAGTGGCGACTTCGTTTCCGCTCCTCCTCCTCTCTCCCTTAAGGTCTGAATTCTGCCCTTTGGATGTGCTTGTGTGTGTCGGAATGGCCAAACCCACGCGATTGGCAAGGGGCAAGCTGTACCAAAACAATCCTTCCCCGTGACAAATGCTTTCTCGGGATTCCCTACCGTCCTTCCCCTTACCCGCCTCGCCCCGTTCGGATTCCTGGGGCCCTCCCTCTCCCGTCTTTATTCGCACGCCTACACCATCGCCCCCTCCCTCCGCGCGTGTCCTTCCCGGCATTCCTAGCTGGCTGGCGCCACCCCTTCCACTTAGCGGCTCTGCTTCCAGCTGTCGTCCTCACCCCTTCCTTCCCTTCGGGGCCCCCTCCTGCCGTCACGCACCGTCGGCCATTGAGAAGGGAGCGGGTCCCCCCCCCCCCCGCATTCGCCTAACCCCTCCCAGCAACCGTCCATCCACCCTCGCAGCAGCAACGCACACAAGCCCGACTCAGCCAAGGCGGCGGTCGCGGCCGAAAGACTTTGCCGTCGCAGATTGCGAGGGAGTGATGATAAAAAGAAAATGAATGCCTTTCCCAAATTTCGGTTTCGTTTAGTTGTTAATTCAGTTTTAGGAGAATCATTGTTCCATCACCTTCCCGAAGCAGTCTTTTGAGTTACAAAGTTTTGTTTCGTTCCGCAATGGATTCCGTTACTTTTTCATTGCGTTTCGGTTCATTTCGAAGCAGAATCGTAATTTCGTAATTTATTCCATTTATGCTGTATTTTCTTCCCCGTCCAAAAATGTTTATTTTCCTAAAACATTTTTATAGCGTTCATTTAGAAGATTCACGTAATTCGGCTTCGTTTAGAATCCCAATTGACGGAAATAAATTACTACATGCCTGCATTAATTACTGCACAATTTCATTTTATTTTGTGTATGCTGAAACAATATTTACGCATAAAAACTTTGCCGTGATAAAATCGTGGGCATCATAAAATAAATAGAAAGTTGCTTCGGTGAAATGTTCCTTTCTTGTAGAAATGTTAGACGCGTGTTTCGGATGCTATTTTAATGAAGTTATAAAAATTCATTCCGTTCCGGAGATCTCTGAACAAAATTTCCGTACCACTTCATTTCCACTCTGTTCGACTTTAATTCCGTAAGTATCATTTTTATGTTAGGGTCGTTATCCTCATTCCTCAATTGGACGGAAACGGCTAAGCCAATTTCTTGCATTGGTACATGTCTGCAACCGAAGGATGGAAGGCCCCGACTTAAGACTAGTATTAAACGAGACTGAATGAGAGTTTATTTACAAAAATATCATACGAAATGAGAGAAGATTGAATTTGAGAAGGGTTAACTGAGGAAATAATTAGGGAATGGGATCCTAGAAGCTCTCACGCGGTGTAGGAAGAAGTATGACAGGCCAAGGCATTACCAACTTAGTAATTGGGAGTAGTTTCTCTGAAAAGAGGCTTGAGTGATTCTTCGTCTCTTCAGGCAAACGCTCTCGTGTTAGAGAGCTGTGAGCCGGTGGTGTTTTTCTTCTTGCTTCCCATTTTTTGTCAGTGTTGGCGTTTCTTCAGACTAGCAAATTGCATAAAGCAAGAACCTTTAACGTAATTTACTTGTCGTATTGGAATATTTTGAAGAAATGTTTTTTGGACATATGCGTAGAATTTACGAGGAAGAAATTTTGACTCATGACTTCATAAGTTGAATTTTGATCCCCATCTCTTAAAAGAGTTAACTGACGGAATATGGGGACTGTAGGGCCATAAGTTTATTTTCCAGGCAGTAGGGGTATTCTTCAATAGAGTACCCGCACAGAAATACCTGGGTGAATATCAGTGTCAGTTTAGAAAGAGGAAGGGCACTTTTGGTGATATTGCAGTAATTGTAAAATTAGCCGAAGGAATATTAAATGTAATCAATCTGCCTATGAATGCTTCTTGGGTTTCAAGGCGTTCGATCGATTATAATGGGCAAATCCGATGAAAGTGCAGAGACAGCTTGGATAAGGCAGCTTATCAAAACCTGTGCATGAATCAGACGGTACGAGTAAGTATAGCTGAGAGAGGAATGACGTGCAATGGGAATAAAAACAGGGTTGTTTTGCCTGCTTAGCAGTGCTTCTGGGTGACGATCTTTATTTGAATAAGATAATAATAACGTTTATAGATACTATATTCACAGAGATTCTCAAAAAGTGGAAAGGATAAGTGAAACATTCAAACTGGAGGAAAAAAAGAGCTATTAGAATATTTAACAATGAATTTGAGATTCTTAATGTAGAATGATGGGCCCTGTAGTAATGATATTAGGAGAAAGATATCATGGGTAATTCACGGAAAAGGAATTAGTGACAAGCAGACTAATTAAAAAGGTACATAAAAATCAGTAAATATGGATATTAATTAATTATTAGCGCTGTGTGAGGCAGGAGTATTATTGTTTGGTAGCCCATCTTTTAAGGTATGGTAGGTTATGGATGGACGTCATTAATACCTTTGCATTCTTGACCCCACCCAACAAGATGACCTAGAACCTCAAACTGCATTAAATTTTTCAATTCCGCGTATATTCTAGCTCCCTTCATTCTGTCGTCGTACATGCCTATCCTTCTCATCCCTATATCTAGCCTACGTAACTTTTTCCCCTCCATGACAGTTTACTCTCCTTTCCATCGCCAATATAAATGCTCTGCGTCCACATTTCTTGTCTCCTTTGGATCTCTGTCAACATTCCTTTCTCCTCCTTCACACTACCTAGTACCTCGTTTGTTTTCCTTTCCGTTCAATTTATCATTTCCCTCCTTCTCCACATCGGTATCTGAAAAGTGACCAATCCATACATAGCGACATGCTTCAATGAACAAGTTTCCGTTTTGTTCAAAATCACGCTCTATGCAAAAGTTTTGAAATCATGATTAACGTGACCTTACAGCATAGCAACTGACGAATTTATTTTTATAAACCGATCGTCAATTAGTAGTTGAGAGAACAATGGAAAAAATAAGACAAAACTGGGACGCATAATCGTGGTAGAGTGTATTTTCTGGTGTTACCGCACTAAAGTGCGATTTGGGCTGGTTGGTACTTGCTGTACTGACAAGAGAGACAGACGAGTCCACACTGATAAGTGACGTTTGACGAGACGTTTCATTCCGGAGGCTGTCGATCTTTTGCCTGTGAAAATTGTATGGATTTAAAAGGGTGGCCCTTCTGAATGCAGTATGGCACGATATTCCTAAGACACTAATGAACGCTCTGCACACCGTGGTTCAATATTTCAAATCCGTTATAATCGGTGGCCGAAAGTGCCTTGGGTCTCCCACGAGAGAGGGAGACTTCACGGAGATTTTACTTTCCATCCCCATGGGGAAATTATCGGCCACATTCATCTCACTCCCTCGAGCTCTTTCCCTTTCGCTTATTTGATCGTTCCGGCAGGGGTGGGACCATGCGTGGGAGAAGTGGCTAATCGGTCACGGACGGGCAGTTGTCGGCGAAAACGACTCCTGGCGACGTAACTCGTTTGACCGGAGTAGATGAATCGTCTTGTGATGAATGGGTCGGATGAGTTAAGACCACAATTGTCCGGGGAAAGCATTCGAGGGCTTAATTCAAGCCCTGGAGCCGTCACCTAAATCAAAACCCTTGTGCGTCGATCCGATTAGTGCGGTGGTCACCTAAGCCGGATGTTGTTCTCGTGGAAGAGTCTCGTGGGTTTTTGTGGGTTCTTGATATCGTGGGGTTGCTTTTACATGGAGTTTACCGAGCTATGCGACTTCTGACGCGGAAACAACCCTTTGCAATTAAACCGCTAGTAGTATTACCGCGTTCCGAAACTTTGCCTCGTGTAAATATGGATGTTTCGGTGTGAGAAACCATGAAAATATATGCCCGAGTTGCGATCTCAGGGAATAATTTGTGGAACTCATTCTGCCAGAAAAAATAAATGTAATTGTAATTTTCTGGCAAGGGGTTATATGAGGGATGTATGAGGTGCTTCAATTATCTCGCCGCTTTCAGGTGCAAAGAGTTATACCGAATATTGGCTATAATTTAGTGATTCAAGAGGGAAAATTATACATGTGTCACAATTGACTTTACCATATTGCTGTAATTGAGGGATGCTAATACTATTGATGCATTATTTGAAGCAACTTAAGTAACTTCCAGTGGCACTGAATTTCATAAATAACCCATTGGCCTTTATTTTGCCGCAGTGAAGCCTTCTCTTGTCTTTGCGTGCACTTTTCCATGAACTTTTCTTGGCAAGACTGCGGACTCACATTGAGTTCAATACTTCCACAACACAGCGCACGCAAACTTTGTAATGTCCCACCCTAAATTTCTTTTAACCCAACCAAGGTTTCAACGTCCGTGCTTTATATCTAAGGATGATAAAATTCGGTGTTTAATGTTACAAAGTTCATTTCTTTATTATAGGAGGCTTTTGAGATGCGAATGAGGATAAGAACGGAACATGTAAAATGGGGAGAAAGGGTAGGCGCGGAAAGGAAAATATAAAATGGGCATGGCGAGAGAGTGAAGAAGGTTGTTGGAAGAAATTAAAAGGTAAGAAAAATGGATGCAATGCATATTGAATGGCAGTGAAATGTGGAAGACTGCGATAGGGGAGAGGGCATTTGTTAGGCTGTGGAAGAGGAGGAAGAAAAGATTAGTCATGTTGGAAGGGTCGAAGAGAGCCAGAAAACATGTGGAGTTTTAAGAATGGATCATCGTAGTGAAGGGGCGTGGCGGTGCTTTCGTGCCTCACTATGCGGGGCTCAGAAGTGTATCAGGGGTTATTTTCTGTGTCCATAAACAACCCACCTTAGCAGTAGAATACTCTTAATTGATATCATTAATCCTCTTTATCCCTCGCTCTTTCTTTCTCCCTTTCTCTCGTCTTTCTCACGCCTCTTCCTGCTCTTTCCCCGGCTCGCTTCATTCATCTCCTCGCCTCCGTGCCCGCTGCAACTCCTGCCCACTCCCCCAATGCCGGCCGAGGGTGGGAATTCGGGAGGGCTAGCGGCATTCATTCCGGCGCCCGGCCGACGCCGCCTCGGGGATTGCCACAGAGAGTGAAAGAGGGGATGGATGCCCCCGCTCCTCGTTCCCGGGGGTACTTGAGACGAGTTCTTCCTCTGACACCTCGACCCTCGCGGCCTCCTACTCTCCTCGCCTCTTCCGTCGCCGTCTTGATCTCGCCCGTTGGGGCGGGGGTGGGGGGTAGTTTCGCATTCCTCGGCGACAGGCCACACCTCCGCCTACACTGAACAGCGTTGAAGACGTCGGGATTCCCGCGTGCCGTAAATGAGAGTCGCGGTCCATCCCATCTGTTCCGCCAAGCGACTGAAGGCTCCACGTTCGTGCTTCTAGGAATATCTAGGGGACCGCGATGGAAAGCTTTCTTGCCGAAGCTGCCCTGAAAAATGTCCCCGACCTTGCGAGGGGGCGTGAGAATGTGGATTGGGGTTCGCTGTTACCACACGTTCCAGGAATTCTAATCCGGCGCCCTCTCTCTCTCTCCCCCTCTGTCACGGCCTCATTTTCCATTTGGATCCCGCGAGTGTTTTGCCAATTCCTCTCCATTAATCAAATTCGCGTGCCGTGCTCTCATCGGGGGACAGCTTGTGTAATCCCGGCGCCGGATTGTCGGGCTCCTGGCCTGCTCGAGCATGCTACCGTGGGTGTGTTTCCTTGATGTCCGTTTTTAAAAATGGTTTTCCATGTCTTGCGATATTTATCACCGACTGTATGATTAGTGCCGGAGATCTCAAGCTAATAGATGATATATTTGAATAAGTTGAAAAGCGTTTCCTGCCAGTTCAAACTTTAATTTTCTGTGATTTATGGTGAGATGGTGTATTTGATGGTGCTGATGTATGATGCGGATGAGAAATTGAGCTGTTCTGAATTCTAGAATCCTATGTCATGTTTCAATAGTGCTTACAAGTGAATTCTTTCATGAGTTGATAGTTAAACAAATTATCGCTATCAATTAACTCGTGACACCCATCATTAGGTAATAATTAAGGCCTTACTCTTTATCCGTATGCAATGAAACCCAGATAAAATTAGTTACTCCAGCTATTGCATATCCTTGCACCTTTTAATCCTTTTTTTAAACCACGGTCTCGAAAATTTTTTTCCTCCTAAAGCTGTGATTGAATAACGAATTTGTAAAATTAAATTACTATTAGAAACTCACAAATATTTAAGTAATACATAATTTACATAGCTCACAAATATTTAAATGTTAAGACATACAAGTTTTTGGTACATGTCTCCCCGGTGATGCGGGTGCAAGTTAAATGGTATATCTAAATATGATAAGTATAGCAACTCATTTCCTCGAGCTCCTCGGGAAGGCAGATAAATAGCGTGCAACTTGCTCGATACGTGCGTTCCTAATCGTTTACATTACAATTGACTTCCCGAATTAGGCATATTAAACACAGACGTGAATGAAATATCCCAAGGAAGTCGTCATTGTTATTGAGTGCTCAGCTCAATTTTTTTATCCTGGCGGAAACATGGTTTGAAATCAGGAGATGGTGAGTCCTGTGAAGCCTCTGTCGTCATCATCAAATTCCTGTAGTTTTGAAATGTTGTCATTAGTTTACACAAGGTTCATCCTTATGAAGCTTACAATTGCACATACCTCCTTCTTGTGTGTCTAGTCAACAGTATTGCCGCAACTTATTGAAATCCAAAGATTAGGTTTAAGAGTGGCATATTTTATCTCAATGCGCAATACTCTTTTGTGAAGAAGTATTTGATTTGACCGATAATGCATTGATCACCTTTTTTAATTATTAAACTTATTTGTTTTTAATTCAAGCAGCTTGAATTTTCCAAGAGTGTCCATTCATCCGCGCATTATTTTTTCAACTGTGAGCTCTATAGTATTTTGGCGTAATTTAGTGCAATACAATATTTCTCTCTCTCCAGTTTTACTTCCGAATCTCTTAATTTTCTGGTTCGCATGCCGCATCTTCTTTAAGGCCTTGCTATGCAACTGAGGAAAGTTTGCATTTTCAAAACTCTGTTGCTTACTTCGTATTACTTCCTATGAAATAAGTTTTTGTGATAAATATTGTAATGGACGTATACGTTATTAAGTTGATAATTTAGGAGATAATATATTTCCATCTGGCACATTTTGAACTTCTCAGACGATGCTTTGAAATTGGTTTCGTAATCTTTTTTGAGAGTTCAGTGGCTGCTCCATTTCTTGGAAAGAGGTGAATCTACATAACAGGAAGCGATTGTCTCATTAGCTGTGATTCATTAATAGTCAGTATTTTTCTCGAAAAGTTATTTACTCGCATTTCTTGGTATTTCGCTGATAGGTTTGACAGCGTCATGTTGAGCGAAAAGTGATTCGAGGAAAGTAACAGTCAGGTTTCTCTTAAGGCGTGGGTGGAATGTGGGATATTTTTAAATTCACTCGAGTTTTCTTCCCTCTGGACTCATCTGAGGCATTCCGACTTAAAAGCCTCCGTAGCCAAGAGGTGGTTATCGCAATACAGTGCGAGTACAAATTGATTTTCTTGAGGAGGCTGTGTGTGATGCTTGGTTGTTAATTGCGACTTTCCTGTTTCCGTCAGCAGTGCGTCTGTCAACCGACCATCTAGTGATGGATTTGCGTTGTTATGTATTTGAGCTATATAGCTCCAAGTTCTCTGATTCGTACAAGAAAGCGGTGTATGAGGCGTAATAGAGCCTTTTGGAGGAAATGCAAATAGTTCCTTCGTTTCAAATGAGCTATTTGTAAGAAGAAAAAAATTAAATATCGGTACCCTGACTAAGGATGGAGAGAGTATTAGTAAATACTTGAATATACATATTAGAACTACGTTAATACAAAATTAGTCTTTGAGACTTGAAGGTTTTAATATTATTCTTAAGAGGAACAGTTAGTCGACTCTGTTGTCGGAAGGTAACAACATTTCAAGAATTTAAAAGTAATACGTTTGAAAAATTATAAATATATATAAGCGTTCAGCATGAACATAGACGGAAGGATTTATAAATTTGGGCATCGTCAGATATTGATATAGTAATCTGAATGGAGAGGAAGGCTCTTGGAAAAAATTTAATATATTAGGTAAGGTGAAAAAGTCACTTGGTTAAATCCGGGGATGGCTGAGAAGTTATAGAAAATACTGGGAGGTATTAGCCTGTTAACGTTAATAATAAATGGGAGATTGTTAAGTAACGGGAAAGAGGAAGGGTGACAATTGGTATCTCAGACGAAATGAAGTCAGGAAGTAAATGGACAGAGGAAGGAAATGATGCTGGACGAAAAATAGCCAGCCCCCGCGAAATGTAGTGCGTCATAATATGCTAATAAAAAAAAGGGCTAATGGTTGAAAGGGCATAATATTCTAAAAGAAAATATTTTAAGATTGGAAAGGTGATGAATACTGAATACCGTTATTTTAGATTCCCCAAAAGCTGAGATAGAATCACCTCATCCCTTAAGTTCAGTGACTAATTCAAAGGAAGAGCGCTATGCCCTGAGGCATGCCACCAACCCTCGACTCATGTTTTCCAAAAATGCAAACTGTCGAGCCGACTCCCACGGAAGATGGAGTGGCATATCGTCATGCGTAAAAGGGGAGACTGTGACGTAGGATATAACTGATAAAGTGTAGGGCAGGAGATCAGAGACGAATATTTGCGACGGGGAAATATTGGGGTGCTCCCATTCTTCCACTCTTCCTCCCAGCCGCAAGCAAGCGAGCGATCTTCTCGGATTCGTGGGCAGGGTGCGTGGGAGAGGGAAAGGGAGCCTAAAAGGGGGAGAAAATGCAGGAGGCGGTGGTGCGGAACTATAACCGCGCCGTCGTCACCGCACATGGTAAGAGTGGTGCCAACAGGTGAGGAGGCTGTGGCGCCAAAGGACCGCCCGTCGTCTCACCCTGATTTCGGGATCTGCGCCGAGGCTAGTGGGAGAGCCATTCGCAAACACTAGTCGAAATCGCGTTGGGAAGTGAGAACGACTCTCCTGTTTAGCCTCAAGTTTCCTGACCGCTATTTAGATGGCGAACTGCTCGGTTGTCTGCGAATGCATCATACACGTTTACCGGAGGCATGTTGCCACATGGACGGCAATAAATCTTTCTGTTCGACTGCCAATTAACGCCGACATTTCGATCGGGTATGATCGATGTTTGCTCAAACTGTTAGTCGTCTTAGCCAAGCTCTGGGAGACTGACCTGAGGGTTCGAATCCGGTTAACTATTTATACAGGGTGCATTCCCAATGTATTGCAATTATTTTTTAAGTAATTTATTTAACAGATTTTCAAAAACATTCAAAATTCTTCAAAGTCCGTTCCTTGGGCCTCTACACATTTTTTTCCAGCGACTTAGCGGCAGTTATTTACTCTCTCACTTGTCTTCTATCCTTAATTCAATGCCCATAAAATCATTTTCTTGATCTGTCAGTATATACGAGACTGAGGTTTAAATTTAGTCTTCTCTTCTCTCAGTCTTCCTTTTTTATTTCTTCATCATATTTTGTCTCGTTCCGCCCTCATGTCAAATATTGCATTCTAACTCCCCTCCTGCACGTGCTTATTTGCTGATCACATCCGTATTTCACCATCTACCTGGCAGTGTTAGTTTTGGGCCATAAAATGTGTCCAATGAATACTGAAATTATTGTGGGGCAATGGTGTATTAAACTAGGGAATCATTCTGTGCAGTGTTCCTCGAACGGATGTAGTAGGTGAACAACATACGATTGCTGAACAGATTACTTGTAGAAATTTATGCTCGTAAATAGCGTTAAGTCATCGGAGGAGACCACTTTGGTGCGCACACCACCATGTTGCGAGTGCGCTCGGTCCATGTCCCACGCTCGTTTTCTTTGCCAACGTCAAGCCCCCTCCCCGGAGCTAAGTCGCAAGGAGAGTATAAAAGTTTCTCTTCAACGGGAACCGAAGCCAAGACGTCGGCGAAGGGAGGGAGCTGTCGTAGGGTTGGCGGAGCCTAGAGGCCACTGCACTCCTCCCGCGTCACACGCACCGTCCCTCTCCCCAATCCCCCGAGAGGGCAGGGAAGGGAAGTAGAGGTTTGAAGGGGTATAATGCAGTGGTGGATGGAGTTTCATGAAGGGAAACGGAGGGAGACTCCTGGGAGTGAGGTGGGAGAGGAAGGCTGAGTGATAGAGGGGCGAAAAGATTTGGGCTGACAGAGGCGGAAAAGAGAGCCGGGAGAGAGTTTTTGTGGTCCACTTGGCAATATTCCCCGCGTCCACCCCGTTCCACCTCGTTTCCTTATCGCCGTCCACCTCTCCACATCGCCCTCCACTTTCTTCCTCTTTCGCCCCTCCATTCTTTCTTTTCCTTTTTCGTCGTCCCTTCGCCGTTGTTCCTCCTCCACCGCCTTCTCCCACGGTTACCCTCTTTGATCCTCGGCTCCCTTACTTCCCCCTTCCGATTTTGTCGCCACCGTGTCTCTTGCCTCCCTACTCCAAGCAGGGACTCTCTTGGGGGTGGTCGGTGGGCGAGGTCCCCTCGGCTCCTATCACACGGGGATGGATGTTGTGGTACCGTCGCCGCCTTTTAAAGTTGAATGTCGCCGACCCTCCCTTCGACGTAGAGGCGATGTCGTCGTCATCTCATCGTTTTTTTAAGGCTCCGCAAAAGATGAAAGTCGTTGGCGTGCTTGTGTTATTTGCGCTCAATGGCTCCTAATATGATAACGCTACAGTCACGCCAACGATTAGATGAACACGGAGAAAATATTGTCTCTAAATTTAAATCGTGAAGAACTTGGTCACCAAATTATTTGCTCTTAAATAAATATACAGGTGTGTAAAAGTAGAGTTGAAGACTGATTTTTACTGTCTGAGATCGTCTCGTGGGATAAAATATATGTATTATGCAATCAAATTGATTCTTTCAATTGAATATTCATCTTAGTGTTCTGTGATGAAGTGATTGGCGTTATTAGTAAGACAAATTTAATTAAAGGGGTGAACTACAACAGATTTATTTACTAAAATCTGATGCAGAAAATCTGTATTTCTGCGTTCTAAGAGAGTATACATCCAACTTGTCCTTTGGTTGTTAGTATTAAAAAAATCCATGGCGAAGACAACCATTTGGGTGCCGACAAACTATCTTTTACTGTTTCCAAACTGAGGAAGAAGTCATATTCTGGAAAACTTTTTTACGTCTCGATTTTTCATATTTTGCATGTAAAATGATCAGCACAAACCCAATATTGGGTTTCATTAAAGAATTGAGTAGTCTTTTTCAAGGAAATTCCGATAAATACCATGGAGATGGCCGTTATCTTATTATTGGCTCACGCAACTTTTATTACATTTGAATAAAGTTAATATTTTTATTATATTTTATTTTTAGAAATCAAGTTGTTTTGTGTAGATGTAATACGTTCCACAAATGTATTCATGTACAGATTTTTTATCGCTGATCAAATATTTTGTCGATAAGAGCATATTTTTCAGTGCGCCGATGCAATTTATGGAAGTAAGATGCTCAGACCTCACCGGTGCGGGAGGTTTACGCCCTTAATTTCTCAATGTCATACTGAGTTTACTATCCAGTTTCATCGGTGGAACTTGCTGCCAGTTTCTCAGCCACCGGGAGAAATGAAACGTCTTTAAATGTCTTTAGAATGGTAGAGGTGAATTCTTTTTGGGGATCTAATATGATGTAGTATTCAATTCACGACAATTATTCTGAACTTGACTCGTACGGACGCGCCGAGGGAATGCTGGAAGGCCTGAGCGCACCCTCTAATTAGCCGGCCGCGACGTGCGTATCGGTAAATTACCCCGCCAACCTTTTCCCTTCGGCGTGGATTCTACCTCTGCCTTTAAACTCCCCCCAAAACCGACAAAAAGGGTTACGCCCCCTCCATCCCTTACAACCCGCCTCCGCCGCACCCTTAAACATCCTGTTGCTCTCGAGATTCCACCCTCGGCCAAGGTCGGAGGAGGGAGTGTAAAGGTGCTCCTACGCACACCTCCTTCCCCGTTCACGTCCCATCCCCCTCCTCGTCTTCCACCCCTCCCACCAGGGAGCGTCCGCCGTCATTTGCAAAACCTTCCTTCCAGCGGGGGGGGGAGTTGGGGTGTGGGTTGGAAAGGGGGGGGGGCGATTGAATCCCTTTGGTGGTTCGTTAAGACGGGATCCCTCGCGGCGTGAGGCGGTTTATCAAGTGGACCAGACGAATTTGAATTCTCCCCTCCCCCCTCATCACGTGTGGCGGTCGCGAAGGATCGAAAACGTGATCTAGATAAGGATCATGACCCCCAGGTTAATCATCATTGCCGGAGATTTCTTCATCTTAATCGAGCTTGGCGATGACGAGGGCCCGTGGCAACAGAATGGCTTCGTCAAAGCACCAAAATTATTACCAAATTACTACGCGAATGAGTCGAGTACTGGATCTACTTGCACTAATGAATGCATATTCGAGGCGTGTCTCACAATATGATCGATGTTGACGAGACTCGTCTTGCACTTAACGGAAATTAGTAGTATTGGGCAAAAATGACTTTGAAGTTATTTCCGCAAATTTATTGTTATTGCAATACTCGGCATAAACAAAACATTGTAATCCTCAGGTATTATCGTAGCATTTTTGGGTCCATCATTATAAAGGGTGGTTGGAGACAGGTAAAAGTGTCTAAGGGCATTGTTAATAGGGGAAGGAGACTGAGTGGAGTGAGGGGTGTAAGTGAAGGAGGTGGAAAAGTTCAATTGCTATTTTGGGGTATTGTTTCAACTGTCGGTCATTCCAATGTGTTCGTTGGTTATTGTTGGGTCTTGTTTTACGGTTTGGGGTTGCTACATTATGGGGAGGGTGATTGGGGGAAGAGTGGAGTGTGTGGTGTTGGTTTTCTGGTGGTTCAGGTGTGGAATGTTGTACACTGAGGGAGTGGAACGAGTGCAATACGCAAAATATACCTTGATGTATTGTTCTTCATTAATCAAATTGAGTAGTAGTAAATTCCGAACCCGATAAACAATTTCCTTTGACAACAAGAAATAATTTGCTTTGAAAACTTTTTTCCTTCGTTTCGTTTTCCGTAGCATCTGTGATGGAACATGCATTAGGGCTCTAATTACTTTATGCTATGCGAATGTTACTATCTTCGCTGTGTGAACCGTTGGCTAATGAATCCGCTCTATTAGGAATTCGCGTTGTACGCTCAAGGGCATTTGCCAATTTAATTTTTACCGCAGCAGTAATTCGTGAGGAATTTACATAATATAGCCGCTTATGCGGTCGACTTGAGAGAACGTGCATCGAATTCCTGGCAGGGAATCCTTTTCAATGGGCTCTAGATTATTTCGCGTTGTCCCGTGCAACTAATGATTGTGAGAATCATGATCCGTTTTGTGTGGATATATTCATGAGTGCATTTATATTCTCCAGTTCATCCGGACCACACACTGGACCCTTATGTTACCACAGTGGCCATGGGAAACTCAGTGCCCACGAACGTGTATAATCATCGTAGGACCGTCGTTCTCCAATCGTTTCCCTTAGGATTAATTTTCAGATTTTCACCTAGTTTTCTTTCGCGAATAGTAGCAGACCAAACAGAGAGAGCGTATTCGTATTGTCTTCATGTTTTAGCTGATTATCGATAGCAATTTCTTTCGAGCCTCGACGAGAAACGAATGTTCACCTTGTTAGATCGAAATGTTGATAGTCACGCCGGAATGAGATGGCATTCTTCGACAGAAAACACTTATCCGGATATCATTAATGTGAGCTTTAAGTCAATCGGTACGTTTCGACCGTCCATTCGAGAATACCCGAATTGGCGTTCTCTGATGAAAACGATTTTCTCCCGTGCTTAAAGTGTTCAAGTGCATCCGAAGCCCGCGGTTGATCAAAGGCATCCAGATGACTCGTTTCGTACCCCAGCAGGCGAGGCGCCATTCAACGTCTACCGAGCCATCTTTTGTAATCATGCCTTCCAGCGGACAGGGGAGGAGAGCAGGCAGGCACTGCACGTGGCCGGGCCGTGGTGGGCATTGATTGAGCGCAGTGTATTTTTGTGATATCTCTAGTCCGCCTAGGCTAGGGCTGTACGATGTTCATTTTACAACGTCGGCCGTCGATAAACCGGAAAGAAATATCGATGTGGTGCCAGATATGCATTAAATAGGTGTGCCGAGCGTAACGAAAGTATCACCTACATCGTAAATCTTAGCAATGCCTCGGTATCGAAAACATTTATGTCTTTAATATCTAAATTTAACCATAAAATGGCTTCTTTTAAAATTTAAAATCCTTGCATGTCACATATTGAAAGTATAAATTATATTGACAGTATTGGCAATATCGTTTATATTTTCTAAATCGTGCATTTCGCATCATTATTATATATAGAGCCTTATTGACGTCCATGTCGTCAATCTAAGAAGGGGCAATACACTTCAGGAATAAGTACCTACCCCATTACCTCTTGGGTAGTTTTCATATCAATCTCTTCCATATGTGGAGCCATATAACTATCCAAATCATATGTAAGATTGAAATCGTTCCAAGCGTACATCTACGAACGTATCATTTTGTCAATAACTATCGAACTATGGTTAGTCGATTTCCTACGATTATCCATATAGGCCTAGTGGAATAATATCGATGCTGTGTCGATATGTTTTCTTATCGCATTGGCCTTGCTACGAATCAGCCCCATCTCCCGCCGTATCCCTCTCCCTCCCCACATTCTCCCCCCCCCCCCGCTTCCTCGCTCTCTCACCACAGCCGTAGGTCTTTATTCCACCGCTCCCTTCTCACGAGCGGAACTCAACCGTGGCTCCTTCATCCCGACATTTGGAGAAAACGTTCCCCTAATTGATGTCTATGCGAGGGATCGCGTTGCAAAATGGAGAGGGGCGTGGGATAACGGGTTGGGGGTGGGAGTTGGAGGAAGGATGGGGCGCGGAGTTAATTTGAAAGTCGTTGTAAATAGAACGCCTCAGTCGGCTGAGGCTTTTCGACTACTGCGAGGTCTCCTTCCCCACCCCCCCAACGTACGCCCCGGAGATGGAGGGAGGGAAAGAGCACCCTCGCGAGGGAGCGTTTGTTGTGTGCTCCCGGGAGCATTAAAACCATCCATATCGTCATTTCTCTGATTTCATTACCGATCTCCGTCTCTCAGTCTCTCCCTCCCCATTTCCTTCCTCCACCGCCTCACCCTCGGGCGCCTTTTGATTCAGCCCCTGGGGAGGGTGAGCGGGGTAGTTTCCCAACTCCTTTAAGGCCCGAGACAAAGGATTTCTCAGTTTCCCTTGCTCCCTCCCCGGTAGCCCCCTCCACCCATCCATATCCGTCCCCCACGCTTCCCTCACCTTTCACCACCCAAACCCTCCCTACACACTCCCCCCCTTTGGCCCCCGCGAAGAGGAGCCAAGGGAAACAAACAGACGAGCAACACACGCCGCTCGCTCTCCCTCTCACACCCTTTGGCTACCCCCCACACCCCTCTTCGCCCTCCCTTCTCCCGCAATCCCCCGCGATTCTGGCAATAACCATCCCCTCCCTACCCCTCTCCATCGCCAGGTTCCCTCCTCCCTGTTATCCACCATTTCCGCGAGATCCCTCACATCCACCGCGATCCGGGGTTGCCGTTCGCAGATAATGGTTCGGCTCGATCGGCAAAGATTTGGGAAAAAATTAAGGTGGGGCGGGAATTGATTTCGTGGCGGGACTACTGCCACCGTGTGAACCTTTTGTTTCATGACCACAGAATTATACCGTGCATGTTATGCGTATCAATGCCTCTATACAATGCTCCCGCCGTAAAAGACGATCAGGGGAGCTGCGGTGAATATATTTACGGCTCTGGATAATTTACGACCGATAAAAATACTGCCTTAAATGTTGAAATTATTTAATTTAATTTTATTTGCTTCAGCAGCTATCCGCAAGTTTTGGCCATTAACAACGCGTTATAAAGATAAAATAACAACGGGCAATTAGGAACACTCAAGCCCTAGGTGGAGAAAAATCCACCCAGGCGGAAAACAAACCCGCGACCTATGGAGGGAGTTAAACTGTCGCCACGGAATACTGTCATTAAATTCCATTTACTAGAAATTTAATGAAAATTGTGCTCGGAAAAAAATAATTTGTACTTAGGTTGGTGCGACAGAAATTACGCCAATGTTTTCGCTCGAGGGTATCGTAGCGAAGTCGATCGAAGCGTTTTCGCTTACGAAAGTTAAAAATTGCACAGTGTTTTAAATATTGGGAAAAGTGATTTCCGCCCCGTTCGTTCATTATGCTTTTGTATATTTTTAAATATTGGTAACCCTTCACAATCAAAATTGTCATATGTCTCGTAACTGGACTTGTGCCGCTTTCATGGTTCGGAAAGTGAAAACTTTTCGACTACCACAGTCGGAAGCAGATAGTTATTATTCATTCAAGTCATTGTAGCTAAAAAGTAAGTAACAGGTTTAAAAGTAGCGAGAAAATTCGGAGTTCCATTTAATCGTATTATGTTTTGTCGACTGATACGTATTTGGTCGTGAAAGTATTTTTTTTTAACTGAAGTGATGCATTCCTTTTAATCACCTCAATATTACGGTAATGCGGCGGCTTTGGCTCCTTAGCCTTCCCTTCGTTGAATCAGACGTACATTTGGCAGCGCTGCACCTCTTCCCCTTATTCCACTACTCCCCTTCCTCCGCCTCACCCTCTTCTCCTCCGTCCCCTTTCTTCCTCCCCCCCTCCCCAAGTCTCCCCTTCTCTCGCTAGCCGTCTCACCAGCGGCTCCCGATCCAGCCCTACTCGTCTCTCTCTCTCTCAGGGATTCGCATCCCCTGCCACGCCCCCCTCTCCTTTTCCTCCCATCCCACCCTCATCCCACATACCCTCCCAGACCCCTCGTCGTCTATGGTGCCTTCAAGTGGATTGTCCCGAATATTTTCCCCGCCCCCAAGTATTCTCTCTCCCGCGAAGGTAGAGTCTTTCTGGCTATTTAATGGCACGATAGTCACGTATGTTCTCCGCACGATAGTTGCGAATTCTTAGAAGGCGGAGGAAGATGAATGGCTGCTCCCGCCGCGTTCCCCTTTGTGACAGCCAGGAGTCATTTCCGGAGAACGGGGACTTTTGATGGTATGCCGCTTTCAGCTTGAGAGTGAATCGAGTAAACTTAAAAAAAATCTTCCGATTTACTCTGCGGCCGAAAATCGCGGGTCCCTCAACGAGGCTCCTGAAACGGTATCTCTTACTATTGTGACCGTCAATTGTTACCTTAAAACTCCCTCCCCCCCAAAGTTATATTTGCACTAGAATATTTTTCCATGGAATTGAGCTATATTCTCCTAGTTGTAGTTTGTCATTAAGCTACATCTTTCGGTTGACCCGTCGTCAATTCTATTGTCTTTCTTATATTATGTTTTAGAGACAACAGATATTCGCGAATTGAAAAAATTAAAGATAATTTCCCCATGTCGAGAAAACTGATATAGAATATTCGCAAAGACTAACAGACGTGCACAGTTAACTACAAAATGTGAGGAAGGCGTCTCTGGAAACCAAACATCAGAATATGTCATCGCAAATGTATCAGTCCTACAATTCCTTCTGAAGACTATAACATTTTTGATGCCCGATAGTATATCAAAGCAGCAGGTCAAGAAATGCTGTCTTTCTTTTTGGGGCAGCCTTGTCAAAGTTAAGTAAATGACCTACTTACTAACATTTTATACCTAATTACGTATTACCCTCTCCTTCCTTCGGCTTTGTCACATTAATTTAGTGCTCCACACATGCTCTTCCTAAGCCTGCTTATGTCCTTTGTGTTGAGAGTCTCTTCTACCACATACACTTAGTATCTTCATGATATACCCCATCATTATGTCAAAGCATAACCCTTACCTCTTTGGTTATTTAATTCTCATCAATTTTCTTATTGCGACCGAGTGAGCTATCGTTAAACTTCTTTCTTTTACGTGCAATTTCAGGACATGCAATCTATGTTCTTTCATGTACCTCTCATTGCTCACCCTGCCTTTCTAGTTATTGGTACCAACATTCTTAAAGAACCTTCCTCATAATTAATCAAGTGTAGCCAACATTTATGGCTATTCATAAATACTCGAATTTTATTTTGATGTGGGGAGAATTAAGTACACTTTATTATGCTGACAATCTTACTGCCGAAAACATAATAAAACGATACAAGAACTCGGGAACAATAATTCATGAACATGTTGCATTGGACTACTTGACGGAAGGGTATCAGTTGTTTTGGTATTATTTTAAATAGATTTCGAAATTCAAATTTAATCACCAAAATCAACACTAAAGGAGGGAATTGAAAGTTAACTGTTTTGTTTGCAGAATTAGGATGTATTCGGTGGCTTGCCAGTTTTTTAAACTGGGGTTCAGTGATGAATTTTTGAAGTGGTATCCTGGTTAGTGATATTTTCAAGTGCGTTCCCAGTGTCTCTCAAGTAGGGATTTAAATCGTGGTGTCGTACCGTAACGGCTTAATACCGTATCAAAATTTCTTCCGCTCTTAATACTTTCACTTATATTTTCATATTCTTATCCACCCCCGTAACATTCGGCCCCATATCTAATAGGGCCAGTTTGTTTTTTCTCCCCACAGATCATCATCATAGGCAGATGGTCCCTGGTATATTACGCATTTCGTACATATCGCGCGGATTTCCTCATGCTCTCCCGATATTTTTAGCTTCTTCATTCCTTCACACCTTCCATCACCCTTCTTGCACTCCAGACAGCCTACTCTTTCCCTCTCTCCTCCCCGCTTACATGTCTCTTCTATCAAGGCCTTCTGCCTATAACCCATCACCTTCCATAATCCCTTCATAATGTGTATTTTTGCCTTCAAATTTCTCAGAGAAGCTTCCTGTTTCCCCCCAGTATGCGTAAAACTTCCTTGTTTGTCTTTCCCTTCATCCAACTAATTTCCTTCCCTCTCGCATCTCAAGAGTCTTTCACCCACGCTCATTCTCTTTCCCTAAACACCTATCTTTAAAAACGTACAATATGCTTCAAATTAATTAGTCTTTTTTTAATATTGTTGACAGTTAAAGCCTCTACTTTTTCATTCAGAAAATCATACTGAATGGAAAAGCAGAAAGAAAGGACTTTTTCCCAAGAGATGAGGGAATATTATTGCTGCATGTGTCGCTACGTTCTAGCATATTCTATGTTGTAGTGAAGCGGTTAATTAAAATTCCTCCTGCGGTGGAAACTACAGTATCTCATTTTAAAGTGTTGTCCCCATATTTTCACAGTGTAATTCAATTTGACTAGCCATTATTCTCTTCATGAATGCTGCTTTTGCTGACGATGTTATTCTTATACCTCTATAACTATTTTCACGCTGATTGTAATGATCCAATATTAAAACCATTTCAGTTGCTGGTATTTATTCTCTTGCTCTAGGAAACTTTAACGTATCCTGTCTACATTTCCCCCCTCCAGTAGCGATTGTTAAAAATGAAATAAATTTTCTCTCCTGAAATCACCCTGAGGTATGCTTTTCTACAAGAGCTTCTCTACTGCCATCCGCCCGCCAATCATTTCCCAAAAACTTTACGCTTGAGCAATATTCAGTCGTGCGCAGCTGAATAGCGTTCGCCATGGCTCTCACCCCACTTGGCATGACTTAGGCTCTAGCGCGTGTCTTCCTCGGCAGTTTCTCGGACGTTTGAAATATATCGTGATTTTTTTCCCGTTTGAATGGTAATGGGCGACTCACATTCGTGGAAATTTGTTGATTTCAAGCGCCATTTCATTATTTAATTTGGTGTCGGCCGAACTAAAAATGAACCTGCTGTGACCATTTCTTACATGTGATCAAAGGGCAATTCTTCGTAAACAACGCTCTCACTGCGTTTCCCCATGACTAACACATTGTTATTTTTGTGCGAGCTCTGTGAGGGGCTTCCTACAAAGAGCCTAATAGGCTTTAAATGTCTATTTTGTCCTACTAAAAACTAATTATATCTAACGCTTGAGAATGATGTGACGTGAGTGTACAGATCGATTCTTCCCCATTCCTACCGAAACATTATCTGTTCCTTATATTTTCTTGATATTTTTATTCTATTTTACTGGCCTGATATTGTAGGTTGGTCGAGCTTCTTCGTAAATTTTCTCTCAGTAAAAGGAGTAATGCTGACCAGTCTACGTACACGTGAGGAACTTTTCTGTCGAATTGTTCTGAAATATTGCTCGGTGAAAAACTTGATATTTCCATTTGTAAGTTCCACCTACCCATATGGGGAAATCTCAAGTATTTCTATCACTAAGGTATACATCGATTCCAGAGACTAACCCTAGAAACGGCCTCGTATATTCAGAAATAAGTTAGACCTGCCCTAAAGTATTTTATGATATTCCTTTAATTGAAAAGACGGATACGACCTTAGACTATATAAATAATGGTTTTAATGATAGTTCTCGTTTTATTTTTATAAGATTCCTTCTGGTTTTCATTGATAATAGTATGGAACATATAAAGAAAGTCCAACCTTAAGATTTAAGTCTTCATATTTCTAAGAAGCATTCAACGAACATACCAAGAAAAGGAATTCATAAAAAAATCTACTGTATTAGTTTAACATTTGAAAGTCAATAATATTTTATGGACTTTGTTGGTTCCAACTTGAGAGACAACACCTGAGGAATTACCACTGAAATTGAAATTAAATCATACACTTTACCCATGAAAACAAAGAACATATCATGAGCATGTTTATTCGGTTGTATAGAATAATGGAAGAACATGAATGGAAAATTATCAAAAGAAATTCCGATTCTAACTCAGCCTTCTCTATTGGCCGTAGCAAATCCTTGAAAGTAATGGATAAATGTTTAGCTAAGCGCAGCAATAAAAACATTAAATTCAATGTGGAAACATAGCAAAAATGCTTCACATTTTTTTGAGAATGGCTGCAATATCATTATTCAACGCATTATTTATTTTCACTCGAAGAATAATTTCATCTTGTATGTCCTTACGTAAATTGAAAATCCAAGGTTTCCTGTGTCGTATGTAAGTCTGAACCTTGACTTTGTTTGCCTTTTCTTGCTATGCGTGAGGAGTGTGAGATTTATCTCAGGATCGCTCTTGAAGGGACCGAGGAGGGTGGGGAATGCCATTTGTAGGAAAGGGGCGTCATTTGGCGGGGGAGAGGTAAATCGAGGAAGGAGAAAGATCTGGGCTGTTTTATTACGGCTGTCAGTGGTTTTTATATGTTTTTTGTTTGTTTCTCGTTACTGAAATGTGTTGAAAAGTTATATCGGAATGACGCAATGGAGATGGTGCTCACTTCACTCTGACTGCTTTTAATATCCGTCGATCTTGCGCCTACTTCCTCGTCCGGCTTTCATAGCCGTCATCTAACGAATCCATTTTGCTGCCTTCCCGATGCCGTATCAGTCTCCATGCTGCACCGATTTGAAGATAATATTATTCGAGCGTGTGCTCGAATGCAAACCTAACTGAGAGACACTATCCAGCGTTCATTTTTAAATTCCTCTCGATGCCATTTAATCGAAGTCGGCAAGCGATTGCGTCATTTGCAGCGAAATTTAGTGAATGGTAGTGGGCGAAAGATGGTATTTCAATGTTCATTATGTGAATGAAAATATAAATTTCGACTCCACCACTTGCATTCGTTCGTAGATGTGATTTTTCCAATATTCACTTTATGTAAAATAGGTTTGGTGACTTTTTAATGGAGTTGTGGGGCCACTCGCTTCGTTTAATTTAAAGTCAGAAGTGAAGATATGATTAGGAAATTGCGAGTGGAAAGATTAAAAAAGAGACGAACAATTAGGAGGTGGGAAAAATGTTTGAATTTTACAGGGGGTGTGAAGCATGGGGAGACCTCAAGCAAGGAGATGTGCAAGCTGAATATTACATGGACAGGGAATATCATACACATAAACTAAAATGGCTCATTCAGATGTTTTACTTAAGTAAGCGTTCCTTCCCAAATTACGGTAATAGTTATTGGAACAACTGATTTAACGATGGTTTTAAACCTTTTCCTGTAATCGTCAGGAACTTCAAGAAGAGAATAACCAAGCATTTCGGCTGAATTATTTTTTCTTTCTGATGTTTTGATTTGATTTTTACCTGGCTCGCTTCTAATTATTGATTATTAACTGAGATATTTGTAAATTTAATTCTTAATAAAACTAAAAAAGTGCGTCGATGCCTTTTGTGAAAATGATTGGCGTGATTACCCAAATGCAAAGTTCGCCTTTTATAAGAAATTAAAGACCTTGATTTTGTATCTTTATGCTATTTATCAGAAAAGTACAGGCACGATCTTCCGTGCTGCTCGTTACAGTTTTCTTTCCAGAATGGGTTAAATGTATGCATTGTCTGGTAAAATATTTGGGAATCTGATAAGTAAAGCTTCGTCAAGCAGTGTAATTTTAGGTAATAACAAGGTTCCTACTGAGATTGATTTGGCGATATTCTGAACCCTTCATGTGAATTTCAAGACCTATTCCAAGTATCAGCATGACTTTCCGATTGGCTTCCAGATATTATTCATATTTTGGATCTTAAAAACCACTTTGTCCTAACGACGCCAGTTATTAACCTAGTAAGGAAAATTGCAGCCTTTTCTCACATCAAATTATTTTTAAAATTAACTATAGACTCCTCTCATATCATAGGGACTGGTTTCAGATACGTGAATCGTATACTGTACCTTTTCCATGAAAGGCAGTCAATTTATTTTGCATTGGTCTTCCCTCATAAGAACCTTTAATCCTAATACATATAATCAAAACTGTACGAATTGCAAGATAACTGTGAGAGTGAGTTTTTTATTTGGATCTTCTAATTTAAGAATCACGTCCGTTACTCTCGTAATAAGTAATGTACGGCAACAAGCTTTTATTATGAACTAGTCATTTTTACCTCCATTTCTGAATTGTTTTTATGCATGTTTCCTCCGGGTTTTAATTCAGTCTCGAATTCGAGTCATGTTGAATCATGTTTTTCCGTTCGGTTTTTTCAGACCAAGATGGCGCCGAGCCGTCGGCCAATTCCGTTGCTGTCTCCAATCTCCTGAGGCTCTCTTCCCTGTTGGAACGCTCCGATTGGCGGGAGCGGGCTGGCTCTCTACTCAAAGCCTTCCAAGAGCGCCTGGTGAAGGTTCCAATGGTGCTTCCTCGGATGGTATCCGGTCTCATGCTGTATCATGACTCGCCTACCATGGTTAGTCCTCATATTCAAATGGGATGATTTGTTGTTTCTAGTTGGCCACCGGATGATCACCTAGTCGGGTGGTCACCGTATTTTTATCAGAAAACGCGTTAACACTTTTCACATGCTAAAGGGTTGTCTTTTATAGTCGGAAGGATTTTGGGGGAGACAAGGTATGTCATTTTACTGCGTTTCATTACGGGGGAAATGTACACGTTAATTCGGAATCCTACGTCTGGTTAATTATTGCATTATTTCAAATATTTCAAAAGAATGACGAAATTTCAATTTCGTCATCCATTGGTTTAATTAGTTCAAAGAACGGAGGTTGATGCCGTTATAGTAATTTCAACGTAGTTTTCATCTGATGAGCGTTGAAATTCAGAAATATTACAGCGTAAAAATCGTTCACCTTGACCGGGACTGGAACCCGAACTTGGTCCGAGTACTTAAACCAATTCAGCTACCGAGGTGTTCTATCATAATGTGAATTTAGGGGCTTCAATAATCCTTTTGAAGGAAATTTTAAATGTCCTTTATCACTAGTAAAGAAACTCGATTCAGATTTATTAAATCATCTATCACCTTCTCAAAAGGATATCGGAAAGTTTTTTTCCATTACACCGTATTATTTGTATCACCAATAAAATAATAAAATTTTCTGTCATATTTATCGACTTTTTCAGTAGAATAAACGTAATTTAAATGATCGTTAATCGTAGTGAAAAATGCTCTCCTCTAGGATGAATACTCCTTTTTCTACCATAAAAATTCTCTCTATTGGATAATAATAATAATGGCCGCAATAATTGCGTGTGAGGGGTTTTATAACTTAGGGGGTTCTTTCAAACGGGGGAAGGTGTAAAAAGGGCACACGCTAGCCCTACGTAGTTTTAGGGCGGCCCCTAACTGGGTCACGTTCTCTCTCTTTCTGCCAATCTCTCGACTTCCTGCTACGGTCTTATGGTTACGACGGTTGTGGTGGAAAGGCTGCTTGGTTTTTTCATTGGCGGTGAATTATGGGTGACCTTCCGTTTACGCGTCGTAACTGACTGCGCGTGATTCGCCCCAATTCCACCACCGGCCCCTCTGCTTCTTATTTCCTCTGCGTCTAATGTAGACACAGAAGGAATAATTCTAGTCGCACGTAGTTTAGTTAGCCGAGACCACAACGGGAAGATGAGGGCAATTGACCGCCAGTAGCCGGCGTAGGGAATCCTATCACCCTTTCACATTTCGTGTTCGCAACAATGGAAAACATCGCACACAACAATACCAAATGCCCTAAAATAAAATAATTACCCAATGTTATAAATCACGCTATTGTTCAATGTCCCAAAACCTCATGCCATTGTTGCGACTTGCTATGCCCAGCTCAATTCCCATCCAAGGTTCAAAATTTATATGGTTTTTTTGGGATATATGTACATTCTTCATAGTATCCTACAAGCCACCGTTCCGAAATATTTTTGAAATAATAATGATAATATTATCCAAGCTAAATGAACTACGATATCCAAGTGTAAAATACTTCATTACGCAAGCAAGACGAATTATTTGAGACGTATCACAGTATTTTTTCGTACCTGTCGCATATGCTCCTTGTGATCTTCAACATGGCTGTCATTTAGTAAATCAATTGTACATTGACATATATTTTTTTTACTTCGATGAAAATACCCTTAAGTGGAACATCGAGATCGCTGCCATTCGCGCAGTGTCTTGGTCTGTAAATTTAGAGTGTGTGGATTATATTTCCAGAATCGTTTGATTATTTCTCTCTCTCTCTATTAGACTCTCTGAGTCCTACTTTGTTTTTCGTGGGGGTACACTACGTGCTGTACGCTTACGTAGATTATATTACGGATATGAAGGCCTCTATTTGTTAACTTAATGCCGACACCGAGTCGCTCGCCCACCAGATTCCTTCCGCCTTTTAATTCCAACCTCGTAAAAAATGCTCTCTCTCTCTCTCATGGTCGCAGCCATTCCGTGAAATGAAGAGAAAATTTCAAAAAACTACTGCGCCTCGTAGTAATTTCGACAGTTTCATTTTTTTTAGTAAATTCCGATCTTTTTCTCACTCCCGGTCGTGAGTTCTGCAATTCTGTAAGGTGATTTCGGAGTCCGCGAAGAGATCCCGTCTATTCCGTTGAACTCGCTGTCTAATTTTCTGCCAGGATTTCTGAAATTAGTTGATTGGAAATTTATTGCACCAGTCTCATTCCCTGAACTTCTTCTCCGTGATAATTTGGTGACGTTACCATTGTTACAGTTGAGCGGAGATAGAAATTTACCAAGAGGAAAAAGTTTGATGGGGCGGAGAGAAGGAGCCGCGCGGATTGAAGTCAGCGTTGTGAAAGAGTGAGCAAGAAGGTCGGGAGAGTGAACCGAAGTTCCGCTTTTAGAAAACTTTCCTTTGGCAAATTAGTCAATGGAATTTGAATATTGATTTCTGAACGCGGGGTCTTCCGAGGAAAAATATGTTGAGCAGTTGTGGCGAGAAGATTATTTTCGTGTCCGTTATTTGTCTCATCTATTTCTACGACGTTGTGACAAATAATTAGATTTTACTGTGCCCAACGTTTTTATTTTTATTACTTTACGAAAAATGCAATTATATAATTAATCAAAATGAATTATTGGCATTGGGTTGGTATGGTGGACGGCGTACTGTCTTACCACCCAAATAGGGGCATATTCAGGTCAAAATTACTCTGGAATGTGTGTGCACCCCCTGCCAAACACCCTAACGGTGGCTTCCAGGGTACTTAATATCAAATATAACCTCAGACTTAAGGACACCTTCAAGTGGGGTGGGTTTTTCTTGGCATTCCAAAAGAAGGCACTGAAAACGTAGGGCCCCCTCCAATCGGATAAGAAGTTAAATTTTGTGATCCCTAGTTATATTGAGTATTGGACACACCGGGTGTCTATCCACCTTTGTTCCGCTTTCCGCATGCCCACCTGCTTCCAACTTACCCACCTTTCCCAAAGTGGCACAAGTGACCTCAGATTTCGGCTTCTCACCGCTAATAACGAACGCTTCCTACGTACTAACTAGATTCCTAATTACACAGTTGATTCATAGTTGGTCCCACCTGAATACCTTAAGTTGAACAGGCGTATCGCGTTAAACGTTTTCAAAATTCAAACCTTATTGTTAGTATTTTTCCTTGGTGTTACATGTTTAAAATCCATGTCCGCTGCAAATCTGTTTTAAATCCATATTCCAAATAAGTGTCTCTACGAATGTACTACTTCCATTTTGCAGATTTTATTTTGGAGCCTAATATTCCATTAGTTAATTTTAGAGAATTTAAAGTCCTATCTCGATTCATTATTAAAAGGTTTTTTTTGGATTTTTTTCACTGTCTCCCATCCAATGTTTTTTACGGTGTGATGTGTATTTTCGTTTAGTTTAAATGGAGCGGATATCGTGAAATGGAGGGGAATTTGTGGTAAAAATAGGATAAAGACAATTGTAGTAAAAATAGGAGAGGGAGGTTGTGTGTTGTGTTGGTTTTGTCGTGTTGAGAAATTGGATGATAGTCGAATTATTCAAGAGGATATTTGAGATACGAATAAATAGTTGAAGGGGGTGGACCGTGTCAGTCATAGGTAGATATGATTGAGGAGATTCTGAATGGGAATATTCGATCTCCATTTAAAAATATTTGTCTCAACAGCAGTGTAGTTCGCTTTAGGAATGCATGTATTTTTTGTAGGCGAAAGAATTTTTCAGACAAGGGAACGGCACGAAGGATATTTACCGGAGTCGTATGAAGAGTTAATTATAATATTATTTATTAAGTAACTTTGAGCTTATAATCCATCCATTCAATGTATATCCCTTGAAATAAAAAGCCATTAAGTGGTGAAGAATGCTTAACATTTAGTTTAGTTTTCGCGGGTGTTCGACCAAGTTAGGTAATCAGCTGCCGACTTTTCGATGGTTTTCGATGGACTCTGTCATCATCCACAAGGCGCTATGAAAACACTAAATCATTCACTGCTTAACTTTGATCCATAAACAACCTCACGAGAAGTAGTTTGCCCTTGCAAATGTACGAAATTTAAATATCGTTGAATATTCGCGAGTATCACACCATGGATGAACGCCATTTTGGGTGACGATTCCTTCAACTTGAATAAAAAAAAAAACGGTTTTAATGATGAAAAATACTGCTTTTTCTCGGCTTAGAGCCCGCTCCTAGTCATGCTCACCATGTCAATATGTTTTAATTAAGATTTAGTTTGCATGTCTGATTTGGCAAATTTACGAATTTTTCTCTACCTACGCTATGTATATCCGCCGAGAACAATTGCCTGGCCCTAGTGTCGCGTTGGCCCATAGAGATGCCTGCACATTTTATGCATATTATTTATTAGAAACATCCGATTCTTGATTGTTCGGCACCAATTTTTGCGTCTTCATTTTGGTTCGTTTGCTCCCCTCACGCTTTAATTGAAAACGTGCGTACTTGGTTTCGTTTGGCAAATAACCAACCCGCCGTGCTTGAATCAGTCGAATCTTTCGAGTTGAGTAATTCCCTAATTTCTTTCATAGTCCCTAGTCGAAATGTTTTTTGTTGGCGAGGAGGCATGCAATGTGTCCTTTCTATTTGCTCCTAAATCAGTGAATCATCATCACGGGGTATCAACGCGAGGATTGGCTGGTAGCAGCTCTTAAAACTCTCCTGTTATCTTCCAATCTTTTAATTCCCTCAAAGCTCCTCACACCGTCATTTTCCATTACCTTCTTCTATTAGTTCATTCCTACCTCTTCCTCTGTCTGTTTTTTCCTCCTTGGGAGAGGAAAAATGTATGACGTACTCATTCTCTGAAGAAATTCTACGGAGGCATTTCATTGAACACATTACGAGGAAGGAATCCATCTCCTTTCTTATATGTGAGTTTGCCAAAAGTGAAGGAAGTCTCTGTGGGGACTGGTCGGTGCGTGGTTATCGCCTCTCCATGCCGTTCCTTTTTTTTAACCTAGTATCTCCCCGACCACCCCACTGGTCATCCTCTGAAGCTCTGGCCGAGTTTTGGCTCCCAGCAATTACCACTCGCGCCCTCGTTGGGTTCTACCCGGCTCTTTTTTTTAGCGTCCACAGGCAGAGATAGACATTTTGTACCCTTAAAATGGAGAGGATGAGCGAGTTTGTGAGAATATACACCCTGTCAGAATTTCCTGGAACTTCATCCCTTTCTGTCATCACGGTTTGATTTCGTCTGCTACCGTTATTTAGCTTTTTAATTGGCCCTTAAGTCGGTGATGAAAGTTATTTTTAAAATTAGTCTTAAGGCTAATTTTATTCCGTGTATTCCAATGCAGTTCAAGACAGTCGCAATACAATTATTTGCGAGCAATGAAAGAGATTGCTAATTTTGTAAAGACGGTTTTATTTCAGTTCTCAGGTACATGAGTGAAAGGATGCATAAAAATTTGGGTATAAAATCTAATATTTTCGTAATAATAACAATGTTTTGAGTTGATTATGTATGAGTTATGGGCCATAAAACTATTTTTAACATTTTCTTAGCGCATTTAACACTATTTTGCTGACTGACGTTGTTTGATAATCAAGTAAATGTTATATAATTCTGGCGAATAAAATAATTTCTTTTCATAGTTCTGTTTTCTAAGATAAACTCTTACGATACTGTCCCGAGCCATTTAATGTTTCAATCAGGGTGAATATTTTGAGCGGTCGTATCCTGGCGTGAGGGAAACAAAAATTAAAGATAGGTGTGGATGTTATAGAAATAACGACGTAATGAGATCGAAGTTAATATTCTGCTCTCATTTTTTGATTTTGCGTCCCCTAGATTTCAGTCGGAATCTATGGAAATTTATTTATTTTATTTTAAGTGTATATTTATTTATAATATTTTTTATCTGAAATAAACATATTACTATATCATGGCTGATTACCCCTATTTTGAGTTTGTTTATATTGCTAATGCGGTGAACAATTTGAGTCGTTGATGTGAAAGTGAATGTGGAATGACGTCAGTTTCTCTGTCCAAATGTAAGCTTTATCCTCGGCTGAATGGATGGTGCTACCTCTTACTTCAATTTTACCCATGGCCGATGCGGTTTCGTAATATGTGAAAGAAAATATATGCTCTGAATACTTATCTTTCAAATCCCTCCCAATTCCCTCCTTCTATGCATTGCCCATATTATCAGCGCGCCCGGCACTTGTTGATGTTGTGTCGTGGTAACCAGGGAAAATATTTATGGGCGGACAAATTACGCGGAAATCAGCTTTCGAAAGTAAGTGAATCATGGACTCAGTTTTACGAATCTAAATTAACACTTTGGAGCACGTCTGGAAATGTATCACTCATATCGTGACTCGAATTACAAAAACGCATGACGAGAATGCCGATTGTTGCGTTAAATAAGCTGCATTTTTAAAAATTGAAATGTGCTAAAAAAATTGAAAGTTTTGTTGGTGTCATGTGCATTCAGGTACAGACAGAATCTTTTTATGGACCAAGGAGTTTTGTTTACATCTACATAGAACACTTGTATATTTTTCGACGTTAGATATAAAGATTATTGTTAGTCACTGTTATGGTTTCTTTGGATTGCCCTTACAAATTAAAAACTTCTTACTCAGTGCTTTTGTATTTTGTGGAAGTAATCATTGCTATTACTTTTATAAATAAAAAACTAATTATTTTAATATTATGTACTTCGATAGGTTCTGTAGCATTTCTGTAAACATTATATGGAGAGGAAACAATTTTTTTTGCTCGCTGTATTTGCTTTTCTATCCACTGTAAGATTCAATTCTCATTCGCGACGTTGTATCAATTTCGGATTCTCCGCATAGAATCGCGTCGGGAGATGATAGCGTTCGCAGCCGACGGTGAAAAATGTGCGTCTCTAACCTCTTCTCCTCGTCTCTTTTTAGGTCTACGTGGCTGGTTACAACGAGGACCCGGAAGGTGCAGCCGCCCTCCTGAAGGCGGCCCAGACGAAGCTGGTGGCGGGGCGGGTGATGGCCGTGGCGGACGGTCCGAAGGACAACCCTGAGGGCGGGCTGCTGCAATCGCGTAATGACGCCGTCAAGAGGATGAGGGCGCTCAACGGGAAGGCGGCGGCATACGTGTGCCGCCAGCACGTGTGCTCTCTACCCGTCACCAGCATCAAGGCCCTCGTCAGTCTCCTCGAGTCCCCAGACGTGAAGAGCGCCGCCATGGCGGTGGGCCTCGAAGCCGGGATGTCCCTGAGGCCCCCGAAGGTCTAATGGGGAAGGGCCCACCCTCATGACGCAGCCGGACCCCATCGTTGCCTCTCTCCACCCTCCATCCCTCCGTTCTATTTTAAATGGTCTGCGCGACTTCGATAGTTATTCTCCCATATATAAGTGTAAGCTTAAGTGAATGCTGATTATATGTAGTATTTATCGTTAAACAAGCTGTAAAACAACCTGTTTGGCATCTACGTTTCAAGATCCTGTGTTCGTCTGTATTTTTTTTCTTTAACGTCCGCCGTATTTTCGATGTAGTTTTAATTATATATTCGAATGAAGCTGTTTTGTCCCGAGTTCGCCGATGCTTGAATAACTTTTGTCTCTGCATCTTACAGATTTCTCCCGTGTAATCAAAAGGAGTTCGCGCCAGACTCGGGCGCGATGATTGTTTGCGCGCTCATATATGCCATGCCTTATTGGTAAAGTGTTTTCTGATTGATCTGGCAATAATTTTATTGAAATGCAAATATTCGTTATTTTTTAATAAGATTTGTGATAAGAGCTCTTTAAGGATTCGTATAACGATCTGGTGTTATTTTTTTAGTGGGATTGATCTGATTTATTGCCCGGTGTTGCCCTCGTAGAAAGGGGTGCATGTGCTAATTGTTCCCGCACAATCTTGGACTACTCTGGATTAAGTTGTAGTTTATGAGAAGAATCTGGTTATCATCCGCGAGGCGGAAAGTTTTTAAAAATGTTGCCTGACTTCCTACGTCGCGCAAGCCTTTTACTTGCAGGAGTCATATATTTTTCCTGCGAGTAATCTGCCTTTCTGTGACCTTGTTAGTTTTTTCACGTAGAAATTTTAGTGGTACCTCCAATTATTTCATTCCCGAACGCGATATTTCAATTGTAGCTCTCAGAGAAACGCTGCTAAGAAATAAAACCCTAAAATGAAATTTTGAAAGTTTAGCTCCAATTTTAGACGGAATGTTTCCTGTTTAAGGGATTGCGACTCTTGGCTATAACTTTGAGACTCAAAGATATTTTCAAGAGTCACCTTAGGTATTCAGCTCTAGAAAACGGAGGAGTACTATGAGATGAAATCGAAATGTGCTTCTTGTGAAATCAATTGTTACAGACATTTTTTATTGATGATGCGTTGTGCAATCCTCGTTGTATTTCTCGGGCAGCTAGTCTCACCTCTTCTCACATGTATCTCGAATTGTTTAGTATTTGACTAGTATTTTAGTGCGCGCCTTATAAAATAGTTTCTTTTAAGTAAATGAAGATCTGTCTGTTGAACCCTGTTTATCATCTGCAATTCTCTGCATATTTATTTGTAATTGACCGCTTATGATTATATAACTAATCCCATGTGCACGTTCACCAAAATGTATAAAGTGGCAGGGAAAAAATTGAATAGACGTTTACCGCTCACGTTGTGAATTATGTATAGATATAAATATTTGTGTTGTGAATTTTGTTACCTGATGGCCATTCCCTCAAGCTCTAATTACCATTATTTTTATTTCCCCATTGCACGTTCAATCCACATGGAGCCTCAACACCAAGCAAATATCTGTGATCACCATGGGAACGGCTGTCTTTCCTTCTGAGGGCAAAGCCCCTTCGTCGCGTTTCGTTTCAAAATACTTATAATTGGGTTTCTTCGAGGAATAAATATGAGTTTTCTTCCCTTGATTTTTTTTCATCTCTGGTGATGGGATTTCCTTATACGTAGGTGACTGGAAGAAACGATTCCCTTTCATCGATTTTCGGAAGTGTGGGTTAATTTAATTAAAAAAATAATGTGTGCAAATACATTTTTCTGTCCTGTTCTTCATTGTCCTGCGTCCGCATTATGTTAAACTGTAACTTGAAGAAGAATAAAAGTAAATATTTTTTGCTGAGAATATGCTGCTTCCACCTATCCGCACGTTCAATTTCCCTAGCATTTATAAATTTAATATTGTTTTTTTATTAATGTAGAGTCGGAAGACGTTTTTCCTAGCAGAATAAATTTAATATTGTTCATTGGTGGTGGGCTTGTTCTCTTACGGTTATGAAAGCAAGTTTCCTGAAAAATAATTAGTGGTACCAATTTCATCAATGAAATTGATCTGCGGTTAAATGAACTTAAGGTTGAAATACAATAGAAACTGAATGCTGTACAAGATACCCATCTTAATATAGCTTACAATGTAGCAACGGGAAAAAGGTCAGCTATATTTGATCAAGTTTGACTAATGCTGAGATATTCTTGAGAAGGGAGGTTTGAATGAAGTGTATTTGACTTTTTAACTCACTTCTTTGAATTGTAATTAAAGCTATGAAAAGTAATGCTGTTTGTAGTATAAGATTTTTTTAGGTAGCCATAGATACGTTGCATGGCATTTATTCATTCATTTTAGAATTGTGTTGGGAATAATATCTTTATAATATTTCCCAAGCCGCATTTAGCGGAAGTTTTCAGGATACCAGGCTTTCGTGTACTCATGTATACATAAATCTGGGGATATATTTGAACTTGCTTAAAGAAAAATACACATTGCAAGCCTAGCTGCTGAATGCAATCATGGATGTGTTGGAATAAAGTTTTAAATATTACTTTTTTAATTAAGTGCTACATATGATTTTCTTATGAATAAATATCGTGCGAGGGAAGAACGAGTAGTTGAATCTGTGAAGAGCTTGTCTCTGATTTTATCCTGGTGGTCCGAATCTGTTAATGTAAATTGGAGTCATAATAATTTCTTCGGTGTTACCGGTAAACTCGGTTCTGGACTCTAATCATATTCTCAATCTTTCTTTTTCTCTTCGTGATATAGGGCCTTCATCCTGATTCATTCGACGTTCCCCTCACGATTACTTGTTATTCCTGGCAACAAACCTATCGCATTTTCTTCATAGCATTTCCAATAGCTCAATAAATAATTTCTCCTAATTACTTGCCACGTGTTTCAAGTGTGGCCTTATATTAGAGAACAGAGTTCATATTCGCAAACGTCGGCGACCACGCTTCCTTGCCGACGTCGATACTTGGGCGAGTCTTCCCCTCGCGTCACGAAATGCTCGGACCCGCACCTGATGTCTCGGGAGGGACTTGTGACAGTATCGAGCGACTGCTCGGGGGAATCTCGAGGAGGCGAATGCGTAAAAGTGATGGAACAATTGTTGCCGGGAGATGTGGTCGGTCTTCCAATGTTGGAAAACTTGAGGTGAGTTGGCTCGGAAGTTATTCCGGTGTGACGCGTGGAGTTGCCCATACCTGCCGAGTGGAAGCAACGCTCTTGAAGGCCTTTCACACTGCGTGTGTTCCCAGCGACGACGGCGCGTGTAATCTTTCCCCCTGGCACGTTGCATAACATCCGTTCCTCGCTAACTTTTGCTAATCGCCAGCACCACTCTTAGCGTATTCCTCCTTTTCTGAGAACTCCTTCCTTACGCCTCTCCATCTCTCTCCCCTCTTCGTTCCCTCACCAGCTGAATTATGGCGGAAGTGGGTGAACTCTTAGCTCAACTTAGTGGCGTTGGAAAATTGGGTGAATAAGTGGTGTTCTCTTTAACTTTTCGTTGTGATAAGTGCTTCTTCTGCAATGCAGTAAATGTTCCTTTTGATTCGTCGTATAGTTGTTACGTAATACATTCTGGTTCAATGGCACCAAAGAAGAGTGAAGTTGGGTACACCCTTCGTTATATGAGAGATATTGATATAATGCTATCCAAAAGAACTTGCTATCGATACTTGTGTTAAATTCTCCAAGCAACCGTAAGCCATTTTCACAGTCCGTTGTTGCTATGAAAGATAAGTCAGCAAGCGCGCAGGATTCTAATCGCAGTAAATAAAAATTTCCGGCTAGATAATTACCTAGTTCCTTTGTACATGTATTTTAATATACATATATTGTACACCATGCAGTAGAGCATGATCAAAACTTGAACGGCCTTTGCCTCGACTATAACTGTGAGTTAAGCTTACCAAAGTATAACTAATTGTCAGGGATGTACATGTATAACTAATATGCAACACGAGAATTTTGGACGAACTAAGCCTATTTTATATGTGAGCGTCGTTGTCAATTCCGATGGTAAATTTCATGATTTATATGAATTAAAAAGAAAAAACAATGAAGTAGGTCTAACAAATATGATAATATCATAAACTGCGAACGGTATAAAAAGAGGAGCGATAGTTTACTTTATTAACTTTGTTAACTTTATTTCCAGTTTTAAATGTAGTAAAATTTTAAAATGTGCTACGTAAATTCGCAAAGTGACCTTAATATATATTTCAATTATTGGGTAGCATCTAAACAACCATATCTAACGAGATAGTGACTTATTCAGTGAACTTTGTTGATTCGACGTTAGCTAATTAGAAGTTTTTGGTAGTTCTATTTGTCATTGTTCCTGTTGAAATTCCAATGTAAACCATTCCATCATAATCACATTTAATCTGAAATTTCCAAGAATAAATTTTGCACTCAAAATTAAATAGTTCTTTCCAACTGCTGCTGCTGGTTTTATTTACCTACGTTAATTTAAAATGTGAAAAATTAAATTAAAAAAATTTATTTAAAAGTAGGTAAATAACTCCAGACTTTCCCAATAGCTTTGCCTTATCATCATTCCTGATATTGGAGAGCACCCATGAGTCACACAATTTTTAGGAAAACATTGTATTCCCCAAGTTCTCAAGGATGCACCTCCCTCCCCTCTAGTGTTGTGCCAATTTTATCTATCCGTCTACTTGTTAAATTATTCAGTATACACATCATAATTGATTCGCTGCTTTGGAGCACCCTTGTAAATGCGTATTCGACCCTCGCTCGACTCGAATGATGGCGTTCTAGAGGCATATAAATTTTTGCTTTTAAAGTGCTCTTACTGTTCAGTTAGCAGCACTAACCATGGAAATGTAATCAATGGCTTCACATAATGTTTCATTTTGAAATAAGCGTAAAGTACTCATAATTTTAGTATCATCGACTATGAAAGTCGAGGAAAAAGAGTGTTTCAAGTGGTAAATGCTCCCGGACTTTCCATTTTTTCATATATAAACTTGATTACTTATATTCATCATCAATCCAGCTTACTTGGTTGTCGAAATTTCTATTATTCGGACTATTTCATTGATTCATTAGATGTATTTTCATTTTATGACCACGGTTGGGTATTAGAAATAATGAATATAAGGAAAAAATTACTCTATCCAGTACTACCTATATTTATAGCTCGAGCGTCACTGTGGGTTGTTACAAAATATAATGATATATTAATTGTAAAAAAATTATCTTAAATTTTAAAGCCAATTAAGCGATAAAAGTTTGTTTTAGTATTCGTTTCGCACAAGATCCCATTATTACTTATAAGATGTTTTAGTAAATTCCATCCTTTTCGCCACAATGCGAAATCATGTGAAAAAGTACCCCGCTGCGTGCAAACGACTGAAAGAGACCAAGACGCATTCATCCGACTTTAATTCCGTTCGGGGGAACCCAATTCTACAAATAGACCCGAAGTGACGGGGAGCATAATAACGGGAAACCCCCGGGGGGAACGGTCCCCTTCCCGCGCCTTTGCCTCAACTCAGGAGGACGTGGGGAGGAGCCGGAAGTGTGTGTGTGTTCGTGCGCCTTGGAGGAGGGATGAGCGAGGCGGGGTTGATCATTCCGGAAAGATGGGAGAACGAATTGCACACGGCGGAGAGTGCACAATCGTGAAGGGGGGGGAAGGGGAGAAAGGGATTTCGGAGATTAGCTGGGGCTCTTGGAACGAGGCCAGGATTCCGCCTCGCAAATCGGGTGGAGGGTTGGTCCGTGTGGCGAAGGGGGGTGGGGAAATGTAAAGAAGGCGAAGCGGAAGCAGGGACGGCCGAAAAATTTTTCTCTGTGGTGTGGAGGGGGTGCGAGACGTAGACCGTCGGGATCCGTGGGGGTGACTCGATGGGAGGTAAGGGGCGGAGACCACGGGGGGGGGGGCACGTGTTGGGCCCCCACCGCGGAGGGATGTGCGATGCGCAGGGTGGGGGGATGGTCGTTGGTACAGCAACAGGTGCCCCCGAACACACCCCTTCCCGAAAGCTCTTACACGCCACCACCCCATCTCGTTCATTGTAACTCGGTCCAACCACCCCCTCGACACACGACCCCGTCCGCCCCATCTTCTCTCCCCTCGAAAATCCCTCTCGGATCATTTTTACCGCGGCCAACCCTGCTCCGCCCTCCCTCGACACCCCTCTCTCTCTCATCCCCGAATTGCCGAAAGATATGTGTAGATATTCGCGTTTGTGAGATGGGTGTGGCGGGAGAATGGGTGGGGCTCCGTTCGTACTTGGCGACTACTTCCCCAAAGAGTGGAGACAAGAGTGCTGTGGGTGGAATGCGGATTGACCTCGGTAGAAACCAAAGCAAATCTCCCTTCAACTTCGCACTCCCACCGCACTATTTTCCTGTCTCTGGGCGATAAGGGAAATGCACTTACTACGGTATGTTACCCTAATGTAGGATAAATTAATTTTTACTCGACGATTGATCCAACTCGGCGTGGACAAATGGTCCAAAAAAGTCGGCAGGCGGGCATTGTCGCGGCGGAGAGGCCACACAGACCAGATTTCTTTGTTTCACAGTTTATTCTGTTTTTTTTGTGGTGCACTAGCTAGGCATTTGCCACAGCTGAATGTAAATTGTAATCGTAATGATAACTGCATTTCCGTGTTCTATACATAGCTATGTGTTAATTAATGCTACTCGGCTCCTTTGCGGAGGTGAACTTCAAATTAGGAAGATAATTTCTTAATCAAAATAATAGTTTCCTAATGTAGTGCGGTTCGGAGGGTCTAATATGTATGAAATAGTATCTCATTTAAGAGAATTAGGATGGAAAAAGTAAAATAGACGGATAAGAATCAAATGAAAAATACCAAGCTTAGTGGAGGAGGAGAAAAGATTTATTATGAGAGTTCCAAAGGAGAGAGGAATCATGGCTGTAAAATATGTTGACTGGCGAAAGCATGTTGAAGATTGTGATGTATAGAAACACCTTAGGCTAGCGAGAAATGGAAGAAAAAGGGTAAGCATGTTGAACGGAATGTATATAGTTACATGAGGGATTGAAGAACAATTCTTTGTAATGCGTAGTGTTAGAATGTGTCCTGTTAGGTAAAGCTAAGAACTTTAGGTGTTCAATTTGTGTCTGTTCACAACCCACCTTAAAGAGAAAACTAACGAACGGTAATAATTTAAGTCAAGGGTAATCTGCCGCATAATGAGTACCCTATTGATATATATTTGTAAATCCTGTTGAATGAATGGCTTGACCATGAATATTAATGCTTTAATTATGAATTTCAAAATTCGATAAGAAAGGCCGAAATGATAATTAAGGTTTAAGTGTTCCCTTTTACGGCGCTGGAAATGCGATTTTAATTAAATTACTTATTCAATTTTAGCCAGCTGAATTGAATTTAGCAATTTAAGCCTCATATATACCATTTAATGCATATAATGAACTCGTTACGCTGAGCTCGTTTCGTTGCATGAATTACCACAGTCATGCCTTTGAATCTAATGAGAAACTGGTGTTTAAATCTGAATCTAGGATTTATATCAATCAATTTGATACCAACGCAAAGTGTACATATTTATATTGAAATTTTTCTCCCCAAGAGATCACTAGCACTATATAAGAGGCAAGGAGTTTTTCATTCTGGTTACTGAGATATGTATATATATATATATATATATATATATATATATATATATATATATATATATATAGTTATTACAAAAAAATACTCGAGTTGGAAACAATTTTAATTTGTTATTCTTAAGACTTTTATATACCTACCATCTGGAGTTCTACCAGCATTTCTTCACCTTTTCAAGGCTGTCATTGTACAACTCAGCAAATAACGTCAAAAATCATTTCTTCGAATCTTGAGTGTCGTCATATTTGTTGTTATATCTCCCACCCTGCAATGTTCTTTGAGTTCTGGGAGTAAGATCCCTTACCTCGGGGTAAGAATGGGAGAATAGGAAGGATGTGGCAAAATTTCAATGCCACATCGCTTTGATCCTCAACCATACTTCGAAATGAGTGAGCAGATGCACTGTAGGCAAGAAGACAAATGCCTTTGTTTATTATACCACGACGTTTCCTTTTTTAGAGAATCACGCAATTTGTTCATCTGTGTTCAGGAAAATAAGTGTTTTCATCTTGAAAAGATTCAAAATCTTCCTTTACCGGTCGCGCCATGTTTGTTTCTGAAAAAGAGTCAGTAGTCGTGAATAATTTTAGTTCTTCGTGAATAATTTTCAACACCCTACCGTAGCTAAGATATGTCAAATTCATGATCATTTGCATAAATGAGGTATATCTTCGGTCTAATAGAATAAAGTCTTCCACTTTATTCACTGTTGCTCCATCGTCCATTAGTGATGATCTTCCACTTTTTTTTGGGACGTCTCTGAGGGACATAAGTTTTAAAATCCCATTTCCACCTTACACTGTGTCATATCGGGTAATCGTTGCCATGAACCGCCGTAGTGGATTTGCGGGGCGCTTTAACCTTTCAAGTGAAGGATTTCAATCACACGGTGAGCCTCTTTCTTCTCCATGCTGCGAGTAACTTCAATTTACGGCTTCTTGAAACAAAAAAATCAACATTAATAGGTTTAATTAACAAAATAATTTTTATAATTGACTTTTTCAATAGAGTAAAAATGGACAAGAGAAAATATGTATTAATAACCTTAGTATTTCTTTGTATTTTCTGATTGTTAAAATCCAAATATTATTTTAAATGAATATTATATGCCGTCGTCACTGCCTTATTTTAGAGCAGCGTTTTTATCACGAAGAAATTTAAAAATGTTTAATAATCTGGTAAAATTCAATGCTATGTTTCCAGAAAGACCATATACATGATGTAAACGTAAAACACCACGTTTATTTTAGTTATGTCACATTTGCTGTAAAACAGAAAAATTGATTCATCGACATTAATTTACAGTGTTTAACATAATTGGCGCCATAACCATTCGTGATTCATAACTGTGATTGTGTACTATATATTGAAAATATTTCGTGAACTGCAATTTTCCCTAGGAAATAAAGGAAACATATCTTTCGGTCACGGGAATTTAAAAAGATAATACTAATTATAATGGAAAGAATAAATTACAGGTACCTCTAAACTTATTGTGCTGTTCTTATCACTCAAATGATCAAGAATACCATAATTTCTGGGACAATTAGTCTCATTTAAAGATACCTAAGTTAAAATGGGTTAGATCATCGCCTTAAATGCCAATAGATACCGAGGAGGCATCATGGTGGCCTTCCTCCACATTAGTTATTTATCAGACATGACGCAAGTAAAATTGCCCAAAATTTATACTACCAATATTAGATGACACGATATAATCTTATCGTCATTATAGGAATTTTAGAGTTTAATTAACAAACTTCCTGTCTTTATCAAAGTACCTACAATAGTTTTCGATGCGTACCTTTCTAAATAAAAATCAATCCAATTTGCAATATAACCAATGTAAAAAATAATACTTTCAGGTGACTTTAATTTCAAGGCAATTAATCTCTTGCATAAACGCTTCAAATATATTTTAATTTTCTAAAATATAGTATTCAACACTACCACATTACTGAATATTTGCAACTTCTACTGCTTAGAATAGAGGAGAAAAATTCGTAGCATATTATTCTGTATATTTCGTACATTAGCATTAGAGAAGTGGGATGATATTAATATCATAATAGGGTTCTTATTAAGCTTAAATTCAAATTAATTGGCAATAAAGTTTATGACTTATGAGTATAAAACGTATCGTACTTCGAATTGTAAACTTATTTTTGGTCGAAACGTTTCTTCATTTAGGTTACACGATTTAAGTATTCATCTACAACTAATCATTTAAACGCATAATGACACTTTTGGCCTATATTGTGTGAAGTATTGAGATATTTCTGACGGAAAAGAAGGAAACTAAATGTGGAGGAGAAATATTTTCTGATGAGCTAACTCTTCTCTATTCTTTTTCTGCGGGCGATAGTTGAGCGGAGCGAAGGGAAATGGTTGAATGGCATGATTGACGGAATCGTGAGTTGAGACGACAATGAAATAATGTGAAATAAAAAATTATAGAGAATTATGTATATAAGAAAGTGCATTAAAGTAATAGAGATATGTTTTAAATAAGTTAAAATTTTCTTCGGGTGGTTTTGTGGAGGGCAATTGTACTGTTGTACTGCGTTGCTAAAATGTCTTAAACTATTCGGAATTGCATCCCTCTCATTTTTCTGACTCCAATTGAAGAGTCAATCTTGAATGTATTCACAAATGTCACATTTAAATTGTCTTGACAACATCCTTGACCAATCAGTTGACTTCCCACTTCACATGCCCTTTTTCCATATTTTCCATAAATTCCGCTACCCTGTTTCAGCTTGACAATTTTTACAGCCAATGACTGTCTCCCTATATTCCTTATCGTTATTGAATAAAACTTTTACGTTGCATAAATCTCAAAGTATTGCCACACATTTGAAAGAGGGCTCCAAACATTGATTTGGCGAGCTTTTCAACTTGTTTATTATGTGCGGTAAATTTATCGCATCCTCTGTATTTCTAATACTTGCGGATTCGGTTTGCCCGTGATACAACTTACATCCTTCCTTCGCAGTTATTTTTTGCATTTTCCACTACTGCACGTTCGTATAGAGCAGACTCACTGGGCGGTGTAGAATGGAATAGATGAAGTATGTAGTATCTCAGGGTTTATCTTTCAATTTTTGGCTTTGGTGGTTAGTCAATCATTTTTTGTGTGTGTTGGTGTGCTAAGCATCTCCAGGGCGGAAGCATATGTCTGTTGAGTTAATTAATACGTTAACTGAATTCATCTCTTCATCATCCTCCATATAAACCACCACACACTCGTTGAATCCAGGCTGCTCTCTCTCCGCTACCGCCTTGGTCCGAACCACGCTCCTCGTAGGAGGAAACTTTCCTTATATTGTCCTATCGTGGCCTGCTCCCGTCAAGTCTGCAAATCCGCATTACTTCAGAGGGCTGCGGGTAGTAATGAAATCCGGGGTGGGGAAAGGACGTATGAGGAAGTTTGCGGCTAGATGATGATGGTAGGTGGGAGAGGAGGCCGCCGTGGGGTGGCATGGGAGGATCTTCCCTAAATTGCATTACTGCTTCATCCGGAATAAGGCTAATTGCCCTCTCCTCCCTCTACTCGTCGCGGGAGTTTCGGTGGATTAGTGGCGGAGAGAGGGCGGTTGATGAAGGGCAAGGTTCGAAAGGAAGCCATTCCTCCCCTCATTCCTCGGGAAGAAACCTCTACCCTCTCCCCTTCTCCCTCCCGTCCCGCCCCACTCCTCCCTGACCTCGGCGAACGGTAAGACGTCAACGCCATCTCAAGGGGTTAAGAATTTTTCTTGGGTACGGCCTAATGATGACGTCTTCTCATTCGTCGCTTAAAAATATGCCGCTCCACAGAGCACCCTTTGGATCGCGGAATAAAATCCCTCCCTTCCATTCTATTTAATAGTTTTTGAGGAGCAAATTATCAATATTTTATCAGGTTCGTGTTTAAACAGGTCAATCTTTTGTTAGTAAATAACCCTCCGACGAATTTACATGGAAATATTAATCAAAGGTAAATCTTGGGTGGGGAAATAAGTTGACCTGTATTTCAGCAAACGGATTCAATTCAACATCTAGTAGTTGCAATCGAGCATGTAAATTGTATCATGGAAATTAATAATAAATCGGATGATATATGATCGCTGAGGAGGAAATTTCGGCGCAACCAAATCCGTATGTGTTATCTTATTTCTGAAATTGGAAATGAATTTACATGTTTTAATATTAATATAATGCTAAATAGGGCATGGAAAAATTATTTAAGTAGGATATTCATTTTTAAACAAATCTATTTGCTCTTATAACAAGAAAGCGTAAAAATCTCAAAATGTATGCCTAGTTTAATGCTGCCTTCGTCTCCACCATAACAATTTTGAGGCCTTCAGGATTAGATATCATATATAGGATAATAATTATCAGGTGATATATGTATATATATATATATATATATATATATATATATATATATATATATATATATATATACAGGTATATATAAAATTGTATATATAAAATTACATGTACATAATGAAAATCTCTCAGTTCAAGACTTTCCATCATCTATTGGGAGACAATTCATATGCCATTATGGTATTGACTATTTATAATATTATAACAATCATTTTCATTCTGCTATAAATATTTGTCTCTATGCGTGTTAAAATACATGTGCAATTGTATATAAATATCTATGTGCCAGTATATATCAACTTTTTTTACTTTTCTCTTTAACAAAACACGTTTTTAAACGTTAGGTGCATGTAAGGCAATGCAATCAATATATTTTGAGCCTAGTATATCTTAAGAGCTTAGCAACTCATTCAAACGTTGAAACTCATGTAACTCATTTTTATCAATTTAGATAGAAAGGATGGGCATGATATTCTTCAAGAATGAGGTGAGATAACTCGTGCGAGAATTAATCGGAGTAGCTGAATTTTTTTTCCGTAATGTGAGGTAGTGGTGATGGGCTGAGGATGTTTTCTTGCGCGAAATATTCAAATTACGGTCACTTAATTACCTGCTTAATAAATGCACTATTGAAATAAGTGTAAGCGAAAAATATTCAAAATACGTTTAGTGAGTATAGGCAAAAATCAAATAATTTCAATTTATCCAGATTTATTTAAGGCCGTTCATAAACACTTCAAAATATACCGAATATTGGCTGTTGTAGCGAAACTTGCTTAGCAGAGAATTTTACCATATATTGTTCGAATGAAATCATAGTCATCAATATTATTGTTTACTTCAGAATATATTTATTTCAACCCAATTTTCAGGAATGGTTTAGCTATTTTAATGTTTACTGTAATAAATTGCATCTTTGATAATTCAGCCATTTCAATATCAACACAATATTTTTGACGCGACAACAAATGACATTAAAACATAAAATCGTCTATAGCAATAAATATTTATTTATTACTCGTACCTGTCATTGGGAGAACCCATTGAATTTGTTCCGGTTTTATTGAGTTACATTGAGTTTTTGTTGTTTAATCAGATTTATCAGCCTGGAAATATTTTTGGTTTTTCCGAAAGATATTAAATATTCCGGATTTTTGTATGGCCAACTGAATCCGTAGTTCTGACTACTATTGGATTACTCCCCTCTATCATTTGTAAGGCTTCCACCACTTACCATTTTTGAAGTTAATTCCCTTGCCAGTGAGACCGGCTGGAGTAAAAACGCGATAAGAATACTTACCCAGGCATGGTTAATTGAGCGTAACGAGTAAATTGGGGATTTAGGAAGACCTTTTTCACGCTTCGCGCTGCTCGAACATAATTGCTCTGGATGACCCATAAATTAGAATGGCATTATCCCTTCGGCAATACTTGTATGCCAAGCTTCTTGTATTACTTTCGACTTTTACCTTTATATAGAACGTATATTTTATATAGGTATATTGCAATAAAATGTATAGAAATTATTAAATAATTTTAATTCTAGTATTTTTGACCATAAATATTTGTAATGCAAAACAATTTTATGCACAAATATGAAAAAATATGCTAATCCGTATACTTTTACTTGATTTGAAAGCGCATAAAAATTGTTTCTGAGCTCTCACCTTTTGTTTGCTTACAGGGTATCTTTTTTTTTCAAAATTATGGAAATAAGACCACGGTAATCATTCCGAAAACTGGTTTTTATAATAGGTGAAATAGAATAGGTTCGAGTTCACTATAGTCGTCCAAGGCTGTGTGCAATTTGGACATCACGATTTGGGGAGCTTTTCCTTTCCCTGTGCTGCCTGTGATTTCCCACGAAGGCCTGATTAAACTGAGGTTACCGTATTGAGTCACCAGGAATTGAACCCGCGTCCGAGCACAGCGCTCTACTCCCCCATTGGATTATTGCATCCACGGTTAGAATATATTGTATTTGATATGAACCCAATATGTGGTGTGATGTTCCTGCGCTCCAGCGAAATCGTCATGGGAATTAATTGCAAGAATAACCTGCTCATGGTTAGCATTTTTCAATTAGTTCTTTAAAAGTTAACTCTTATATTCTATAATTCGATTGATTTCATCTTGACAGCAGTCCTAATAATTTGAAATTGGTGGCTTTTATCCATCTTTTTATGGTGTAACAATGCGATTTTACAAGGTCTCCACTTTAGGAGAACTCATTGAAGGTGTTTGTTACTATTCACTAAAATAATTCGCACGATTACTTTTTGTTATAAATGCAATAATGCGATTGTGGTGTTATTAGACCGAGATCATTGCAAAATTGGGGAGTATTAGTAATTAAAAAGTATTGACTCAGACCATACTCTTTGCTTTCAAAACTTTTTGATGATAAATTCACGGTAGTTAAATGCTAGAATAAAATTTTCTTACAATGCAGATTTGTAATTTTTCTCTGGCTATTCTTGCAATGTTAATGCAGAATAGTTAAAACTTTACTGCTCTCTTTGACGAAATGAAATAGCTCGCAAAGGTAAATGACCTTTTTGCGAACCATAAATTAATTTGATACTAAACCCACCTTTATCAGTAACCAGTTATACTGAAACACGAGAAAATGTTTCCATCCGCACATATTTTGTAAATAGACATCCTCCTCTCAGACCGGACATTCGAGTGATCCCTTGCCGCGAGGACGCGTGCATGATCATTTGACTCGGATCTTTTCCTCTTCATTTCCCTCCCAGCGGTGCGGGTGGATGCGGCGGGGCGTCGAGGAAAAGAGGCCCACTCCAAAGACACCGCGGGAGTGATAAGCGGGGATGGAGGCGGCGGGAGTTGAGATCGAAATACATTGCCACGTCCGCCACATCGTTCTCGAGTTGTGCCAGTCACCACCAACCGCCCCGACCGTGATGAATGAACGCCTCTCGAGATGAAATGGCCGCGCGCAGATTCATGCAGCAGAAATAAACCTGAGAGTGCACGGTCGGCATGCGCACCCTTGATGTAATCAAAGGAGCGAAAAACTGAGAGCTGCCTGAGTGTCTTCAGCTCCCGGTTTTGCGAATATTTTATCTCTCTCTCTATCTATCTATCTCTATCTACCTATCTCTCTCTTTGCGTCAGTCCTCTTAACCCTACGGCAACAAACCGGAGAGTGATATAGTTGATGGTCCCTTCATTAATTATTTGTCGCTGAGGAGAGAAGTGTCGTCTGGGAAACTGTATCGGGGGCCTAACTGAATTTGACCGTGCCGTGTGCGCAATGTGCCCTCCCCACGATCCGCACAGCGCCAAATCCGTAATGCGCCTTTTGAATCTGTATGGCTTCCCCACTGAGTTCAAAGGGCTGTTATGTGCGAGGAAGATCCCCGAGACATGTGCCGAAATTACCGCGGTCTGTGTTTTAGGATTTCGTCCCGCACTCGCTCGTGAAATACATGCTTAACTTGTTGAATGCATGAGGGACACTCTTTGAGTTACCATTCAAATGCTTCCGTCCTCCCTTTTCGGAGAATTGACATACTTACCTCTGGTATTCCTCAACATGAACCTTGGCCGAAATTTTTCAGCTAGGAGATATTACCTCACGTTTTCTCACGCTTTCGTGTCAATTTAATAATCTTTCTGGATATATTCCATTCCAAATAAGCCAAAGAAGAGGGATCAGGAAGTGTAAATCCAGAGGAAAGTAATTTTGTTTTTGACAGCATATGTGTACTTATGCATATATCATTCGAGCTATTAAGCTCACCACTGTTTTACTTAGGATAAATCGATTGTATTCATAACTTTATATTAGTAAAGCGTCGTTAAATGCGTTTTTCTTCATCTTAAAGGTATCAAAATTGTAGTTCACTTTCATTGGGTTTTTACGAATATCCTCATTTTTTAAGCCCGATTACTGATACATTGTAGTACCCACCTGTTTAAGTCAATTGGAACTCCAATTTTCAATCATTCTGTATCGATTGAATATATTAAATGGATATGTAAAACAAGTCACGTTAGGCAAGTGACGTGCCACGTTAATTATAGAAAGAAATTCGGCTGCGGCGCCTGCGTGTATCGCAACACGCCCCAGCAACACTTCATATTGCCGCAATGTTTCAACCAGAGTCTGTGAAACATCATTGAGCACGTTAGGAATGAACCCACTTACTCGTCGTAAAACGTGAAAGAGAGAGGCAGGAGTTAAGGATTGTCGTCCCTGTCACTAAATTTAACGACGCGGGCTGGTTTTTCGGCGGATAGCTGCGGGCGAAAAGTCTAAATTTTTTTTCGGGGAAAATGTTTCCACGAAATGTTCCTTCCTCCTTTGCCTCTCACCCGGATTTAACTCACAAGGACCCTTTACTTTGCCGATCGACCCTTTCCCACTCCAACTCCTTAATCACATGGACGCCACGACCCTTCTCCTACCATTCCTACGCACACACCCACAACTCGCCTCTCGACCTCCTCCCGAGGAGTCGAACGGGCCGAGGGGATTACACTGGGGGTGTTGGGTGGCAGTAGCCTGGGGGAGGAGTAGGAGAGAGACCGCTGCTGAGACTTCCCTGTCACCCACTCCTTCAAGGAAGAGCCCGCGGAAATCCCTCCCTCCCTCCCTCTCGTCCTGAAGGTCACCTCTCCACACACGACGGAGCCCGGCTCATTAATCACGCGGCGTGGGTAAGACGGACGGAGGAGGTGACGGGTGTGCGGGCGTGAGGAGTTTTAGGTTTGGGGGGAGCATTGGAGGGGGATTCGAAAGGGCGGCGGGAGGAGAAGGGCGATGCTGCACCGGGAAAATGCCTCAACGAGAAGCCCCTCACTTCCAACGAGGCACGCAGTTGTCACCAATCTAAAATTGCTGGCCAGAAACTAATACATAATTCTTTGAAAATGATACATAACGGCGACAGTGAATCTGTGTTTTTTTTACCTGCCAAATCAAGTTTAGACGCTAATTTTCCTTCATCTCTGATAATTGAAGCAATCATGAGACCATTAATATTAATACATTTTTCTCCGCGACGCCATCCTATGACCCTTTTCTCAGAGCTGCAAGTTGATGCACAGAACCACTCAGAATTTCTTCTTAAAATTTTTACTGAAATTCCCTTTTTTTTCCTGTATGTTAAATCTCCAAATTCACAAAATGGGTTACCCATGTAAGGAACAAGTTGTGTAACGTTTAACACCAACAAGGGATTCTTTACGCAAAACTTAGGACTTTTTTAACATGCCTATAATATTGTGAAATTTTCCTCTACTAGGAAGGCCAAGCGGACGAGCCATTTGTAATCGCCTGGTGTTGAATAGCGTGGGTTGACAGCGAGTATCCGGTGAATCGCCACTCTGGAGTTGACTGATCAAGTCGGAAATACGCGAGTCGCAGCTGAGGCGAAGGAGGACGTACCGGGATGTTGGGGTCTAGTTATTTTTCCCCCTCTTCCTAGAAGTTCAATAAGTTTTCTAAGGTCCAATGCTTCACGAAGGGATTTTGGAAAGGTGATATTTAGCAATTTTTACCATCGGTTTGTACGTTAAAAGTCAGGAATTACAGATAGAATGGGTGGGCGACAAGCTAACTTTTACTTACTAAAGGTCACGAGTTTTAATTCCTCTGCAGGAATGCGGTTTTGCTTCTGTCTAATATACATTCTTGGTTCAAATTTACGGCGCAAAAGGGAATAAAAATAGATTGGACCTATATCATATCTAAAATGTTATCACAACTTTTAAATTGTACTCCATTCTCTGTTCGGGCTACTGAGCGCAACGACTGCAAATAATAAATTACCAACCAAAATACGATATTTATTTAAGAAAGCTCTAGATTCTAATGTATTTGGCTCCAATTGGATACTATTTTGATAAAATACTTATATGATAGAAGTTAATCAGTTTGACACTTTCTGCGAGCAGTGAAAAACAATGAAATCGGAATGCTTATATCATTTTTTTCTCCATTGATACCTTTGTTCAAGTGAGTTTTAAGACCAGAAATATGAGGCCATAAGCCAATAGATCCACTCCATGGTCCGTATGAGACTTCAGTTATTTTATACTACAGAGCACTTGATCTAGTTATGATAGATTAAGTGACGACATTTTTCAGTTATGGTATTACTTTTTTAGCTCATTTGCTAATCTACTTTCAATGTTTAAATAGTAAAAGAAGAAATGGGCGTTTGAGGTTATTTTCTGCTTTAATGACCTTGAATATCGAATCAAAAGGGAAGAATTGAATGGACGTAAACTCTCGACCGCAAAATATATATTTATACTTGCCTTTTCCGAAAGTAAAAAAGGCAAGGAAAAGGAAGAATGCCACGGCGCTCAACTTTTCAGTCGAAAAATATTTTTTCCCGGGACAAATCCATGTTAAGGTCATGCAAACGTAGATGTTGAGTCAAATCAGCTTGCAACTCTCAAAGCATCCAGTCAGGGAAATGAAGGGCACCGACACGAAGCCAATTTCGCGAGGGATGGATGTCGGAGAATTCCGCAGGAGTAGGTGTGCGTGTGACCGTATAGGGTGTGTGTGTGTAAGTGTATGTGAGTGTAAGCGGGGAGCTTAGTAGAGATTAATGGATGGAAGTACGTGGAAGAGGAGGGTGGATGTGCGCGGGAAATGGAGGAGGCGGAGGGAAAGGGAATTGAGTCGGTCCTCCTCCAGCGGAAGCCGGGACAGGGTGGGGTTGGGGATGGAGAGTCACATGACTTCGGGGAGGGGGTGGGGTTGGCATGGACCGGGACGAATTAGAAAGTCGAGCGGAGAGGCGGCCTTCTGTTAGCTTCTTGCACTCCACCGGACGAGTTTTGGGAGGAGTGGAAGAGAGGATGACGGAGCAAGAGATTAATTTTAACGTTCGATTCACCACGGCTCATTACGTTGCGACATATGTGTCAAAGACTCTTCATCGAAAACACTTTCTGGTTATTATTAGATTAAGGGTTATAGCCATTTACGCCTTGGATGGTATTTGAAATGGAAAGAGTTTGCGCACTCGAAAATTTTAATCCTTCTAGAGTGTAATCAAATCTAAGAGAGCTTGAGGAGCTGTAAAAATTATTTTGGAGATTTTGTTGCCTCCCAGTGGTTTCCGACCTTTCACGCCGACACTCTTCCGCGCAGCGTTTCCAGCCAACGATTTCGTCACTGGTTGCGACCGACGCAAAACCATATCTATCGAATACGTATTCGAATTTTATCTAACAAAAGACTAGGTAAGTACGTAATTGTATTCATGGACAATTACTGGGTGGACATTATATTTTGGTGACGAATTGCTACCTTTCAATGCCCTGAAGGATATTGTCAGCCCTGTATAAAATTTTAGAGCGAATATGTTTTTTTTCAGATTTCGTAATTTTCTTCAAAATTCATTACACCAGCCTAAATAATTCATGTCCCTTCATTTTATTCAACGCAAAGCTGAAATATTTGCTTTTCTCATAAAAAATGTTTCAATTATCAACTTTCTCATTTCTCGAAGAAATGAAATTTAGGCTGATTGCAAGCGCGACGAAGCGTGGCCTTTAGACTCCTAAAATTTCAGAAAAATAACCCAAGAATATAATCAACCTGCTGTCAATAAAGAAATAAGCAATATATCTATTTTCTCATGCAATTCACCGCGTGGAGTGTAAAATGTTACCTTATCTATTGCGGTTTTGCTGAAGCGGATGACATTGATAAGAAAAACAGAGAGAATTGTTTTCATCAAGAGGCTTCAAAGAATGTCCAAAGCATAGTCTTTTAAGTGGCAATGGGTTATTAAGGTGCCATATGATTAAAACGGGAGAGGAGAAAAATTACAAATGACTCCAGCAAGGAGTGGAGCTGACAAAGGGAGCAACAATACTGACTGAACCACTAGCACTGCCTGCTCCGAGACGAACCACCGTAAATCTTCTCGGTGGAGTGGCCAACGTAGGACAGTGACCCGATTTCCGATCTTTTTGATGGCAATTGGGTGGGCGAATGCGAGGTGGAGAGATGGGAAGGGAGAGATGGCGACCAGAGTGACTGTGTCGAACGTGGTCAGTTATTAGGAGTGGCGAGAGAGAGACAGGAGGGTGGTAGGAGTGGTTGTGTGGGAAAGCGTTTGAATGAATGAGCGGGAGGAATAATAGGGAGAGGGATGTAAGGATGGGATGCAAACGGAGGGGTATGGAGAGAAAAAGGGGAAGAGAATGACGTCTCGGGATTGAATAAAAGGGAGCGGGTGACGAGAGTTGGTGCACGTTTGAAGAGGAGGGTTCGAGGTGTGTTAGTGTGCAGAGTCACCTCCCCCTCACCCTAGGAAAAGAGGAAGGCGCTTGAAATTGTCCTCTCTCTCGCACGGGGACGTTGATGAGGGTTGAGAGGGGAGGCATGAGAGGAGCAGGGGACAGAGAGCGAGAGCAAAATATGAGAAACTGCGTAGGTGTGTGTGAGAGAGAGAGAGGGAGGGTGCTGAAAGGGGAGATTCCCCTTTCTAAATGCGAACAGGAAGGAAGGAAATTATTCATAGAGAAGATGTACCATGCCTCCGCCTCCCGCATCACCCACCTTCTCCCCACTCGTCTCCTTTTCATCCCCCACGATCCTCCCGAACTTCTCCTACGTCTCCTGAAGGTGACAGCCGCGCCGCTGTGCCTTCGACCCGCTCCCCACACGCCCTCACCTCCTGCTTCCCTTTCGTGGAAGCGCCAGGCCGGGTTATACCCCTAGCTACATGGTTTGCATCACTAAGAATATGAGTCCTCTGGTCGCCAGGAAATTGAGAAAATTCGAATGTACTCGGAGCGTCAAACCCCATGCGCTTAAGAACGCGAGCGCCCTACACGTTATGATTTTATGCGTGGAGCTGGAAAAAATGACTGCACTTTAAGGAGCCATCGATGAGTAATTTAACACCGATATTTACATTTGAAAAATTATATGGGATGAAATCTTTGATAATGGCGTCTGTGGCGATTTATGAGGTACTCATGGAGTAATACGTGAAACGCATTTAGAAGTACCTGCCAAAGACGGTAAGACGTTTTATGCTCTTATCGCCGTTGGATGCAATAACTTTGAATAGTATTATGGTAAATTTCCCTTAATGATCATATATCGGATATGTTCTCATTTGATTGTGTGTTTCGAAGGTTACGGTTCGTTTCATCACCATTTGTTAATCATTTGGTTGCGACTATTTATCGCTTTTCTTTTTACATAATACATTTAATGTCTTATCAACATGAGATATGGGGAAAAATTTAGGTCAAAATATATTCAAATGCAGTAAAAAATAGACGAAATTGGCTAAGATTATGCTACGGTTACACTTGGAGGTATATTATTTTCAAACGATTGAAAGGAATTATTTTTCAACCGAGGTTTCTAAGGTTTCATGAATGTTGACATAATTTATTTATATCAAAGCAAGCGAAATCTAAGACAATGAATTGGCTAATCCGCCATAATAGCGGATACTTTACATCTAAATACTCTTAATTTCTCATTCCCAATGGTACACATTCTCCCGTTAAAAAATTGTGCGGCTGCGACCAACTGCTTTGCTCAACCAGCATAGTTAAGTAACAGAAGTTTTAAACACGTTTTGTTAATTGGTAATGAAACGAAGAGCCGTGTGGATGATTATACGTCTGTCTATCAACGCCTGAACAAATTTGTCTTGAACGAATTCGATGCTTTTTTCATCACGACATTCTTTACTCCTATTTTTTACCGAAAGAGGAATATAATTCGATGACCCAAAATTATCATTATTTTTTCATTTGAAATTGTCATTTTTTGTTTGCATATTGATACAAAACCAAAATAAACGAAGCATAACAACTACATACTATTTTGAGATGTTTTCGGTTTCTTGCCGTGAGAACAAAGAGTTGTTTTTTAAATGAGTCTCCTTCTTAAATAATTAATTTTTGAACAGACCTCGTAGATAGACCTTATTACGGTTATGATATTCAAGTATATTTTCAAGATTTATCTCAAATTAAAATATTCAGCTGATAAATCCATATGTTGTGACGAAGCCCTTTGTTTTGACCCTCCAAATGTCGTTAGCCTGTCACTATTAAAATCGTGTACGAAAATATACGAAAAACACTTGATAATGGAATACTTGTCTGCAAACTAATCGAGAAAATGTTATTATGCGCCTTTTACTAGAGGTGGAATGTGGAGTGCATTTCAGTAACCTCCCTCTAAACTCTTGGATTTAACCGTAAAAAACCTCCAATTCAAAATACTTATAATTTCACCTCAAAGAAGAAATGTTATTATCATTATAAATGTTGTATCACTCAATTTTCTTCTCATAAACGAGAATAAATATAAACTGCAGAATCTTTCGACTACGCCGCCATCTGTTAAGAGAAGCATCAAAGAATATTATATCATCAACTTCTGCGTCAATATGTTAATTGATGGAGTGAAGCCGAAGGGTCTTCCTCAAATTCAGGTGATTTTCTTCGTAGACAGCTCCAGAGAAGACTATCGTCAGTTTATTTTCATTGTCTTTCTTGACGATCTTGAAATCAATCTCTTTTTTCTTTCTTTTTCTCAGCAAAAATATAAATAAATGTACGAGTATATAGCGAGCTCTGCTAAAGTCCTGGAGAATTAGTGATGATATTTGACTAGTGACCTTTATTGCATTCATCGTAACATGTTTAATGTCCGTGACATTTGTTATCATAGGAAAGATGAAGCTGGTATATCGGAAATGTTGAGTCAAACATGGATTATCATTTGTGAACATAGGTATGGAGACGGATGATTTGAATTTTAAAAAATCCGCAGTTACATTTCAGAGTAGTACTAGAAGTGTTACTTTTTTCTATATTTCGTATCAATACAAATTTTTTGCCCTTAGGAAGTTAGGGAATAAACCTGATGTCCCCGAGGAAAACATGATAATCATTTTGATTGCTGCATTGGAAATGGCTTTAAAACCACATAAGGCTTTTGTGCAATGTCAATGTGTATTTTGGCAAGGAGCAGCGGATTCGCTAAGCACTTTAATTTACAGTGTGATTTTATTAGTCTTTCTTTGTGAGGCAATCATTTAATTTTATTGCAGGGGCCTTCAAAAAACGTGGTGTTGTAGAATCACCTAATTCGTCATGTTGCATGTACAAATGCAATTAAGGAAGATTTATCGAAGACGAGTATTATTTTTTCCATCCATGTGTATTGTTTGTTTTGAATTTCTTAAGTGATAATCTTTCCATATTCACCTAACTTTACAGCTTAAGGAAAAATAATGTGATATAGTCAGTCTCAGGTTTAATTGATAACATTTTTGTAGAAGCGCTTATTTAAATGCACCCCATTTGCGCCATGATGCACACACACATTAAATTGTCTGCCATGTTTTCTATTTAGAAATGTTTTACCGTAGAACAAACTACGCATGCGACGTGGCCCGTAATTTTTCAAGAAAGTTATAATAAACTACTATTATTAAAACGTTTACACTTTGTGAGCTGAGGATATTAAAAAAATGAGCATGACTTATCCCTAAATGACAAGGAAATCTAGCCCGTGTGAAGCAGCTTAGCCGAACAGTCCATTCAAAAACCGGTATCTGAAAATACTGCCGTTTGATAGCTGTCAAAATGAACCGGGAAACGATCAACATTGCCAAGGTGCGAGCGTGACTAAGGTAATTTGATTCGTCAGGTGGGGCGACCATAAATTTTTTCCGTTGCTGGCGAGGACTTTCAGGATATTGCACGCCCATTCTCTTAGCCCGGAATGCACTCGACAACTTTGAGTGTGCGCTGATTGGATATCGACGTTTCCATTTCGGTTGGATAATCTAGGAAATGAATCTTAGCAACTGTAGGCCATTCTTGATGAGTTCCTGAATCCAAACTTCGGTTGGAATTGGTTCCGATGAGAGAGAGAGAGAGGGAGAGATACCGATTCCGTTTACCCCCCTTCCCTTCCTATACGTCCCGAGAACCAATTCATCGGTCGCTGTCGGAACCCCCTTCGAGAACGAATTTCCATCGTCGCATGCATCTGGATTCTGGCCGTCACAAATCCACGGACGCTTCGATAGGTACCTTTGGCCCTTATTATGATGAAGTCTATCTGGTTATGATTGATGGCACACACTTACAATTTAGCTGAGAGGTATAGATACACGTCACTCGGGATAGTTTCCTTTCATCGGTTTATTTTGATCGCTTCTTAGGGTTCAAACGGCGCCTATGGAGCAATTATTCTATAGGGGGTGATGCTATTATGCCTGTATTTCTTTAAAGGTGTGTTCCGGGCCAATATGAGCTAATCCGTAAAAGAATTTGGAACACCCTTAATACTACCCCTTCCAGTACAGATCATGGATTTGTTTAGGAGTTCCTCCCTCAATAGTTATTACTGGACATTGTTGCCTATTGTAGATGTTTACATAATATTTCAATAATAGGAGCTAAAACAAAGTAAAACGTCCTAGCTATCTATTTATTACATATTTTTATCGTGTTCTTTATATTTTTCCGGAATCTCTAATGAGTGTTTTTCCACCAGTTTCCATTCATGGTGAATTTTATATGCATGGGAATGACTAAAAACATATGGGAGGATAAAAGCCTCTTTAACATACCGATCTAAGTGCAGCTATCGACGGAGGAAAACTCACTCCACCAGCCACCCAACCAATTCGATCTGTCTCCTGTGTCATTCATTTATTTTAAGGACTTTCTTGTAAGATTTGAGTGGTGGTGGGTAGAGAATTGAACCACTGACTCTGGGTTTAAATACCGAGTAATGTCTTAGGATCTATTTCAAATCCAAGCAGCGCGATTTCCTCGTTTCTAGAATTTCGTAGATTGGCAGCATAGGAATAGGAACCGTTCCATCAACTCTAAATGTGTAAATTTTCTAGGCCTCGATGCTTAGTATAGGGTGAGATTGAAACCGATCTTCAGGCTTTTGACATTCATCAACGGATTTCAGGAGAACAATTGAAGGAGAAGAAGAAGTGAAGACATTGTAGTCAGCCGTATCCCACTCTAAAAGTATCTTTGAGTAAACTTATCAATTTGTTTTCTGAAATGTTTTATTATAAATGAATGAAGTAAGCTCAAAGTAAATCAAATCCTGTTTCTGGCATGGATATCGTGTAAAACTGCACCTCTAACCTTAAGAAGTACAGGTGAGGGGTTACCAAAATACCAGTAGTTTCACAGACCTCCAGTACATGGTTAGGCTAGAGGGGGCTGAATTGCCTAAATACCTCTTCCGTAAACGTAATATTTAAGCACTAAAAATATTAACTTTAAAACCTCGTACTTCATATTGTGTTTTATGTAACACGCGTGGCATTTAAATATATTGAATCTATGACAAAATGGCATAATCTAAATGAATTACATGGGATAGGAGAGACTTCTGAACAAACAGATAACAGCTTACCTGTAGCAATCTTGCTGAATTACTATAATTTAGATTTATTTAAACCCCTTTTTTATATTTATCAAGTTACTTTTAATATCACGCTCTCCGTATTTATCGTACCATTTTATTATTGCCAAATATTACTTTAGGTAAAAAATGGGAATAAATTTTATATATATATTCATTAAATCATTCGAGTTAAACCTGAGCCCATCCAGAAACGCGAATTGTTCACCCAAACATGTTAATATTTCCATGTTAATGTGGTAGGCGTAAAAGCATTTCCATCTTGCTACCACCAGCAGTCAAATTATCCGTTTTCTAATATCTTAACAATATAGTATAATCAGTTATTCATATATTTTGCCAGTGCAAAGTTAAGTTTTCCCATTATCCTTGACGTTAATACTCTTTAAATATCGCTATCTAATAAGACATTGAAATTTAGACTTTTCGGCTGTTTTAGTGCGTAAAAAGCAGATAATTATAGAAATCCAGAAAAAGTATAAACTTTGAACAGCAGGCGATAATTCTATATCAACGAATGGGTTGAGAAAATAATCCTAAGACTTTTATTAAATGATCAGGCAAGAATCTTTTAGTGTGTGGGGAAAATGCATTAAATCCAATAAGTGGCCCCAATCCAATACTGGTAAGCAAAAATCAAATTCAACTAATAAGTTAGTCATTTAGCCTATTTTTAGAATACACGCATCATTTCTAAGAACAAATTAATCACTCTAAATGATAAGCTAGGGTCAAAATACTAGGGTTTGATGGGGTACATTTGTTGCATGCATAACAGGCCGAGGAGAATCTTTCATTATAATCACTATAATTTAACTTGAGAAATTTTTAAGGAATTAATATTGTAACTATTACTATTTGACCAGAAATTCTTATTATATAAACACTTGAACAGATAAAATGATCTGCTGCTAAAATACGAGAGGTAGAAATTAAACATATAACTACATCTACCGAGTTCACGAAAATGAAATATTTTCTCGGTGAAAGCCGCGCTAAGGTCTAGATCTGACCCACCGATACTTTTGAAAGCGCTTAAGTGGTCCGCAGCACGAAAAGGCTGAGCAACACAGGTCTTAAATCATTAGAAAAAGATTTTCATTTTTTAGGTATTTGTTTTTATGGAAAGCCAGTCATTTTGCTTGAAGTATCGCTTTATATCAACTGTCATTTTTCTTCAATTTTACAGTTCAAACGCTTGACGCACGGCCATAGATTTGCCCCCTCTTTTTTTGGGCGCTATTAACTGAGGTCTGGATTTTAACCTTGATATTATTTACCCGCATTATCTTTTCATCCCTATTTTCCTTAATCTATTCAAATGTTCATCCTTTGCTCTCTCCCTCTCTCTCTCTCCTTTGAGATATTTCGAAGACGGAAGCCAGCTCGGATGTTTGGCTCCTTCCGCAGGTGAGGAGAGAGGGATGGAGTGGAGGGGTGGTCGGTGGAGGAGAAGTTGGATGGTGTAGGAGGAGGACCGAAAAGGAGGAAGCGGAGCTGCCAACCGTTAACAATGATTTCCACGACCCACCCTGAGCAAGATATAACGAGCAATCTTTCAAAAGCAGAAAAAGGTATGCTACTGAGTTATATAGAAAAACATTCCGATGCTTGACAATGGATGATCATTAAATTGAGACCTTGAGGATGAGGGCACTAGGAATACCAGCACCTGCCAATGATTTCCTATATCAGCCAAATTTTATTTTCCCTACGCTCTCAAAGAGAGGAAGAAGGTCATTGCTATCGCTGTCAAGTTCATTTTTCTGATCAAATAACCAAAATCTTGGTTTTTTTTCTATACATGCAATGAACGAGAAGTATACTTACACATGCAATGTTTTGATTTAGCAAGGATAACAAAATATAAACATTGTCTATATTATACAGACAGACAGAATCAGAAAATGATTAAGTCGTGTACACAGTTTATCGTAAATATTTATCTGATACGCCGTGCCATATCTTCTAACCGCTTTCTCAATATCCAAAATATGGCATTATCCAATGGTAGTTGATTATTTCATTTGATATTCTCATTTTACCAAGACACAATTTGAAAGACATTGAGAAGAATTTCCCGAATGGTGCCCCTTTCTATGTTTTGCAAAGTAGTTTACTTCTGAGTTCATGGTGGTCATTGCTTCAAACCAAACTTGACGTTTCCCTTAAACAATTTCTCATTGGGCAACGTGATCATTTTATCGATTAATTGGTGCGTAAAATTTCCGCGCGCCCTGTTCACGGACAGTTGGCACTGCCGCCGATGGGAAGACGCGGACGCTGAGCGAAGGGAATGCAAGGCGTGGGGTAGTAAACAAGGAGGAGGTAGGTTATTGAGGGAGGGAGGGAGAGAGAGAGAGTAAGAGAGAAGGAGGAGTTGAAGAGGCGAGGAAGCAAACAGTGTGAGGCAAGCAAGCGGAGCGTCCGCGCTCATGAAAATTTGAATTTACTGCACTTTTGTGTCGGCAAAATTAGTCACAAGCAGTTCGCGCACGTCTTCGGTTCTCGCTCTAGCTCAAGATGCACGCTTATGCAACGAGCTCGCAGGGTCTATGTTTCGTCCCCCATCTCGCCCTCATCGTCCCTCTCTCTCTCATTCTCGCAAAACTTGGCGCATTCAAGTCTTCCTCCAGCTGATGTTGCCCCTCCCCCATTCAGCTTCAGAACTCACTGCCCCCATTTAAGCGTTATTTTTTATTGACTCCCATCCTTGAGCAACTGGACGTTCTTCCAGTTCATGATTTTGCCACGGTGTCTCGCATAAGGGCGGTTCTCCACCACGGTTATCGGAATCCTAACGTTTCACGACACTTTGATGAGTTCCTCCGAAGTTATTGAATGGCGAGCGACTGTCTTAGCTTAGGTTTCATAAGCCATCATTTCCAAATCCACCGTGGTCGTATATCATGCAGAATTGGCGAAGGCAGCCAACATCTTCACGGGTTGTCGAGGAAATTTTCGTGAGTCCGGTCTTTCAGTGTTATTGAATGTCGTTCAACTCGCAATAGTAAAGAGAGTATTACATATTCGTTATCTGTGCAACATATGAAGGTATTCTGGGCGGGATATATGCCAATTTCAAAAGTTTTACTTCTTTTTCAATTCATAAATTATAGAATAAACTTACATTGTTGCTTGAAACTTATTTGCTCAGTACATTACTGAATAAGCTATATACGATATTCCTCAGGCTTCGATGTGACGAAATAATAAGGCGTTCAGTGTGATGCGAAATCTCATTAATCATCTCGCTTGTCAGGCTCAAAACATGGGTTCAGGTGGGAGAATATCTTAAAAAATTCGAACATAAATCTTAGAGTAAAAATAATAATAAGAAAGAATTACCACATACTCAGGGGTGACTTTTAGGTACGTCTGCAGTGATTTTCCCGCACGCATTCCACTCGTCATGGGCGAGGGGGTCAGTTCTGCTTTCCAGCCAAGTCCTGGAACGACAGGGTCAGTACAGCGTCGTGACTATGAGAATACGTTATTTCGGCAAAAGTAGGATAAGCACTTGGACATCTTTCATCCTATGACTACAGACTCGTTTACAGGTGTAAGAATAGAGAAATAAGGACGTTCCGATTTAATGAATTTTGTTAATAAAAAATTTGATTAAAATAATGAAGAACTCCATTTCAGAAAACTGGATTTCTTTATTTTTATATATTTACAGGAAGCTAAATGGCAAATATGATGTCAGAATCCACAATTACACAACATTCCGCAAGCCATCACAAGGGCGTACGGTGGGAGTTGTAGTGCACCAGCTTTGCCTGGACAGCTATCAGTTCATAGGTCATTCATACACTCATTAATGCTTTAATACTCATTAATAATTAACTGGTGATGACGTCGAACGTCGAAACCTAGGTAATTTGCAACACAAAATGTGTGCGGTGGATAGAATACGGTCTCTTATTTTTTACCTAAGTGTTTTTCTCTGTGGAGTGCCATAATGGGCGATGGGTGGGAGGCAACAAGTTCATTGGTGTTAGGTGAACGGTGGGTGCAATGCAGACCACTACGGTCAGGCTGCCGGACGTCGGAAGTGAAAGGGCATGGTTTTGCTAACCGTGGGATAAGCAAACGATCGATCGTGGAAGTTTCACAAGCAAACAAGGAAGGAAGTGATTTCATTCTGGCAAATTAGGAAACACGTGATCTTTGTGTGCGCGTGAACAACAGGGGATGCACGTATATCCCCCGCGCGAGAGAGAGGGAAGGGGGATGGAGCGGGAGTGGGTGGGGCTGGTGGACGGAGCGCTCTCGGTGGCCGTACGGGATCGGTCGTGCGCCTTTGAACCCTCGGAACTCTTACGTATATATTTCTATAATCTTTGTTCATGGGTTTCGCCCTCGACTGAAAATGGTTTTTACCGAGGCAAGACTTCTTTCTCGATACAGGATCCCAGAAAACCTGAAAGAAGTGGACAATAACAATAATATCGTCGTCATCACGATGCTACCCAATTAAAAAACCACCCAATGTCGTGTATTTAATTTTACCTCTGGAATCATGGCTCCGTCTGTTCTATCGCTGGACCTGAAGGAATTTCACAAAAAAGAGCCGAAAAGAATTTATTTTTACTAAATTAACCGAAATTATTAGAATAAATGCAATAAAAATTCAGTTATTCTAGTTTTATTAGTACAGTTTTATCTTTGTCTTACCTCTTCTCACTCTGTTGTTTTATAGTTTAATAATCGATCATGCCCTTCCTTTTCATTTCAAGGTTTCAAGTTCCCCATATTCATATAGGATTAAAGGTCACGACCTCAAAAATAGAAATTAAAGCTTCGTATGAATCATTTCTTTGATATCCTCCTTGAAATGAATTTTTTCTTACCATCGTCAAAGAAAAAAGTAACAAAACCTGTTTTTTTAGACAAATTTTGCCGATATAGATAAGCAGACATTTTCAAAGAATTAAGAAAAAGATGTCATCTAGTCCGAAAATACAATTTTTAAAGAAGGTTTATTGAAATTGAGTGTCACCAAGTGAAATTCCAATAATCTGAAATCTGTTATAGATTAGAGATATTTCGTCTGCGTACTGTACGTAACACTTTCCTGGAGCCTCTGCATTCTTTTTTCTTTAAGGTCTGTCCCAAAAATACTAGGACTGAGGTGATTACAAACAATTTATAGGCAGAATTGATATATTCACTCCAAAATATTCCAAGTAACTCCCTTGTGCGTCCACACACCGCTGCCAGCGGGTTTCCTACGCCTCGTACGTATTCTGGAAGGATGCGCCCGGAATGATGCCAAGCCCCGACGTCACGTTCTGTTGTAACGATCTCACCGAGCCGTTGTGACGTCCTTCTAGCACGGATTTAAGGCGGGAGAAGTGGAAGAAGTCTGTGTTGGAAAAGTCAGGGCTTTAGGGTGGCTGAGGTAGGGTTACCACGTTGTGCCGGGCCAGGTAGTCCATTACTCAGGGAGTGCTCCCGGTACCAACTCTGCACACACCTTTTTCATACCCATATTTTCGCACAAGTCGATGCACGTAACTTTTAGGGATGTCAAGTTCATCAGAAACCATGCGAACACTTAATCGGCGATCCCTATCCAACAAAGCGTTCACTCAAGCAAGATTTTCGTCACTTGTTGAGGTCGAAGGGCGTCCCGGGCGCTCGGCGTCTTCAACATCTTCTCTTTTCTTCTAAAACAACTTTTTCCACTCAAATACACCCAATATACCCTTGGTAATATCATAATAAGTTGCCTGCAGCATTTCATGAGTCTTTTTCCCGGTTTTTCCCAGGTTCACGCAAAATTTGATAGCGTAGCGCTGTTTCAATAACTGGTTCATGATAGAACACAACGAGGTCACGTTATAGTGGTTTCGCAAACAAACTATCCGCTGTCCGAAAAGGCTGGGAGCCAACTACCATCGGCCTCCAGCCTTTCCGGAGATTCTCCTCCCACGAACTCTGCCAGAGAAATCGCCACCCGTCCGTCTGCCTATCCAGCAAAAAATAAGTCGTACTACTTTTGGGACAGACCTGGTAATTTGTGGATGAAATTAGCCTATTACTAGCCTTGAGCAGAATACAGGGTTCGTCCGGAAAATAAGTGTACTGAGCTCAGGAAAAAAAATTTATTACACTTTTACATATCTTAAGCTAATATTCCTCAAAATAGGATCCTTGTGAGTCGATACACTTGTTCCAGCGGCGTTCCTATTCCTGGAACGCTCCCGCGAAGGCATCATCGGGAACCTCTCGAAGACACGTCGTCACGTCACGGCCTCTTTGACTGCGTCCAAAGTCCCGTATCGCGTTCCTTTCAAACTCCTCTTTATCTTCGGGAACAGAAAGAAGTCTGGTGGTGCCAAGTCCGGGCTGTAGGGCGGGTGCGGCAGCGTTGCCACGCCGTGCTTGGCCAAGAAGTCCGACACGACAAGCGCGGTGTGAGACGGCGCATTGTCGTGATGCAGCCGCCAGATGTTTTTGATCGCTGGCCGGACGCGGGCGACTCGTTTTCGAAGCCTGTCGAGCACTTGGACGTAAAATGCAGCATTTACAGTTTGTCGTTCAGGTACAAATTCGTAGTGGACGACTCCCCTTTTGTCAAAAAAGACAATGAGCCTTGATCCGAGATTTGCTCATGCGAGCTTTCTTTTGACGGGGTGATGATGGGGTGTGCCACTCCGCACTTTGTCTCTTCGACTCCGGGTCGTACTCAAAGATCCACGTCTCGTCACCCGAAACAACGTTCTCTAAAAAAATGTGGATCATTTTTGCAGTGATCCGCAAGTTGTGTCGCGATTTCCAAACGATTGAGTCTTTGATCATCACTGAGCACTTTCGGCACCAACTTAGCACAAATTTTTCGCATCTGTAATTGGTGCCTAGTAATCTCGTGCACTATTGTTTTTGGCACATTACACTGCTCTGCTATCATCCGAACACTAAGACGACGATCAGAGTTCAGTACATCGCGAACTTTTCGCACATTTTCGTCGGTGAGTGTCGTTGATGGGCGTCCAGGCCGTGGTTCGTCGTCGACCTCTTCTCTGCCCTCCACGAACATCTTGTGCCACCGAAAGATCATGTTTCTGGACATGGCTGACTCCTCGTAAGCCTGGTCAATCATACCGACAGTTTCGGTAGACGATTTCCCGCAAATTTGCGCAAAAGCTTTACCGCAAATTTGATGGAATAACGCTGCTCCAAAAACTTCGGCATCGCGTTCTGTGACGTGGGTCGAGCGTGGAGGTTCGCGTTAACAGAGCTCCTCACTACACCACAGCTCAGAGCCGACTGCCTTTTTCAGCGTCGCTTGCCAACATACCCCCCTCCAATCGCAGCCCGTCAGAGCGGTGCTGGGCGCGCCTGGAGCGGCGCGCCCAGCCCAGGAGTCAGTACACTTATTTTCCGGACGAACCCTGTAGGTACTTCGCAATAAATTTTAGCACTTGAAATTTTCGTATTACCATCTTATTTTCTCAGTTACCATATTCCTCTTTATGAACATTTTCCTTGCACAAATGAATGATTCCCGAATGCGAATTTATCAAAATTTATATTAACGAAAGTCGGATGAAGCAGGAAACATTTTCATCTGTTGTCTAGGATTTCTGTTTAAGTATTTCATTTTAATACGAGAAATCCGCGTTATTGTGGTGACATCTTTTTCACGAAAGTCACCTTACCCTCTAAAAAATACCCTCTGTTTTAAAACGACTGAGCCTCAACATGTTTTTCTGACGAAACAAAAGATAAAATATAGCTGATAATTTCTTACAACAGTTTGTGCATGCGCACTATTCAATTTACAATCTACTAAATATTTAAATTAAATCCAATCAATACAATGTAATCAAACGTTAAACATTTTTCAAAATACGAATATCCAATTCCCATTTTTTTTCAAGGAGAAAAAGAATGCCTTTTTCATATTTTGCCAAAAGAATTTTTCCCGGTAAAAAGGCACCCATTAGAAAGTAACCGATTAGCATATTTTTTTTTATTGAGCTCCATACACTTCGGAAATACATGCATATTGGTAATACCTTTTATGATAGACGCGGTAGCCTGTAAGCGATTAAAAGCCATCGGAACCCAATAGTGTTAGGGAGTTACGTCTCGAGGTGGAACGGCACTGTGAGAGCAGAGAGACTCAAGTTGAAAACTTTCTCAGGAAAGTTTCCCGTTGAAGCTGAGCTCATAAGGAACGTGTGGGTGTGGGAGGAGGAAAAAGTTGCTTGTCTACGGGTGGAATTCTGGCTATTGTGGGGTAACGGGAAGGTTTAGGGAAGGCCTGGAGACATAGTGAGGATTAATATTGAGAGGAAGAACGAGAGAACAAGGGAGAAGAAGGATAGGTTTGACGGATGGGGCCAGCGGTGGGTGGGCAAAAGGAGGAAAGAGAGGGAGTTGAGAAAAGGAGAACTAGAGAGCGGATTCGGTGAGACGACTACTCATCCACGTAAAAATGTTTTTGCGGCGGAAGGGAAGGTTGTCGCGGGAGATAAAACATTGCTTAGGAGGAAAGTTCCCATGGTGCTCCTGTTGAGCTCATAGGAACTCCATAATAGGAGTTCGTTTTGTACTCAACATCGAGGCATTCATATTCATTCCTCCACAATTTCTTTCCCCTCTTCGTCATGATTCGTCTTATCATGTGTCTTACATCGCCTAAAACTAATTTTTGCTTCGTTGAACTTGTTTATAATTTTTATATCATATACGGAGTCATTATAATCTATATAACTGACATAAAAATCAACGGTTGAGGATAAAATAATTATACTTTTATTAATCGTATTATAAATTGTATATGATGGCGATAATATTTCTAATTTAATTCATTTATACATACTTCATTAATATAATATCAAATGTATCAAGAAACATTTATTATTTGCTCTTAAAGACAATTTTTAGATTTATTAAATGTAAGATCGGTCCTCAGTCTTGATATATTGCATAAAATATAATTAACTTAAATTGTGGGATGAAATTTTAAAAAAGCATAAGAGGTCTGCATTCCACAGAATTGATTCAACTACGTAATTTCGCTGCGCTCTTCATCTTCTAGTATGTAGGAAATTTGTTGTAAGTTATCTCCCCTTTCCACTTACCTAAATATTTGTCACCATAGGAAAACTAGAAATAAATCCTTTCTTTCATTGTAAGAGGCTAAAGCTTTACACATTTTGAACTTTCTGATACTCGCAGACAAAAACAGCACGGATCCGTTATGATGTTGGACATCTGGGAAACGTGATTGCTCTAAGGCGGAAGTGGTCGAAGTACATCTTTTTCACTGGGAAGGGCGATTCCATACGATCGGACAATCCCTCTTCGATGGTGTGAACGCCACTCTAAATATTTCTAGCAGTGGTGTGTGTTGCCACGCCGCAAATAGGGGTCCCAGGTAAGCAGCGTCATCTTCTATGGAGTAATCCGGACGGGAGAGGTCGTTTGGGTCTCCGTTCAATCCACGCCCACCCGCGCCGTCACCGACCGACATCGCCAACCACCTTCTTCCTGCCACCGGACTCCTAAAGATGAAAAGATGATCCCTCTCTCCTTTCACCAAGGTGGATAAGTTTCCCCGTTTCCACACATTAGCCCCGGAGGCGTCTTCACTCTCCGCCCACCCGGCACGCGTCAGCGGAAGATCACAACCAACACCACGACCCATTCCTCCCCATTCCACCTAGACGCACAATCATTTCTCTCCCACTCATAATCATCAATCCTCTTCATATCCACCCATAGTCTTTTGCTTTCCCTTTCACTCCGGAACTTCGCCCTTTTCAAAACTCAAATTTCAATTTATCGGTAAACACACAAATGCATGACACATAAATACAAACGTTCACAAATATGAAATACTCAGACATGAACGCCACTTACATTCGTGCTCGGAATAGTTCGTATGAAAGTGGATGAAAAGATAAACGTAAAATTTGTGAACCTTTGTGGACCTGGAGGATGTCCTGTCTTCAGCTGTCGAAGATGATAAAATATTCAGGGGTAAGACCATTTGTTAAATTCGTGTGGATCCACAAGACCCCCACTTTTTCCCACGTGCCTATTCCTCTATACAAGTACAAACTCATTCCTCAGTTACCTCCCTTTATTCCTATTTTCATCGCCCTTTCTAAAACTTATACATATTCTCTTCCACTCACTCGACTTCTACTCACTCGGTACACCTATGTAAATGCTCAATTTCCACCTAGAGCAACTCTAATTTTTTTTCTAATAATTTAATCATCCTCTTACCACGACATCACTTGCGTGAACCATGCACGACTGTTATCACCCCTTAAAAAACAGTGCTCTTGACGCCAAAGACTCCGACGCAAATCATCTTCACTTTACAAACGCCAGATAGGGTCTGCCCTTAACTTTCCCTCATGTTAAATCCTTCGCCCCCTTCTCCTACCTTTGAGCCAAACCAAAGAGTACCAAAACGATTCCTCCACCCCCGCATCATCCAATGGCGAACTCAAATTCTCCTCCACCAAACCCGTTATCGACGAAATTTTGGTATATTCCAGGAGTCTCTAATCATCTTCCACCCCCCTAGCTAACTAAAATATCGGTCCTATGCAATGCTCCCTAATTATGACAAAACCTCCCATGTCACGCAGTCTGGTAGACACGAGTAGTAGTAGTAGTAGTTTTGAGGGGAGGCGACCGACAGCTGAGGTCATTTGCGCCATAGGGGATGGATAGGAAAGGATGAAGAGTGGAGAGAAACCCGGCATCGGCATTAGCCTACTCTTTACGAAAGGCGCCAAGGGGTCCGCAGCTTAACGTCCCATCCGACGGACGGCGTACTGACTCAAAGTGCCCTCCACAAAGCACCTCAAGTTGGTAGACACGATATTCCATCCAACTTCACCCTACTTCTTTGCATAAATTCCAGTCCTCTTCCACTTACGAACCCAAACACCTCCTCTCAAACCACTTTGTTGAAACATTCATCAAGTAGCTTCCCCACAGGTTATCTGGCTATCGTTTCTTAAATTAATAAAAACAGACGTCATCTATCCACCGTAGAACTTGCGGCAGTTTGAAAGCTACGATCTGACGCCGCTATCACCATTTCTCCGGCTGACAAGGGCTCATAAACATCAGTGACTATTACGTGGAAGCACTCCGTCAGGTGACTGATACTTAATTCATCGACCTCTTTCACTCGTTCCCAATTCTGTATTTGAAACAGAAATGTTTCATATCCCGGGACTCACGGACCCACGGAAGACACAAATCATATTTTTGGGTCTACTTCTTCGACGATTTATTTTTCATCTTTATCCACGACCTCTACTCTCTCTTAAAATTCATTTCCTAACACAACTCCTCTTTCTCAATTTCATTTAACTTCTTGAATACCAGCACATTATCACCTATTGAGACATCAAAATCCCTGGTTCCAACATAAAGTTCCTGAAGTCAGTTCATATCCAAGCCATCAACCGCCAACAAACCCGTATATAAAATGGCCGAACCCTCAACATGCTCAATGCCCAAACCCATATTCACTCTCGATCCGTGTGCATTGAATTTGCGATGATTATTCATCACTCAACCTTCATTCCAATAACCTCAAAATCTTCCTCTTGAGACCTGACTACCTTTGTGGATATTTTTCCTTCTTAATCTCCGCATTATTCTTTACTCCTGCGCCACGCCGCAGATCTAAAGCCGAGAAAATGTTGCACTCTTACACCACCTTCTTCCTCAGAATAAACAAGGTCACCAAATTCTAAGGGATCTCAATCCCCATTTCTTCAAAGACAATTCTCTTTCCTCACTTCCTACTTCAAATGCCTCACTATTTTCTACAGGTGACCCACCAACCTTTACAATATTCTGCGTTACCTCCACTTTCCAAACACGACTCCATTCATTTCATTGTAGCCTGCTACCTCGACCACCTTACGGTTCCTTTCCTCTCGCTTTGCCTTAACTTCCGACCCTCCATACACTACACTCGATACTTCACCGCTTTCAATAATATGTGCGCGTTGAATAGCATATGCATATAATTATATATATACACACACACACATATCTTTATATATATATATATATATATATATATATATATATATATATATATACATATATGTGGGTGTGTGTGTGGGTGGTGGTAGTCCAGGGGGTAGAGCGTTGGACTACTGACCGGATGATCCCGAGTTCGATTCCCGGGTAAGGCACTCTGGGCAACTGCAGATCTTCCTGGTAAACCATAACCGGCACAGGGAAAGGAACTGGTCCCCCTACTCTGATGTGTGAATTTCACACGCCGTCGGGCTTAGAATATATGCATTCATATGGAAATAGATATTAGGAAAAGGAATACGAACACATATAAAAGACGAACACAAGAGAGGTGGGGAAGTCGGAATCGAGCAGATCACCAGGGAAAAGATATTTACTTGACCGGGACTTGAACTACGGATCTTCCGACTTTCCGGGCCGATGCTCTAACCACTTGAGCTATCCGAAATACGTTTGAGTTTCATTTGTGCGTGTGTTTCTCTGTGTTTAAGTTTGCTAGCGCTATCTCGCTTCTTCGTGTACATTTTACATATGTATATAAATAAATAAAAATATATATACACACACATACATTCGAAAACGAAATCCCGCTATATGGCGAACAATTATTCATTCACATGGAAATAGATATAAGGAAAAGGGAGTTCATCCTTAATATGTTCCTATCCCTTTTCTTTATATCTATTTTCATGTGAATATATATATATATATATATATATATATATATATCATAAAAAACATAAAGACAGTAATCATTTCTAAGGTCGGTTTGGTAGGTGATAGTAGAGTTCACCCAGTACTAAGCCCGACGGTGTGTCAAATTCATACATCGGGGTAGGGGGGCCAGTTCCTTTCCCTGTGCCGGTAATGGTTTCCCAGGAAGATCTGGTGCCCGGAAAATCACATAGCTTGGGTGGAGCTTCAGGTGCCCAGAGGCTTACCTGGGAATCGAACCCAGGCCCTCGGGTTAGTAGTCCAACCCTCTACCTCCTGGAATATATATATATATATATATATACATACATACATATATATATAATTGTATATACATACATATATATATACATATACATTTACATACATATATACATACACACACACACACACATATATATATATATATACATATATATATATATATATATATATATATATATATATATATATATATATATATGTATATATGTATGTAAACATACACAATGTTATATGCATATATATATACACATAACATTTGGATGGCACAGTAAAACGCAAAATAAAATAGATAACACGTAAAAGTACACGCACATTTTAGATTGTTTGAACTTTCGGCATTACCTGAGGCCTTCTTCAGGTCAGACTCCGAGGCTTGAGGCCTTCTTCATGAAATAATTAGCCTGTCCTCCCTCTTATTACCCACCCCCACCTTACTCTTTCTCCCTCACGAGACTTTCTGATCCCTATGTCCCGTCTCAAAGAGCGGCTCTGCTAGATATTTGTTTTCATTTCCATTTTGTTGAAACGCCTCCGTAGACCGGCAGTCAGCCGCTTTCGACTCGCATATTATCCTTTCTTTTGTTTTGTTTTTCTTTATTTTCTCTCTCTCTCTCTCGTGTGCAGGAAGGCAGTGTAGGGAAGGAGAAACAGAGGCAATATGGCTCTAAATGGGTATTAAGAGGGTAAGGGATGGGCTGTGGGAGGCCGAAAGAGGCACGGGGATTCGGGATAGTGTTCAGTCGTCCAAATATGGAGGGATTGGCAACGAAATGGTCCAGTGAACCAGAGAAGGATGAACAGCCTTCGAAGTCTCAAGCTTATCTCATAACCACTGTGCCTTTCTGCCTCTCCATGTCGGAGCGATTTGTGAAACTGGCGATAAAAAATAACTCAAATTTGTATTATAATATCATTTTAATGACTTGGTTGATTATTTTCAGCTACACGTACCGTGCCTATTTTACTTAAAAAAGTCATGCGTCGCATTTTCGACGGTGAGGAAAGTCAACCGGATTTTATCCCCTGGGCCTACCAGGGGAGCCAAGTTAATTATTACTGTGGAATTCAGTGCGTCAAATACTAATCTCCTTCAGAAATGTAATATCACAATTCCATTCATTACCACATCATCTAATTTCATTCATAAAAAGAGAATCGTTACCCCAGAGTGTGACGTGAGCCTATGATCTTCGTTAACGTTTGCAGGCGAGAAGATGGCAAACGTTTGCTGCTAAGTGGTGATAGATGCCCATATTTAACGTCAGCCCATGGGCTAATTCGCAACTTTAGAAGATTGCTTATTCTTCCACAGTTTGCAGACATTGAGATATTCTGTTTGTGAATAATTGAAATTATAAGAATAGTTTATAACGATTGGCACATCGCTCAGTTAAGGTTTCCAGCTCCTTCATTTCATTATATTTTCCGCGATGCATCAGATATTTGGCCTGCTGAATCAACGCCTATGATTAAACGCTTTTAATAAATGAAAAAAAACAGTAATCACCTTAACTTCATCTATATTTAGCTTTCGTATGAAAGTACAGTGATGAAAAACTCCGAGAGTCACCAAATAAATGATTAACAAATATTAAAATGCCAAAAAAGCTAAAAATTGTTTTGCCGGACCATGTGTTAAAGAAGATAGCCTGTTCAGTGTTCCAAAATGGCATCTTTTTCAAAATATATTTTTTCAGATAGTTAAAAGTGATAAGATTTGTGAGAATCGTTCTGTAAAAAATCGTGATATCAGGTATGATATATTAAAGAAAATAAAGTATCCGAAATATAAATAATTAAATTATTTTTCCATAATTAATACTTTCTTATAATGAACTCAAATTTTCAATTAAAATTCAATTTATATCATCAGTGTACTTTTATATATTTTCATTAGTTTTATTTTCAGTATGGGGTTAGAAAGAGCATAAACTTTTTCAAAAGATTTCTCTGCCGTAAAGTGACAATTTTACTTTTTCAACTGCCGAAACAAGTTTTACACGAAGAGGGCACACAAAGTTCAGGGACTGAATTTGATCGGATTAATACGGAGTTCTGAGAATGTACCGTATTTACAGAGTAGGATCTCGGCACTCTTCCAATTTGCCTTGCGAGACTTTTCCCTCTCAAGATACTCACGGTATTCAAGATTTGCCGTGGGTTACTCATCAAATTAATGCTACTTTTATTTTCCTGAAATCGCAAATTATGTTTCCAAGATATCCATATACATGAAGAGCCGTACTGTGATTTTTCAAAAAGGAGGTATCGCTAATCGCATCAATGCTCGGTTAAAAATTTTTCAGAAGGATGTTCAAGTTGGCATGCTAATAAGGGCAAATGGGCATGGTGTAATGTGGAAAGTGAGTACTTTGTGATGCTTATTACTGGGCCCGTGGGTCGGAACATCTCGCCATCTAAAATAAAATATTTAATTTGGCATCTATATTACATAATGGCAAAAAATGCCTGTTGCTTTAGATTTTTCTATCAGCTAAACGAAGAAAATTTATTTACTTTGCTCGCAAATTACAAAATTTATATCAACTAGAAAAATAAATAATAGGTACGCAGTATTAAGCATGATGAGAATTTTTAACTTTGCTTGAAATAGGAAATTCCAATAAATATAGATGCATGGCCCTTAGCCCAGTAATCTAAGCCCGAACCTGATAATTTCGCGACGATGGGAGCGTCCGAAAAATGAAAAGCCTGATTGGGCCCGATCTGGCATGGAACGTGAACATCTAAAGCCCGACTCGACTATTCCCATAAAACAGGCTGGGAAACGGATTTCAGCCTAGCATAATACACACGAGTCATCGGGATTCGTCAGAGCGGTCAACTGGCCTCGCTAGACGGGTTATTTGGCGAGTTTACCGACCAACTTGTCTTGGCTGACCTTTTTGATTTCCTTGATGTGAGCTGCAGTGATGGTCTAGCGATAACGAGGTAGCGTTGAGAGAAATTGAAGATGATCAGATCTATTTTCTTAACATTGATAAGTGCTCTAATTTTAATTATCACTTTTGAGGATGAATTTTAATGGTTTAGACGGTGTGATTTACTACTAGGCTCCAGAAATTCGAGACCACAAAAACGGTAATAGTGGCATTGTAGTCCAGTAGATAGATAGGGCATCGGTACTGACAAAAGGGCCCGAATTCGATTTCGGGTGCATTCGATTTCTGGGTACATTTTCCTCTGGGGTAGATCTTTTTGAAAAACCACATCCAGCAAAGAGAAAGAAATCTGACGCGTGAAATTTACACACTATTGAGCTTAGTATTAAGTGAGTTCTATTCTCACCTACAAAACCAACCTTTGAGTTGATCAATATGGTTTATAGTAGGAAATAGATTTCGAGACAATGAATTCTCAGAATGCCATTATTACTCAATGCACGATAACTCTAATGGCTGGTGATCTAGCACCCCTACCACAAGTCCTTGAGGTAGATTGTGGCTTAAGATATTGGTATAGACGCCGGGAGAGCTACTTCATCCATTTACTTCGAATAAAGAATTAAAATAGCGAAAATGAAATTACTTCTAAGTTAAAATAGAGATATTGAGAAGCTAGAGCGTGCAAGACTTTTTGATGAAGGTGGTAAACAAATTTGCAAATAGTTAATTTATATAAACATGTCACTGGAGCATCGCTTATCGCATGCATTTTGTCACGTACGTGAACCATTTTTCTGGATCTATTTTGAGGAAAATAAAATGCGTACCTTTTGCAGTTGACCACGACCAACGAACCTTGCTCCATTCGATTAAGATACGTACACTTCGGTTTTTTGAGCATACAATTATGCATTCCGCATTATAGTTATCATAACTAGGAACCTTGTTAGGGAAAAATAAACTTGGACATTCAAACATAAAATAATCGAACAAAAGATCAGATAAACGTTTCCGAAAAAAGGACCAGCGAAAATTGGGGATGGCCGTCCGTGGTTCTCAGTCCTTCAAATATTTCTTCCTCCTCTCCTCCACAACATTCTCAACTCCCACTCATTCCAAGCGTCTACACCACCTCCTCTCGAACCTCTCCTCCACTCCCCTCCCCGGGAAAATCCCCCCCTCTTCCTCACCAGCATTCATGACCATTCCTTCACCAAAAATACCACCCCCTTCACACACATCCCATCCCACCATCCCTCCCTCTCCGCTGACGTCTCCTCCCTTCCCCTTCCTCACTATCCTTCCCTCCCTCCCTCCCGACTCGTCACCCTCCTCCCACACCACCCCCTCCTCCCTCCCCACGCCCGTCCGCTCCCCGCCCGCGCCTCTCCTTTGCCAGCCGACCAGTCACTCGTTGCCGCCCGCCGCGGGGAGGAGTCGTGCGTCTCGTGGCCGCATGCGCCGCCGCCACCGAAACCCTCTTCGCACTCTCGGGACACTGAACTGAATTCGTCGGCGGGGATCTCTCCCCTCGCGTCTCATCTCGTCTCTCTCTCTCTTTCACGTGCGTGTCTCTCTCTGGTCCGCGAGCCTTCGAACGGAGGGCTCGATCACGCGATCCATCTCCTATCACACCACCACAACCCTGACCTCCACCCCATCCCCATCCTAAGTTTACTATCACGCATCACCCTGAAAATACCTCCTCCACCATCATCCACCTAGATTGACACAAAACTCCCGAGCAACCCAAACTTCCCCCCCCCCCTTTGGCCCCTGCGCGACGGACACGCGCCATTTCTTCCTTTTGCCTCTCTCCACCCACCCTTCTATCGACCCCCTCCCTTTCCATCTCTCCCTCTCTCTCGCCCTCTGACATTCCCCAGATCACGCATCCGGAGGGAGAGAGAGGCGTGACGACGGAAAGGCGCGACGCGATCGAGAAGCGGAAGTGGAGTGCGGCCGTGAGGACCCGTTTCGCGGACAGCGGTGTTTGAAGAATGGGGGGGAGGGATCGAGGGGATTGCCTCCCCTCCACAGAACTGGTTGGGGGAGTAGAAAACTAACTCCGGCCAGTTGTCATCCTAAGACGCCTCCGCATCCGAGGGCTCGATTTGGTCAACCCACCGGTCGACGTCACTCGACACTGAGCGGACTGACCGCCTGTCCCGTTTTCCTGCACCCCTCTTCAACTCTCTTCACCAAGGCGAAAAAAAGCAAAGACACCCGCCAGTGCCGTTGGGGTGGGAGAATAGAAGGAGATTGATAAGGTGCGGACACTGAAAAAAAAGAAGGAAAAATACTGAATTTCACGCTCGAGTTAGTTCCTTCGAATTCGTTTTCTCCCGTGTACTGTCAGTCTGTGCTATTTCTTTTCTACTTCGGAAGTTTTCGGAGGTTTCGGAAAAGTTGTGTTACGTATGAGATGTGGAAAAAAGAGAAGACAGTTTGAGTGATCTCGCGGGTAGAGGTAGTTCTATTCGCCGGTACTTGCAATCGGAGGGGCTACCGGGCAAGAGGAGGAGCTGAGAGGGAGGCGCAGAAAGGAGTGGCGTGTGTTTCTCGCACCGCGCCGACCTCGCCGCCGGCACGGAGGGAACCCCGACGCTAATTCCGGGAGGGGTCCGGGGCTCTCCGCAGCCGGGGAACGGTGCCCTCCCGGAAGGTTCCCGGGAACTAACCCCTCTCCGACACCGACGATTACCCGGGCGGAGGAGCTGCGGCACCCCTGGGCCAACGCCTGCTCACGGCCACTGTCGGAAGTCAGACCATCAGAAGCCGCCCCTTTCCCGACGCCAGCCGAGAAGGGCGCGGGGGTCCCGCCCCGGTCGGCCCCGACCCCGGCGGACGCCGCCCTGCCCGATAGGGAAGAAAAGCCCGGGAATGGCTCGGGAAGTAGTCGCGGGGAGGAAGAAGGTGCCCGCGGAGGCCCTCGTCACCGATTTCGGCGGCCAGCCGCGGTCCGACAGCCCCACTTCGCCTCCGCTGGGGCCCGCGCCAAGGTTCAGGTCTTCAAGTTTTCCGGAGGCCTCTTCGTTGTCGGAGCGGAGGCCGCCGCTGGTGGGGGCGGAGGGCGGCGCGCTCCGGCTCGCGGGTGGCCTCTGAGGAGGGGCCCCTTCCCTCCGCCCCCTTCCGCACCCTCCGCCGCCACTCATCTCACTCTGGCGGAGGACATTCCTTAGCTGGAAGAAATGTGCCGTGCCACGCCTTAGGATCGGTTTGGAAGCGGAGAAATGAATACGACTTAAGGTTTATTTCGTAATTACTAGGTTCTTCCACGCTGGGTGTGGAAATTATCGGACGAGAAGTCTTAAGTGAAAAGAAAACAACGAACATTCTTGCATTATGTGTGTTGGAAACTGTGCGTGTGGATGTGTGTGCGCGAAGACTTATCCATTTCACTGTGGTTTTTGAAATTTTGAAGAAATTCCTATTGTTGGATATTGATTACAGATCATTTTAAATACGCGTATATTAATTAGGTTACTATATAAGACGCCAGAGCTAGTAATGTTTCCATCGTTTCCTCGATGACAAGATAGAAGAGCTTCGTTGTTGATAATTCTGTTAGACGTGTGAAGTTTAAAAAAATTATTAAAGGTACTAAATTTCAAAGAAAAAAAAGACTGTCTTCATAGGTGCTAAAATACTGTTATCCTTTAGGGAAATATACGACGAGATCGCCATGAATGCGTAGTGGCATGCTGTTTGTGGTGTCCCTTCCGATTCCCGGAGATTTTTCGTCCGTTTCCCGCGTTAGTTCTGGAATCACCGTTTCCCCGCGCGCCATCCTCGGTGCGATCCAAACGCGCGGCGCCCCGAGACGAGAGTCGGCCGCGACCGCCGACGAGCGGTGATTATGTCCGACGACGCGTCGGACTCTGATAGGGCGCGGGCGGCAGAGGGAGGGGCCTCCGCGGACCCCGGGACCGCGAGAGGGCCCACTCCGCCGCCCCCATCGACGTCCGCCCGAGAGACGAGGGCTCCCTCCAGGAGGGAGTCCACGGAGGGGTCCTCCGGAGGCGGCGGTGGTGGGGCCCAACAGCTCCGGAGGACCCAGAGCGGCGGCTCGGACCGTGAGAGTCGCTGGAGGGGCGGTGTTGACACGTCCAGGATCCCGCACCCCTTGAGGACTGCCGAGGACGAGGCGGAGGATGGGGAGGGTGTTGGCCCGTCCATCAGGCATCCTGAGGCCGGCGGCGGTCGGCCTTTCGGGGCGGAGGATTACGAGGCCGGCGGCGAGGGCCAGAGCGAGGGCGAGGACGACGTGGAAATGTCTGAGTTGGAGGACGATGAGGAGGAGGAGGACGAAGAGGATGAAGAGGAGGACGACGAGGACGAAGAGGAGGAGGAAGACCTACCTTACCCGGGATTCATTCCGCTCGCCCTCGGTTGCCTCGAGCAGCACACCAAGCCGCGGTGCTGGTGTCTACGCATGATCACTAATCCATATCCTTTTCAATACACTTAGCTCCGGGGTTGTTATTTCCACTAGATCTCGAGAATTTTGAATCGCGAGAGACAAATATTAAATAGAGTTAGAGGTGTTGGGATAGCAAATGTCTACTACAGGTCGTACTCTGTGGAGCGAGTTGACGAATCGGTCTGTGGGAATCGCGTAAGTTAGAAAATTGAAAAAAATTCATTTTCGTTACTCTTTCTCCTTTTGAGCAGACGACTTAAATTCCAAAGTTGAAATATCATCCAATGACATGACATCGCATATGACGTTTATGTGT